>NC_134408.1:40057384-40371828 GCF_038048845.1 Mixophyes fleayi
CAAAATAGGTGGGTTGTGTTAAATGTTGTTGGTGCTCAAATTGATTCCTGGAAAACCAATCAATTTGGCCTGGAGAGGGGAGTGGGGCTGGATTGTAAAACTGATGAGGGTAAAGATGTTGCATTTGGGTAGGAATTTGAAAAACAGACTCTTGTGTGGTAAAGTAGGGACGATGGATTGCAATGACAATTTGGGATAAAAGGGAAGGAGAGGATACATGAGAAAATGGTGCTGGCGGGTTGGTAGTGACATTTTGGGCAATAAGGTGGCAGTGAGATGGGTGAGGGTAGTGGTCAAGTTACTCTGTAAATTGTGCTCCATACAGGTAAGGGTAATGTTTATTGTGGTCAGGTATCTGTGTATACGGAGCACAATTTACAATTAATCACAATTATTCACAAACAGAAAACTATTAGCATCATCTTAAAATATGAGCTGCTGTGTGGTAACACATTATTCAGATAATTGTATGTGTGTGATTTGAAAAAGTTAGCTTCATTACATCTGACTGTATCCACCAGGATACATATGACTTTTGTTTTTGTTTGCTTTGGCCAAAAAATGTTAGTTAACTTAAAGCTATAGTCCATTGAAATGTACCTGGTGGTGTTAGAGGCTCCAATAGTGATTGGTATTGATGTCAGATAGAAGTGGGGGACCAACGACCTGTTGCGTGAGCTTGCTTGCGGTGGCCCCTCAACTTGTCCTTTAGGCTACACTTAAAGTTTTGCCACCAGAAAGATAAGATTCAAGAAAACAATGTTACAATGTCTCGTTTGTCTCATTCTGAAATTCGAGGCCTAATCTCTTGAGATATATTGATGGAGATATACCTTTATAAGTAACAATGTTTTTCTTGCTTTTTGAATAAGGAGGAAGAAACCAAGTATTTTCCAGATTGAAAAAAATAAGGTCACAGTCCATACTTGCCTACTTTTTAAATCTGTACTCCGGGAGATCGGAGTACAGATCATGTGACAGAGGGAAGGAGGGGGCGTGACGACATCATTACATCACTATAGCCCTGCCCCTACCATAAAATACAGAAATTCAAGGTATTGACTAGCATGGTGCGGGCCTTAATGACATGATTAAGCCCCGCCCCTGCTATTCAAAGCCATGAATTTTGGCATTTTGCAGGGTTCGGGAGGTCTGCCTACTCTTCTGGGAGTCCGGGTGGACTCCCCGAAATTCGGTAGCCTCACGGACTTTCTGGGAGAGTAGGCAATTATGAGTTAGTCATTATGACTGTTTATTTTGTTACAAATTTGTGGGAGCAACAAATGAAACCAATATGCAGACAGATTAATTGTGTTCTACATGCAGTAAGAACCAATAGCTACGCAGGATGTTGAAAGGTCTCATTCACTTGCACATATGTGGTCTGCCACATTTGCTCATGCTGAGCTGCAGGTCCTGACAGCAATATTGGATCTTTGCTATCTCTCTGCAGCTCAGTATATCAGTAATGAGACAAAGATCAATGCCTACGGGGCAGTCAGCAGTTGGCTGCGTCTGAACTGGGCAGCAGACACTCCAATGTGCAGCTGCAGAGGAGATGGAGTGACTTGAGGAGGAGACAACCTAAGCTCGCAGAACTGAGGGCTGAGATTCCTAGACATAAGTTCTGTATTAATCGCATTGTGTCATATTTACAAATGATCTAACAGTTATATCTGGCCCATTAAAAAGCAAGATGGCTTCTAAGAAAATTCATTGGTCAAAGTCCAACACCTGTTAGGTGATAGTCATGTATGTGATTAACTATGTGATACATATAAATTCACAGGTCAGGTGTGTTTATTTGGGCAATGATAGTCTATGTGTGATATAGAATATTTCACATTGCAAGCTAACATTATCTGGATGTCTCCATGTATGTTTGACACAGAAATAACATTTCAAAATAAATTAATGGGTCATATTTATAAGAACAGAAAGCCTACACATCCACTGCAGCTACCACTGCCAGGATGCATGAATTATGAAGACAGGCAGGCGCGGGCTGGCAGATGTCAGCCCGGGGGGCGCATGCCACACAGGCGGCCGCATCTCATGACACGGGATGCGGCCGCGTCATTGATGCCACCCTGCCCCCGGCCCAGCCCACCCCTGAAGACAGGCAGAGTGGCAAGGTACGCCATTGTGAACGTAACGTAAATGCTGTTGGCACCGAAGTCATCAAGCAACGTATGTAAAGATCCGTTTACGTGCATTTGAAACCAAACGCATGTATGTGTGCCTTGATGACTCAGGCCCTAAGAATCCAAGGTGAATAAGATATCCAGATGATAATGAATAGCAAAAGTATGAATAGATCACCATCCAACTACTTTGTAAAGCAGCACTGTGGAAGCCTGACCCTTGCTTGCTCAATATAACCCAAACTAAAACTATGAATCAAAAGGGCAAAAATGCTTCAAAAGAGAGATGTTTTTTGGTGGGCCTGGACATTGGATACGGTGGCCGCATCTCTCTGTTGCTCATGAATGCTTCTCATAATCTCTATACATCAGAGCTTATACAAGTGCGGGCAGACACGGAAGTTCACTTGGAAGTCATTGAATCATCTGATCAATTAAGCACACCAGTCAAAGGCATTCACAACCTCACTAATCAGCAATCTGACAGGTGGCTTTACTAGCCCCTGTATGCCCTTCACCTAATCAGCAGGAATTAACACTTCTGTCGTCATTTAAGAACTTTGAGGCTATTCTCTACCCCAGTGCCTTGATCTGAAGCAAAGCAGGTATTTAAATTTTGCATGCCCGTTCTCATGCCTGAAAACTTTCTTCACAAATTGCACACTGAGGAGTTCTTTGTGAACTTCTTCGTGTAGAGTTGCTACAGGAACTTTAAAATCTATACAACCCAGCCAGGGAACACAACCCAATTTCCATGATGAGACACAACAGTACTCTTTACTTTGCTTCTGTATGTTGATCCTCTGCTTTCTCTCAAGAATACAGCACATGGTCATAATTACAATTCCATGCTTTGAATCAGACACATAGTTCTCTAATTCAACCTGTATGATAAGAGAAATAAACAGGAATATACATCACTTCAATCTTATAACAAGCATGAGTTATTTTCCATTTGTAATACATTTTTATACTAGCATCTATTGAACACCCCTGTGCGTGTTTGGACTCTTATGTTATACAGCCACTTCATATATAACTTTGCTGCCATCTTGTGGCCACTTAAACATAGAACAGTGACTGTAGCTCCTGATTGATATTAACACCAGCACTAATTAACTAATTAACAGTGCTTCACTGCCATTCCAGTGCTTTAGTACAGATTCTGCAGCAGTGAAACAAATTCCTCCTATCCTAATGCTCGTTGTATGACCTTCAAATAAAACATTTTTATACCTCATCCACCCAGCCTGTTAACAGACAAACAAGACGTAAGATTCATATTGCTCAACTCATCATGCAAAAGCCCCTAACTAAAGGGTGCAGAGGTGCTGCTGTTGAAAGTAAACAACATTTTCCCATACAGGAGAAAACTATGTCATCTTCACCACCTTGTAATCTGGCCTCTGCAGCTATGGAAACCGAGCCGTCAATTAAACCCTCAACTAGAGCTGACATAGAATTAAGGAACTTAATTGTGGAGATGACAAACTCTTTCTCGGCCGAGTTAAAAACAGTAATTGGTGAACTTAAAAATGAGATGGCTGCACTCCCTAAACAGACCATCACACCTGAAAACAAGATGGAATTCAACCTCAGATTTCAAAATAAAGCCTCGTGATTATTTGCGTAGGGAAAACGATTATTTGAAGCATAAAATTGAGTATAAGGAACATAGAAACAATTTGCAATTAAGAAAACATATGCATGGAAAGAGCTCATAGAACACTTCAACCTCGTCTTAAGGACTCGCAGTCAGGATGCCATCCTTAAGTTGATCCCATTTAAAATTAAAGAAGTGATAATAGCAGCCACTCAAAACTCTTCTCACATGCTTTTCGAAAGGGCCAGAATTCAGTCTTGAAAGATCTTGATTTTACTATGATATCCAAGTGAAGCGACCTCAGAATTGTTACTTGCTCCATACGAGAAAGCAGTTATAAACATAGATGGTGATTCCCCTTCTGACTTATTGTAGATGTTGGAGGCAGGCAAGTCTCCTTACGGAATCTGAGTGAAGGAAAAGATTTACTGCATTAGTTGAATCTACATCATTCCCAGGATCATTTCTCAGACTGCTGAGATCCCGTAAATTCACAGTCACTGCAGCTTACATCCTGACAGTCACAAATTGGCCTAACTGTATACTTATTCATTTGTTTTCTATTTAGGACCAATTTGTTCTAATATGTTGCTTGTTTTCATTAACTGTTCCTAAATTCTGCTATAGAGTTGTTTTCCATGCTGTATCCCTCTAGGAATTATAGGGACGGGAGATCTCACTAGGCTCCCTGTCCTAACTTATTTACTTTTCAGTCAATTCTTAGTTGCACTCTTAAACCCGGCACCCATTATACATTTATCGTACTCTACGGTGGTAATAATTTTTTATAAGAATTTAGTGGGCATCAGTCTAGCAGAAAAATCCTTCTCTGTTCAAGAGGTCTACTCACTCTCCCCTTTTCCTCCATCTATATCCCTTCCTACCCTCCAATACCTATGAGAACCACACATATGCTGTTAGAGCACTCTTACTATATTCCCAATAGTTATCGATAATTATTCTAAAGTCTTACAAATTTTTATCTAATTCCATATGACTGAATACTCCTCAGAAATGGTCTATGTTGTTTAAAACTATCTAGAAACTTAATAAAGTTTTTGGGTTTTTTTTGCAAAAAACATGTTCCAAATGGAGCGACCATCCCTCTTTATTGACTCCAAGATATCCATCATTATTCTATGCAACACATCACGTGAAAAAGTACGGGGTAGTTTAACTAATGCGCAACACTGTTCATTTTGTACTCTTAGGGCTAGATTTACTAAGCTGCGGGTTTGCAAAAGTGGGGATGTTACCAATAGCAACCAATCAGATTCTAGCTATCATTTTGTAGAAGGTACTTAATAAATGAAAGCTAGAATCTGATTGGTTGCTATAGGCAACATCCCCACTTTTTCAAACCCCCAGCTTAGTAAATCTGGCCCTTAGATTCTAAAATTGACCCAGAAGTCCAATTTATCATTCTCATTTGTAAAATTGGCCATTTACACACAAAATTACTTTTGCTAATATTTATACACTAAACTCAGGTCAATCAAAAAAAAAATTTTTTTTTAAACTCAACAGAGGAGGAAGAGGTCCTGGGCTCCCCCAGCATCTGAGTAGAGGGTGCGTGTCAAATGGTCACAAGGTCTGAATGGGGGATATGAACTAGAGGAGGAGAGACACTCAACATGTAAGCCCAGTATCCCATCAGAAAACGGGGAGTTGCATGGTAAGTGCCACAGGAGGGACGTTTCTGACCTCATTGAAAGATGTCAGACGGGGTTCCCCATAGCCTGGGATTGCCTCTAACATTTAAAGAGTGGGCACATAGCGAATGCCACAAGGGGCAGTTGTGATATACAGAGGAAGAGAGCTCCATCAAAAAGTGCCCTGCAAGTGTGATCCCCATCTTCAGAGGTACCCCAGAAGTAACATCACCACAGCAGGCTAAGGTTGGCACTACAAGGAGAAAGACAGGGAGAGTCTGAGAGTGCCTTCTACCAGGTACCACATGTAGTAGCCCCTTGGAAAGACCCCCATTCTGTGAGAGGGGGTCACTGCAGTGCAGCGCAGCTAAATGGGAATTGCGGCTGACATGGAGGTTGGAGAATGCATGACAGAGGAGCAGGGGAGGGATGGAAAATTTTAGTCCGGGGGCATGACTCGACTCAGCAACCTATTAGGAACATTTTAAAGGAAAAAAAATGCAGGTGGCCCAGTGACTCACCCCATTATTATAGAAGTACCAAGGGACCCACACTTTATGAAAAGTGGGGACTGTATGTTTGGTGAAGAAGACTTGTCACATATTCCATGAAGGCAGTGTGTCTGATTCTATTTATAACAGCCTCTCTAGAAGATTGCAAAGCTTTTTTCAATCACTAGCTATCTAAAGTATAGCTGCGTTATATATGCGGCGAAGTACACTGTGTAGTGTCAGCTCTGCGGTCAGCAGTTTACCACTGGAAATATGACAAAGTACAAGAGGAAGTGTCAGGTCTGCGGACAACAGGTTACCACTGGAATGGCGGCGAAGTACACTGTGAAGTTTCAGCTCTGCAGTCAGCAAGATGCAGGATGCAATCCACAAGGAAAGAAAAACATAGCAGGAGAAATGGAGCTACGTCTAACACCTAAGAGGTAATTAAAAGAACAGGCACCAAACATCAGGAGGAGGTGCCTTTTGAAATTGAGAGCCAAAATGTATCAGCCAATAGAAAGGGAGCAGAAGGAATGTGCAGACCCGAAACGAAGATGGCTGTGGCCGGGACGGTGTGAGCTATCAGCAAGGACCAGGTAAGTGTGCTGGGCATCGGGTGTGCAGCCCCATTGCCTGGCATGTGACTGCCCAGCGTGTGACATCCCCATTTCTCACAGGGAAGCATACAGAGGCTCAAGACTCAGCCGAGGCCACACTCCATCGGCTTGGCGTGAAATCCGCTACCCCGCGCTGCTGGTTTCACACCTCAATGCCTCCCTCTCCAGCACCCGAGGCAAAGGTCCCCTACTCCCCATTACTGAGATCTTAGCCATATTCTTGTTCCCCGTGTCCCACTTCTGAGACCTGTGGTTGAGAGAGTCATTCATCAGGAGACCAGATGGCAGCAGGTGCCAACACAAAGCTCTGTTGTAGGAACTCTGCCTAATGCGGACAGTGGCTCCCCTCCTGCGAGCTTATGAAGCTTGGGACACCTAAGGGCGCCGACGGGTGAGCACATTCATCGCCTTCTTACTACAGCCCACATAGAAGTGCCTGTTTTCCACTTACCAGTCGGGGTGACCTTCTCCTCTACTAGATTCTTTCCCCACATATATTACTACTAGGGCTCCACACTGTCTACATTTGGGGTGCATGCACCCCATATTGTTTAACTGTGCACTCAATAGCGAGGAATTTGGTTGCAGTTTTCCACGATACCACAATAAACATAACCTGCAATTCTACTTGATATTCTGCTGCTTTTGTTTGTACTTACCAACTTGGTTTGGGTTGAGTGACTTCCCTAAACGTATTAGCTCATGAAAATCCCCTGATTAATCTATATTGTCATCTAGTGAGCATACTGCAGGTTAGATCATACCAATCTCTTATAAGACAGGCTCTCTCTTTCCTTTGCAATATCTATTGCCATGTAATTGCAATGAAACTTAAATTTGATTTGATTTGGGCTCTATAATTGCATACATTTAAAATGGGTGAATGTGACCAGTGATGACCTATGCTACTAAGAATACATCTTTATGGCCCAGAGCTAACTCTTGATTGCTTTTAGCTTCAGGCTTTTTCTCCATCTAAATGGGTAGGGACAAGAAAGGCTCCTCAAAATGAGACCACGGGAAACCACGGAACACTCCTCAATGTCCCAATCTCAGACAGTTTCTTAAAATTTGTACTGCGACCAACATGAGCGATGATAATCCACCTCTCTCATCATCTCCTCTGAAACATCTTCTCAAGCAGGAGCATGAGCTCTCAATCTCATAGCTCAGGTAAATCAGGACATTGGTACTGTCCTAAAGCTTCTCAAATCTCTACCAATAAAATA
This sequence comes from Mixophyes fleayi, assembly GCF_038048845.1. Classification (NCBI taxonomy): domain Eukaryota; kingdom Metazoa; phylum Chordata; class Amphibia; order Anura; family Limnodynastidae; genus Mixophyes; species Mixophyes fleayi. The sequence goes on from NC_134408.1 coordinate 40,065,124, forward strand.
GGATCTGCCAGCTAAAAAAGATTTTGAAATGTTGAAAATCAAAACGCAGGAGAGTGTGCTTAAAGAAGTAGCTAATCTTCAAGCTGACTTTGCTCATCTTGCTTACAGATTGTTAATCCTTAAGGAAAATAAGGAGGCCTCAGAGGAGCACCAGAATCAGCTATGAGACTGAATGATGTACCAGGCGAAAGAACTTAAATTGTTACAAGCTAGAGTCAGCGACCTTACAACAGTGAGAGCCCATATAATTTACACATTAGGGGTATACCAGAGGACATCCCGAAGCAAGGGCTGATTGAATTCCTAATTAAAATTTTCAACGAGGTTCTTGAACAAGATCCTGTTGCGTTCATAACATTCAACAGAGACCATAGACCCTGAAACCGTGTGACAATTACACTACTATTCTCAAAAGGAAGATATTCTCAAAAGAATGAGATGTCTGGATGGTATTGATTATGATGGCCAAAGATCCAAATATTTCAGGATGTCTCCTGTCGTACCCTTCAGTTATGCCACATGTTAACACCACTGACGGATACCCTCCACATAAATAACATCTAGTATAGATGGGGTTTAGCATTTAACCTTCAAATCACACAATGTAAAAAAAGTGGTTCTTTGTGATCCATCAGATCTGGTTTCCCTCTCTTCAGCTCCTGATACACAGAAAGTGCTTCTCCCAGAATGGCAGGATTATTTCCTACATCCTTCCAGATGAAGATGAGACTTTTCAAATTTTAAGGAACACTAAAATGTCTGTAAAGAGACAACTGAACTCTCCATGTGATCAAGTCACTTGAAGCTCATGTTCCTGAAGAACTTCACCACTTAGTTTCTCTTGAACTCTCTCCAAATAGACTTTGCCATGTTGAATGTTTACATGATGCAGCATTCCTAGTTGCGATTCTGTGTTTTTTGTCGTTCTTATTTTGTCTTTTAGGCACTAGACAACAGTGAGATCATACCCTTATCTCAAGAGGAGCTTGTTTCTGAGAAAGTCCACTTAAATATTGTAAGACCAATATTGCTTTAACCAATGTTGCTTATGACAAGAGAGGCCATAAAGCCAAATGCACTTAAACTCATGTGTTTGTGCGTGTGTCATTCACTTACTCATTTGCAGTCTCCTGCATTTCCCAGCCTATAATGGAACGGAAGTTGGATGCCTATAAAAGCTTGTATTAGGCCCAAGAGCTAAGGGTGACGCACGGCTCTTCCCTTCCCATCCTTTAGTAACCCAAGGCTTTGCTGCTTGTCACTTTAGCAAGGGCATGAATTGATTTTGCCCTATTTTTTCCCTGGATCAAGCCCTGATTAGCTACGTGCCTCTGGGGTCTTGAATACCCCTCCCCCCACCGTCCCTGCCCTGGGCGGTGGTCTCATCTGGCATGGACAGATATGGCAGCGCCTTGACTTGGAATTGTTTTGCTTTGTCCAAGGTACGCTCTGCCTGAAGATCCAGATATGGATGGTGGGCCATTACTATGTGCACTGGTCATCTAGACAGCGATTGGCTAATGTCTGGACCACCTTATCCCAACCTGATTAAGTGGAGTGGTTGAGGAAGAGTGAGTTAGGCTGGTCAGCCCTTATTCCTCTCTTGTCTGCTGAGATAGTTAAAGAATACCCCCTCCCCCCGATATCCTGGTCATTCTTCTGGGTGGTAATGACTTAGGTAAGGGGAAGTCATTGGATTTGTTAATCTCCGTTAGGGAGGATTTGCTGGCAATTCTGGCACGGTGGCCTGTGGTAAAGTTGAGCTGGTCGAATTTAATCCCCTGGCTCTCCTAGAGGGTCACTCTTCCTGCCCCTGTCATGAGGACTCTCCTTAAGATGGTCCATATGTCCATGGGCATGTCATTGGGTCACTCAGGGGGGTTGTTATTGACCACACTTTAATCACGATTGAGCAGGTTCACTTATTTAGGCTAGGTGGCTCCACCTTATGGAGGAGGGTTTATGGCTTTTCATAGATCAAATATACTGAAGGTTGTTTTTTTTTGGGTAGGTCACTTCGTGGTGATCTGTGACTTCGGTAAAGGATCACAGCTTTGGCAGGAAAGCATTACAGTCAGCGACTAATTCATACTATGCTTCCACCGATTGGCCACAGGTCACTGCCCCCTTCGAAGTAATGGAACTGGTCCTTTTGTGTGGAGGACCCCTTGACCTTCTTTGTGTGGGCACACCATTGTGAATCCAGAAGGGGTGTAGTCACTCTGACCAGTCAATCGTAAAGGATTATATGCTGGGACCAATGGTGTATGGCAATTTGACCTTTCACTGTTTTACTTTGCTATTAGTTGTTAGTTGACTTACATTGTTTTTTCCGCCACCATTTTTGTTTAATAAAACTGTGACCTTGTGCCAAATTTACATTGGTGTACAAGTGTTTATTTATTATCTATTTATTTACAGTAATAATAAGGCTAAACATGCAAAAGAGGTTTGTGTGCAATAAAAGAGAGACATCAACACTATGCAGTTTAATTAAAGCATTTATATTATATTTTTAACACCTAGTTAATACTCTTTATGAGGCTGATTGGTACTCGCTAGAAGGGAGCTTTTAACTCTATACACCCTCTAGCCCATTCACTTTGTTCTTTTTTAATTATGACAGCCTTTCTAATTTATGTCCTAGGTTTACTTACTATAGTCTGACCAAGTGATAGATGGATTTTTTTCTTGCTTCAGTATTTAATAGTGTAGGTATAACTTTATGTCATCAACAAACAGTGACCCCCCCTACCGCAATAGTTTAGTCCTGAGAATGGGAGTGGAGGTTATCATATTGGTCTACAGTTCACGTGTTGCTTATATTTGTTAATTATTAATTATTTGCCATCCTTGCTTCCCAATTATAATACCCCCCTCCACCCCCTTCTGGGTTCACTTCTCAACCACAGACACTTTCTACTACACTGTAATCCCCAAATAATGACAAGATAATAACCAGTACATGCAAGTGTAACACATGATCACCAAGTTAAAATTGTGTCAGTTAAAGCCAATGGTTTAAATATACCAAAAAATATAGCCTACAGAAGCTACAAAGGCAAAAAGTTGCCATTGCTTTTCGCCAAGCATCTGCCTTTTTTAGACATACAGAGATTTCGGCTGGAGAAGGGAGGGCACTCTTAATTAAGTGCAAACTATATAACTACTCTTTAACTCTTGCTCATTTATATGCACCAAATCAGGGCCAACCACTGTACCTTGCAAAAATTATGGAACATGACAAAATGCTAAAAGAAGATATTCTGGTTGTTGGAGATTTCAACTGAACTGCATCATGAGCTGGATGTTTCCAACAAAACGGTTAAGCAGGAGCAGACACATTACCACAAGGTAAGATGCACCCTATGGGCATGAGTCATTAAGGCAAAAAAGGAGTAAATGTTCTCTGGGACAAACCATGTTACAATGCAAGGGGTGCAAATAAGTTTATTATTTTGCACATAAGTTAAATACTGGCTGTTTTTTTCATCTAGCACACAAATACTTAATAGCTTTATTATTACACTAAAATTAAAAGTTGATCTAGGACATGCCCTACCCCAACTATAAATCTGTCCCCACATTTTAAATTTACCTCCCCCTCCAATGCAACATGGTTTTGCCTAGGTGCAAATGTTACTCCTTTTTTATGCTTTGCTCTCCTTAATGACTCAGGCCCTATATGAGCACCACCTGGCTGACATGTGGAGTTTCTAGCACCTTAACAAATGAGACTACAATTTATTTTCCCACCCCCATGGAGTCTACTCTAGAATAGATTATTTGTCACTGTGCAATAGATCCCTCCCCCTGATTTATGATACTAGTAAAGGGTATTCTACCTGGTCAGACCATGCACCCATTTCTTTAACTTTCCAATTCAATGAACCCTATGTTAAGCATTGCTCCTGAAGACTCAACAAGCTCTTTATCCAAAACTATTGTTGTGAAAGCCAAATAAAAACGTATATAGATGATTATATTGAAATAAATAATACTCCAGAGGTCTTAAAAGTGTCTGCACAGGAAGCTCATAAGTGAGTACTCCAGTGCAAGCTTATACAATTAAGTTCCTTCATAAAAAACAGAGAGAAAACCCAAAAGATTAAACTTATCCAAAAACGTACGTACGTGGCGATGAGTCATAAATCCTCCCTATCCAGAGACAATAATGGGATTACCTCAGAAATTGCTGCTGCCTTTCACCCATACTTTTCAAAGCTATATAACCTCTCTAGTAATACCCTCCCCCGTCGAGGAGGACACTGCCCACAGAGAGAAATACTCCGCCTACTTAGAGCAAATCACTTTCCCCACTCTCTCAGATGCAGACAAAAATGTGCTGGACCAAGCTTTTACACCCAGAGAACTAGATGGAGCCATTAAATCCACATTGTCTGTGAAAAGCCTGTGTCCAGTGGGATTCACAATTTCTTACTATTAAACATTCAAAGGCTTTTCATAGGTTGGTCCACTGGATGGTTCAGGTCTTCAGTGTCATCTCAAATGAAGCTCTCTTTTTGAATCAGGCTTTGGAAGCACACATTACTTTCATACCAAACGAGGGGAAGAACCCATCCCAGTGTCTCAGCTATAGGCCAAAAATGATACCTAATGTGGATGTGAAGCTATTTGCACAACTTATAGACCAAGTTGGATATGTCCTGCGTCGAGAGGCTAGGTACATCACAACCAAGCTTATCAGCTTGATATATTTAACTTCACACTCCACCAACTCATCTATGCTACTATAGGCCGATGCCAAGAAAGACTTTCAACAGAATAGATTAGACATTTATGCAATGCCTGATGGCACACTTGGGACTGGTTCCAATAGCACTCCATAGGATACTTGCACTATGTAAACACCCTACCACTAAGGTAAAAATTAATTGCATTCTCTCAGATCCTGTGGAAATTACCAACGGTACTAGACAAGGGTGCCCACTTTCGCAATTTATCTTTGTTCTCTGCATAGACGTGCTGGCCAGATCCATTAGGTTGAACCCTAACATCTTAGGCATCTGGGTGGTGATGTTGACCACAAACAAGCTCTTTTAGTGGATGACTGTCACTGTTGTCACGGTTAGACTATGGATCCCCAGGCTCTGCTGCATACAGTAGGGCTCACTCACGGGCGCAGAGTCTAACAGGTAGGTGGTATTCACCAGGAACCCCCGGAAGGGAGTATGGTCTTAGTAGCACCTATCCTACAGGTTGCGGTCCCGCGAGAGAGTAGATAGCAGAGTGATGTGGAGGAGCCAGGAGAGGCTAGGAGGCTGACAATGGCGCCAGAAAGTAAGTGGTAGAGACACTGGAACAGTGGTGGTTCATTGCCGGCCACAGGGATGAGAGCAAGCTGTTGTAGCAGTGGTATCTCGGGACAACAACTGAGGAGTCACAGGAACAGTAGTAGCTCTGAGAGGCAGTAGAGAGAGAACCGATGCTGACATGATGTAGTAACTCAGTAGATGGTAACAGGGATACTTGGAACAGCGGTAGTTCAATACTGGCCACGGAGCTGAGAGCAGACTGATGTAGTGGTGGTAACTCGAGGCAACAGCTGAGCAGTCACAGGAACAGTAGCAGCTCTGAGAGGTAGCAGAGAGAGAACCGAAGCTGACACGATGTAGTAACTCAGGAGATGGTAACAGAGATACTTGGAACAGCGGTAGTTCAATATTGGCCACGGAGCTGCGAGCAGGCTGAGACGACCAAACGCAAACCACAAGGAAGACAGGAACCAGAACCACAGCTGCAGGAAGTGAGCTTGAAGAACAGGCATCAGACAGGTGAACACATGAGGTTTAAATAGTGCTCCAGAGTCCTATAGCCAATGAGGGAAGAGAGGAGGTCTTGAAGGAGAACAGACTGCACCTGCTCAGATCTAAGTGCAGGATGGCGTATGGTGTAAACCTGATGCCAGGATATGCCGGTATCATCATCTGTGATAGGAAGGTAATGAGACAGGTGACCGTATGGGGGACCAGAGCATGTCAATAACCTTCTAGCAGTGGTACCAACTCTATAGTATCCATCCTGAACTTAGTTAAAGAATTTCAGAGATTCAGAAAATTCGGCAATTAGTAGAGATCTAGCAATGTCTGAACTTATGTGTTCGAAATCTACTTGCTCCTCTCTTTACTCTCTAGCATGTACAAACTGCTTATAGAAAACCTGTTTTGCTTGTTACAAAATTCACGAGGGACTGAGAAAGGGATTTGGGTGACCTAGTCAGAGAAAATAATTGGCCTATCATCTTCTAGACAACTCAAGTGTGTTTAGTAAGTACAGCAGTTATAGAGACCAAATATAAAGTCTTTACCAGATGGTATCAATGCCCTAATCTTCTGGATAAAATTTATAAGTGGGTTCCTAACACTTGCTGGAGATTCAATGAAGCCTTGGGGGGCACCCTTACACATTTCATGAGATTGCCCCACCTCTTCTGGGATTAGGTAATTTCCACTGCAAAAGAACTTCAAGGAGGAAAGGTCCCAGATAGCCCATGTTTCTGTCTCCTTAAGATGCAAATAAACCAATAGCGCATTGCAAAAAAATCTCTATTAAAGTATCTAAACTCTGCGGAAAAAGCTGTGATTCCAGTCCATTGGAGATCTCCTTCCCCTCCAACAGTAAAAGAATAGTTAGCGATGTTGGAATTTAAAAACAAATAATAACACATGGACCATTTCCCACCTGCAGCAAAACATGGAATGTGATTTTAATTGCACATTGGTTGGTGGTCTGCATTATAGACTGGAAAACTTCTTTACTTAAAAAGCAGTTTTTCAACCCTTCAAGCAACTGCATCTCCACTTATGGAACAGTATAGCGACACATTTTCGCTCTCAAAATTCAGTCAATTCTCATTTTTACGGTGGATGTTCATCGGGAGTAGTTGCATTTGTTATTGGGGTTTATTTTTACTTCCAACTGGATAATGAAGATTCCCTTTTCCTACATCTGGATCAAAGATTTTACTGTGTAATCAACTGTATTTCTTCAATAAAATGTTTTTTTTTAAAACATGTGTGTACGTATTTTTTTTTCTACTACTATTGTGGAACTAAATGTTTCACATAGGCCACTGGAAGCCATGGACATGCTGTTGCATGCAGTTCCACAATTTCCATTATGTACAAACTTTCAAGGGCTGCCATGTCTTGCTAGGACCACCATATTTGCCACTTTATTGTCCCCAATTTTTTACTATTACCCCAGAACTCACAGCTCCAGGGTTGCTAAGAAGAGCTCCAGTGTTATTCAGCATAGGATTGATGTTTTCTCCAGGAAGTAGGGGCCCAGTTGTTTATTTTTGCAGCCCCTTTTTGCTCCAGGGCCATAATGAACAGGCAGGAACTAATTCGGATTCCACGATGTGTGTTTCCCTGTCATAGTTTTATCTAGCCTAATGCTCCTTGTCCCCCTCCTATACCAAATCCCAGACTGTAACACTAATTCTGTTTATGACTGTAAGTGAAGGGACAATTCATTTAAAAAAAATAGATAAATACTTTGTTTAATACAGTGAAAGAATGCAGACACATCTACAGTATATGCAAGGCACAAGTTGACTGGCATATCTTTGCTCCGGACGCAAGTTTGCAGCTGCATACTCTATGATAATGATTCAATCCCCACATTTTTTACAATAACTATTAACTTGGCCCACAAAAGCACATGTGCCATTAATAGCCCAAGATATCTTCAGCATGTGGCTTGTTGTCTCTAGGAAGGGCGGGTTGGCTTCATATTATGACAGGTTACCCCATGCTGTGGGTTTCCCTGTTATAGTGTGACCCAGCCTGTGAAGCCCGATGTTGGATATCACTTTACCAGGACTCCATCATGGAGGACTCCATCATCATTGTCCCACTGCTTCTTTGGGAACTAGTCCAGAGCTCTAGTTGAAGTTGGCTTGGAGTTGGTTGTTTGCTTAAAGGGCGAGGCACATTATTTTTACATTTATTTATGTAAAATGTAAAAAAAACGTAGATGATTGGTTAAGCTATTATCTCTGAAAGTTATATTTTACCTACCTTAAGCAATTATCTGTAAATGTCATGAATGTGTGCTAACCTTAGAAGATGTTATGGTGTCTTAACTCTGTTCATTATTTAATTTGAAGGACTATTTGTTTCCTTTATTTAGCTATCTCAAACAAATCCTCCAAGATATCTTCTTTTTCCAATTCCCTTACAAAACACACAAACCTATAATCTTTTTCTTACAGACATTCTCCTAAATTAATGATCATCCAATAGCACTTTATGGGGGAAGGTGCACTTGTATAAGTAAGCTAAAAAAGCAATACAATAATATATTAAAATATACGTTTGGCACATACAAAATAAAGACAATCCATTTCTTACTTTCATGAGTTGTCTATGAGACCAATGAGGCTCAAATTAGTTTAGGAACAAGGAAAAGCTATAGTTACATAAGGGGATGGTCAAAAAAATCAATAACAGGCAGAACTTTTTTAAATAATGATATTTATTTATTCCAGTTGACCTGATGAACATTCCATATCCTGTCTTGTTCATCAGAAAAAAAATTCTTAGCAACCCAGCCTGCTCCAGAGAGTGTGCTGTCCCTCCAGCCTGCTCCAGAGAGGGTGCTGTTCCTCCAGCCTGCTACGGAGAAGATGCCATCCCTCCAACCTGTGCCAGATGCCTCACGGTGAAACAGGCCGGCTTGGTAACAGAACTTCATTCAGAATCCCAGGTATAGTCTGGAAAGCCGGGTCGGTAACGGATGTCAATCAGATCCAAATCAAAAACCAGGACAGAAGTCAGGGGTGAACAGTAGTCAGAACCAGGAGGCAAGCAGGATACAAACAGGCATTGGAGCAGGATGTGACCCAGTACTCTGGCAACCACATGCTGCCAGAGTAAGCCTTTTATAGGAGCTGAATAGACTGATCAGTGTCGTCACTGCCACTGACATACTGGGCAGAAACGCGTCCCATTGCCTAGCAACAGGCGCGTATGCGCACAGATACTGGCCGGTCACAGGAGGAAGTAGTCGGCATTTGTGTCTCATTGCTAGCCAATGAGAAGCAGTGATCTCAAGAGGCAAGAGAAGGCGATCGTCACTGCAAGGAGGCAGTAGAGCGGGGATGGTACCTGAGAATTGTTGAAGGTAGAATAGTGATGGACAAAGCCAAAGTTAAGGGATTGGAGAGGGTAGAACAGTGGAGAACAAAGTCAAGGTCAGCAGATTGGAGAAGGCAGAATTTTGATGTACAGTCCTACAAAATTTTCTTCAAAGTACCAGCAGATAGATCCAAAACAAAACCTTTGCTCATGCAAAAGTTTGGTAGAACTGAGGGACTTTATGAAGGCTACAAAGAGGTGAGATAAATAGTTTTGATTAACTTGACCTTGTCACTGCAGGGCTGATTGCAGCATAAAGAAAGCTGTGCAGTAGTCCAGGTGAGGTGACTAGCTAGATTGCTGTTCTTAGCAGAGTAGTGAGTACAGGAATTGAAAACAGGTTTGTAGCTGTCATTGTGAATAGTTATCTGACAGCTGTCATCTAGAGCAAGTTTTGTGAATCCTCACTATTAGCATGGCCCAACACCATCTTAAAATAAATATATCCAAATATATCTTATAATCTTTCCCTCTAAACATGGTCAAGTACCTGATGAATAGTGCACAGTTGTTGGATCTGACATCATCGAGTAAAGTCAGCATTTTGCTTATGGGCTACTTTTGATTCATCTATCTCTCATTTTCACTTCATGTAAGCTATGTTCCTAAAATCTACCATTTGCTCTTTAAGAACAAAAAAGAAAAAATACATATTTTTTTTTCCAATCGACAACCAAAACACTCAAGCATGTCCTTATTGGTTATTGTTTAGACTTCTGCAACCTCCTGCTATCTGGCCTACCAGAATCTCAATTCTTCCCTCGATAGACTATTTTTAATTCTGCTGCTAGAATGGTTTTGCTCTCCTCCAAAATTTTTCCTGCCCTTAGTCTCATCAAGTTACTCTTGTAGCTTCCGATAATCCATTGCATAACCTACAGGGTCCTACAGAGTACTAAACTAAGATGCGTCTTCTTATACATTTCCACATGTTCCTAGGCATACTGTTCACATGTCTCAAAGCTACATGCTACCACCACACCAGTGTTTATCAATCTGGTCCTCAGGGACTGCTAACTGCATGTTTTCCATATCTGCTAGCTGGAACACATGTGTATTAATTACTGACTGACACATTTTAAAAGATCCACATTTGGTACTGATTTTTTCACTTCACAAATTTAAACACTGCTCTACACTATTTTCTAGCACTGCTTACTCATGGCATAGAACTTGACTATTCTTAACTTCTAGGACTTTGTCCCTCTTCAACTACATCTAAATTTGTCTAGACTCTAATAATACATATATGAACTCATTGTATTGTGTCTCACAATATTACATTTTTTTTACCGATTATTGTAAGTCACTATATACACCATGTAACACCATATAAATAAACATATATACATAAGATGTAATTTATTAAATAATACAAACTCATGATGATGATAGCAATTCTTATTAATATTTGGAATCTACAGATTCTAAATACGGTAAATCTATTATGTAAATTAATATTTTTTTCATGACTCAATAATCTGAACAATCTTTTCAATTCATACGAAATTAACTGCATTTTTTTGGTATTGTTCAAGTTATAGTGCCTATAGAAAATCATCATAGCCTGTCAAAACTATTACCTTTTGTTACATTACATCATGGAAATTTAAATAAATTAAATAAAAAGAAATTTCATCTTTATATGCATATTCAAAAAAAGACAAGAGTTCTGAAATTTATTACGAAATGAAAAACTAGAATAACAGGGTTGGAAAAGTGTTCAGTCCCCTGATTTAACACATTGTAGATCCACTTTTTGCTGTAATTATAGCCATTGGTATGTTTGGATATGTCTCTACCAGCTTTGTGCACCTAGATTGAGGAATATTTGCCCATTCATCCTTGCAGAATCGTTCAAGTCCAGTCAAATGTTGTGGTGAGCGGCAATGCACTGCACTCTTCAAGTCCATCCACAGATTTTCTGTCAGATTTAGGTCAGGGCTCTGACTTCGCCAATCAAGGACAATCACATTCCTATACTTAAGCCACTGCTTTGTTTTCTTTGTGGTATGTTTAAGGTTGTTGTTGTGCTGGAAGGTGAACCACCTGCCCATCTTCAACTGTCTACCAGAGGACTGCAGGTTTTACTCAAGAAATGGGTGTACATGGCAGCTTCCATCTTCGTTTCAATCCTGATCAATTGCCCAGTCTCTGCTGTAGAGAAACAATCCCACAATATAATGTTACCACCATCATGCTTCACGGTAGGTATGGTGTGTTTTGTGCTGATGTTGTGTTTGGGGTTGTGTGTTGTGTTTGGTTTGCGTGAAAGATGGAGTTCAGCCCAAAAAGTTCTAACTTGGTCTCATCTGACCATACAACCTTTTTCCACATGGCATCAGACTCTTTCAAGTGTTTTTTTGCAAAGCGTAAATAAGACCAAGTGTAGCATTTTTCAGAAGAGGCTTATTAACACATGCAAGGCCTATTTATATTAAGGGTGTGCACCGGCCACTTTTGGTGTTTTGGGTTTTGGGTTCTGATTAGCTTGAGGTTTTGGGTTCTGATTTGTTTTGCCAAAACACCCCACGAAAGGTTTTGGTTCTGATTTTGGGTTTTGGGTTCTGATTTTTTTTTTAAAAAGCATAAAAAGTGCTAAAATCCATATTTTGGTTTTTTTTTTCACTCCTACACTATTATTAACCTCAATAACATTTATTTCCACTAATTTCCAGTCTATTCTGAACACCTCACACCTCACAATATCGTTTTTAGTCCAAAAGGTTGCACCGAGGTAGCTGGATGTCTAAGCTATGCGACACAAGTGGGCGGCACAAACACGTGGCCCATCTAGAAGTGGCAGTGCAGTGGCAGACAGGATGGCAGTTTGCAAGAGTTTGCTAGAGGTGCAAGATGGAATTGTCCTTGGGCACTCCCACCCACCCTGATGTTGTTCAATGGCCTTTTGCTGCTCCTCCATCCTCTGCAGCATATAGAGGGTGGAGTTCAAGCACATCACTACCTCTTGTTTTAGTTGATGGCAGGGCAGGTTCATGCTTTTTTGATGTAGCAGGAACAGTGAACGTAGTTTAATATCTGATACTAATATTTCTGCACTGCAGGAACAGTGAACGTAGTTTAATATCTGATACAAATATTTCTGCACTGCAGGAACAGTGAAAGTAATTTAATATCTGATACTAATATTTCTGCACTGCAGGAACAGTGAACGTAGTTTAATATCTGATACTAATATTTCTGGACTGCCTAGTGAAGTGGAATCTCGACGGGATTTGGTACCGGGGACACAATACCTCCATCAACTGTCTAAATTCCACTGCACAGATGGCGGACACCGGATGCACGTCTAACACCAACAAAGCTGTTACGGCCGCAGTTATCCGCTTTGCCATAGGATGACTATATAGGAGTGGCACTGCTGTGGCAGACAGGATGGCAGTTTGAAAAACTAGGCCCCAAAGAGCACATAATGCCAAAAAAAGAGTTGCAAGATGGAATTGTCCTTGGGCCCTCCCACCCACCCTGATGTTGTTCAATGGCCTTTTGCTGCTCCTCCATCCTCTGCAGCATATAGAGGGTGGAGTTCAAGCACATCACTACCTCTTGTTTTAGTTGATGGCAGGGCAGGTTCATGCTTTTTTGATGTAGCAGGAACAGTGAACGTAGTTTAATATCTGATACTAATATTTCTGCACTGCAGGAACAGTGAACGTAGTTTAATATCTGATACAAATATTTCTGCACTGCAGGAACAGTGAAAGTAATTTAATAACTGATACTAATATTTCTGCACTGCAGGAACAGTGAACGTAGTTTAATATCTGATACTAATATTTCTGGACTGCCTAGTGAAGTGGAATCTCGACGGGATTTGGTACCGGGGACACAATACCTCCATCAACTGTCTAAATTCCACTGCACAGATGGCGGACACCGGATGCACGTCTAACACCAACAAAGCTGTTACGGCCGCAGTTATCCGCTTTGCCATAGGATGACTATATAGGAGTGGCACTGCTGTGGCAGACAGGATGGCAGTTTGAAAAACTAGGCCCCAAAGAGCACATAATGCCAAAAAAAGAGTTGCAAGATGGAATTGTCCTTGGGCCCTCCCACCCACCCTGATGTTGTTGAAATAGGACATGCGCACTTTAACAAACCAATCATTTCAGCGAAAGGGCCTGCCAAACTGTGGCTGAAATGATTGGTTTGTTTGCACCCCCCAAAATGAGCTGGCAAAGAAAAAAAGAGGTGCAAGATGGAATTGTCCTTGAGCCTTTCCACCCACCCTGATGTTGTTGAAATAGGACATGCGCACTTTAACAAACCAATCATTTCAGCGAAAGGGCCTACAAAACTGTGGCTGAAATGATTGGTTTGTTTGGGCCCCCACACAAAAAAAGCTATTCATCTCTCCCTGTACAAACTAAACTGGCTCTACTGAGGCAAGATGTCATCCTCATCCTCTGATTCCTCGCCCCCTTCAGTGTGTACTTCCTCATCCTCACACATTATCAATTCGTCCCCGCTGGACTCCACAACCACAGGTCCCTCTGTAGTCTCTGGAGGCCAGTGCTGTTCTTGATTGAAGAATTGATAATTCATTTTTATGAACATCATTTTTTCAACGTTTTGCGGAAGCAACCTCCTTCGCCGCTCACTGACCAGGTTCCCCGCTGCACTAAAAACTCTTTCGGAGTACACACTGGAGGGGGGACAATTCAGGTAAAATAGAGCCAGTTTGTACAGGGGCTTCCAAACTGCCTTTTTTTCCTGCCAGTAAAATTAAGGACTGTCGGACATGTCTACTTGGATGGTGTCAGCAAAGTAATCCTCCACCATTTTTTCAATAGTGACAGCATCCAATGCAGCGACAGTAGACATGTCTGCAATGGTTGGCAGGTCCTTCAGTCCAGACCAGATGTTCTTAGCACCCCCGCCAGTGGGTCTTTTAGGAAAACTGAGCAGCCACAGGTGTTGAAGAAAATGAAGGAGGAGCTGTTGGCATGTCACGGTCCTCTTCAGAGGACAATCTCCTGACCAGCAGGTCTTTGCACTGCTGTAGACTTGTGTCCACCGGAAACAGAGATACAACATACGCTTTAAACCGAGGATCCAGCGCGGTGGCCAGAATGTATTACTCAGACTTTAAAAGAGTGACCACCCTCGGATCCTGGTAAAGCGTACGAAGGGCTTCATCCACAAGAGCTACATGCTTTGTTGAATCGCAATGCTTTACCAGCTCCTCTCTCACTTTCTCCAGCTGCTTCTGCAACAGCCTGATCAGGGGAATCACCTGACTCAAGCTGGCAGTGTTGGAACTGACTTCTCGTGTGGCAAGTTCAAACGGCTGGAGAACCTTGCACAACACGGAAATCAGTCTCCACTGCCCTTGACTCAGGCGCATCCCCACTCCTTTTCCTATGTCGTAGGTGGCTGTGTAGGCTTGAATGGCCTTTTGCTGCTCCTCCATCCTCTGCAGCATATAGAGGGTGGAGTTCCAGCGCGTGACAACCTCTTGTTTGAGGTGATGGCAGGGCAGGTTCAGCCTTTTTTGATGTTGCTCGAGTCTGCGGTAGGCACTGGCAGAATGCCGAAAGTGTCCAGCAATTTTGCGGGCCACCGCAAGCATCTCCTGCACACCCCTGTCACTCTTGAGGTAATGCTGCACCACCAAATTACCGGTGTGGGCAGAACATGGGACGTGCTGGAAATTGCCCGTATGTAATGCCCGCACAATGTTACTGGCATTGTCTGACACCACAAATCCCCAGGAGAGTCTAAGTGGGGTAAGCCACTGTGAGATTATTTCCCTCAGTTTCTCTAAGAGGTTGTCAGCGTTGTGCCTCTTATTAAAACCGGTGATACACAACGTTGCCTGCCTTGGAACGAGCAGCCGTTGTGGAGATGCTGCTACTGATGCAGCTGCTGCTGTTGCTGCGGAAGGCGATGTATCAACCCAGTGGGCTGTCACAGTCATATAGTCATTAGTTTGACCTGAACCACTTGTCCACATGTCCGTGGTTAAGTGGACAGTGGGTACAATCGCACTTTTCAGAGCAATGAGGACACTTGTTCGTACTTCTCTGTACATCCCGGGTATCGCCTGCCTAGTGAAGTGGAATCTAGACGGGATTTGGTACAGGGGACACAATACCTCCATCAACCGTCTAAATCCCACTCCACTGATGGCGGACACCGGACGCACGTCTAACACCAACATAGCTGTTACAGCCTCAGTTATCCGCTTTGCAATAGGGTGACTACTGTTGTACTTTGTGCTCATGGCAAACGACTGTTGGACGGTCAACTGTTTGGTGAAAGACGTAGCGTTTTTACGACTTCCCCTCTGGGAAGATGACCGACTACCAGCAGCAACAGCAGCAGCGGCAGTAGTAGGTGTACCGCTGCAGGATTCCTCAGATGAATCCCGGATTGAAGAGGACTCAGTCATGCTGATGACATGGCCTGCAGGACTATATCTGATGGAGATCGTGGAGGAAGTTGACGAGGAGGGTGTTGGTGGTGTGTACAGGGCCGCCGAGAGGGGGGGGGAGCGGGTACTAATTACCCGGGCCCGGCATGTCAGGGGGCCCGGGCCCTTGCGCTGCTGATTTTTTTAAATTTTTAAATTTTTTTTTTCAAAACGTTTTTTTTCCTTTCCTTTTTTTTTTTTTTTTTTGGCGGGGGGGGGGGGGGGGTGGGGGGGGCTCGGTCGTTGGTGGGGGGAGCAGGCTAGTTTAAAAAAAAAAAAAAACATACTCACCTGATCTCGGAGCCGGCATCCCTCCTCTCTGCTGCTCTGTGCTCTATTCAGACTGTCTGAATGCTGGGTGTGATGTCATCATGTCATGCCCAGCATTCAGTCAGTCTGGAGCAATGGAGCACAGAGCAGCAGAGAAGACCAAGAGAGGAGAAAAGGTAAGTGAAGGGAGGAAAACGAGGGGGGCACAGAGGGGTTAAAAAACGGGGGGGGGGGGGGGCAGCATGACAGAGGGGTTAAAAAATGAGGGGGAGCACAAAGGGGTTAAAAAACGGGGGGGCAGCATGACAGAGGGGTTAAAAAATGAGGGGGCACAAAGGGGTTAAAAAACGGGGGGGCAGCATGACAGAGGGGTTAAAAAATAAGGGGGGGCACAGAGGGGTTAAAAAACGGGGAAGCAGCATGTCAGAGGAGTTAAAAACGGGGAAGCAGCATGTCAGAGGGGTTAAAAAATTAGGGGGAGCACAGAGGGGTTAAAAAACGGGAAAGCAGCATGTCAAAGGGGTTAAAAACGGGGAAGCAGCATGTCAGAGGGGTTAAAAAATGAGGGGGAGCACAGAGGGGTTAAAAAATGGGAAAGCAGCATGTCAGAGGGGTTAAAAAATGAGTGGGGGCACAGAGGGGTTAAAAAATGGGAAAGCAGCATGTCAGAGGGGTTAAAAATTGAGGGGGGAGCACAGAGGGGTTAAAAAACGGGAAAGCAGCATGTCAGAGGGGTTAAAAAATGAGAGGGGCACAGATGGGTTAAAAAATGGGAAAGCAGCATGTCAGAGGGGTTAAAAATTGAGGGGGGAGCACAGAGGGGTTAAAAAATGGGAAAGCAGCATGACAGAGGGGGTGAAAAAATGAGAGGGGCACAGATGGGTTAAAAAACGGGGCAGTATGGCACAGTGGGGTTAATAAACAGGGGTCAGCATGGCACAGTGGGGTTAAAAAATGGTGGGCAGCATGACACAGTGGGGTTACAAAGGGGGGGGGGAGGCATGGCACAGTGGGATTGAAAAAGGGGGGGAGCAGCATAGTATAGTCTGATGAAGGGGAGCCAGATGAAGGGGGCAAAAACAGCATGGAGGGCACAGTGTGATCATAAGGCATGGCGATGATGAAGGGGCACATTATTGTAATATTGGAGCTGGAGGAAGGCCTAATTATTAATCGTGGGTGCTATTGATTTAACGCTGGGGCTGGCTGTAATTTTCTAAATGTAGCCATTTTTTTTTCAAAATAGGTCCTTCAACATTTCTGGATCCGGACAAGCCACAACTAAAGAAAGCAGCAGCCACAGGTGGAGAAAGTGAGAAGAACAGGTAGGAGAGAGCAGCACAGTGTGTGAAATGTTGTGATTCTAGTAGGGACAATACCAATTTTTGGTGAATGTTGTGTCCAATGTAAGGTGTAGGCCAAGACTGAACTGTTTGTGTACACACTGCATTGTTTGTATACTACCCTGTGGTGGTAGATGTCCTGAAAGTCAGGAGTGCTTAAACATATGTGACGCTCCGGCGAATTGAGAGCCTAGTGGTTTTTATGTTAGCCACGCCCCAATGGCACGTTTGCCACGCCCCCAAATGCATGACCGCACCTCCCAAAATTTTTGCACTGCCGTTTGGCTAGCCACGCCCCTGAATATATGACCATATACCTAATCTTTTTTGCGCCGCCGTAAGGCGGCGCAAAAAAATTTTGGGGCTTACTTCACTATGAGGGGGGCCCCATGAATTTGTTGTACCCGGGCCCTGAATTCTTCTTGGCAGCCCTGGGTGTGTATACAACAGGACCAAGGGATTTAGGTGTCCCTGGACTGCTGACGATCCTAGCCACAGGTCCTGAACTAAACACTGAATTATAAAGGTTCTTCAGGTGACGTACAAGGGAGGATGTCCCTAGGTGGCCAAGATCCTTACCCCTGCTTATTTGAGCTTTACATAAGGTACATATGGCCATACATTTGTTGTCCGGATTAGGATAAAAATAACTCCAGACCGAAGAGGTTTGTTTTTTTTGGTCTTCTGACCAGGCATGACGATGGGCTTTTTCATCCCATGGACAACAACTGTTTCCCCCCCTGGTGCCTCATTTAAGATAACCACATCAGCATTCTCCTCGTCAAGTTCCTCCTCAGCGCCAGCTACATCAATATCCTCCTCCCGGTGTACAACATTGACACCTTCATTAGCCAAATCTGTAACTGGACTGTGGGTGATCCTTCCAGCATATGCAGAGGGCGTGCTGCAAATGGTGGAAGGAGCCACCTCTTCCCGTACAGTGATGGTAAGGTCAGGCTTCGCAACCACCAACACCCTTGGTCTCGTCTTGGGGATTTGTGATACCATCTCTTTAGAAGGCAGAGTTGTTTGCTGTGTTTTTGATGACAGCTTAAGTCTCTTAAATTTTTTAGAGGGGGGGGAGGAGGAGGGCTTAGATCCTTTGGTGAAGCTGAACCACTAGTCATGAACACGGGCCAGGGCCTAAGCCGTTCCTTGCCACTCCATGACGTAAATGGCATATTGGCAAGTTTACGTTTCTCCTCAGATGATTTCAATTTTCTTCTTTTGCTAATTTTAGTGAACTTTGGCTTTTTGGATTTTACATGCCCTATACTAGGAGATTGGGCATCACCCTTGGCAGACGACGTTGATGGCATTTCATCGTCTATGTCATGACTAGTGCCAGCAGCTTCAGCATTAGGAGGAAGTGGGTCTTGATCTTTCCCTACTTTATCCTCCAAATTTTTGTACTCCATTATAGTTAAATCTCTGGTACTAATATTTCTGGACTGCAAGAACAGTGAACGTATTTTAATTTAGCAGTACTAATATTTCTGGACTGCAAGAACAGTGAACGTAGGTAAATATAGCAGTACTAATATTTCAGGACTGCAAGAACAGTGAACGTAGGTAAATATAGCAGTACTAATATTTCTGGACTGCAAGAACACTGAACGTAGGTAAATATAGCAGTACTAATATTTCTGGACTGCAAGAACAGTGAACGTATTTTAATTTTGCAGTACTAATAATTCTGGACTGCAAGAACAGTGAACGTAGGTAAATATAGCAGTACTAATATTTCTGGACTGCAAGAACAGTGAACGTAGGTAAATATAGCAGTACTAATATTTCTGGACTGCAAGAACAGTGAACGTATTTTAATTTTGCAGTACTAATATTTCTGGACAGCAAGAACAGTGAACGTAGGTAAATATAGCAGTACTAATATTTCTGGACTGCAGGAACAGTGAACGTAGGTAAATATAGCAGTACTAATATTTCAGGACTGCAAGAACAGTGAACGTAGGTAAATATAGCAGTACTAATATTTCTGGACTGCAAGAACAGTGAACGTAGGTATTGTAGTACTAATATTTCTGGACTGCAAGAATATATTGCACTAGGGTTTTTTTTCATACTTTTTAAATTATTTTTTTAATAATTATAAAATTACTATGGACTTAACAGAACAAAGCACAGGACAAAAGCACCACTGGACTCAACAGGACAGAGCACAGGACACAGCACCACTGGACTCAGCAGGACAGAGCACTGGACAAAGCACCACTTGACTAAACTGATCAGCAGGACAGAGCACAGGATCTCCCAAATAACCACTGAACAAAACAAACCAGGACAGGGGCTCCCAAACAACCTCCCTCTTCAGTGATCGCAGGGAGAATGAAGATGGTGGCCGCGAGCGGGGGATTTATGATATCTGAGTCTCGCGAGATCCGACGCGAGACTTGGATGTCATAGCCTCGTATTGGATTGCTTTGGCGGCCGGAAGTACCCGAACAGTGCTCGAATCCTGTTGGATCCGCACTGTTCGGGTGGGCTCGGATTTCACTAATTCGAGCCCACCCGAACAGTGCGTCTCATCTTTAATTTATATGCTAGGGGTTTTCCCATGACAGCGTGGGAAAAGGTTCTAGCATATAAATATACCTGTAGATAAAAAATTCTTTATTTGTCTGAGAGGCATGTTGGTGTCAGTAGCTGAGGGGGAGTGCTGACATTGGATTGCTATTTGGAGGCTTCTGGGGTACCTCTTTGGTAAGTTAGCTCTCAATTTAATGTATGGCCCAAATATATGGGACTCTCATTGTATAGAGTTAGGACCACCCTATTAGCAAAAGCGCCGTGGAGTGGCGGGTGGCTTTAACATACATTTGCAAATGTGTGCAACTAAGACTTTTGCATTTTTATCTACAGTAGAAATGTCAGATCTGTTGCTGGCTATAGCAGTGTACTGGGGGATCTCTCTGTGTGTTTGTTCCTTACTATAAATAAGACAGACCACATGAGCGACCAGCCTTCTCCACGCCTCCTGTACATTTCGAACACATCAAATGACGGCACTTGGAATTGACGTACTCCACCCCATACAGGGTATACTGACAGCAATGTAACAGATAGGAATAAAATGAAAAAGTTCATAAGATATCAGAACCAACTCAGCGCGTATCGTAACTATATATTTATATATATATATATATATATATATATATATATATATATATATAAATAAATAATATAGCTGTATGTAATGGTGTAGATTCCCTTAATTTAAATTGTATGCTTCACTGAAACTCTTAGTGGAACGAAGTTAAAACAACCTCTTCAGATACATACTTAAACATGCCATATTTCCACACGTTTTAATGCACAATTATTATTTATTGAAATTTATTGAACAGTGAATTAACTCAAGTTCAAATCCTTTAAAAGGTTGATCAACATTATTGACAGGAGCCATATAGAGTGAAAAGTTTCATTTTGTGAAAAAAAATTTTTTTTTCGGAATCACCAGCGTGCTTTAAGCACAAAGCATGCATTGTATACAATGGAAACAAATTGTTATAAATCAATATAACTGCTTTACAGTTAATAATGAGTTGGTCCCCTGGTCCATTAATAACTGAAAATAATAAACAGCAAGTTCCCTGTTAGGAATAAAACAGCAGTTGACATATGAGCCATCAGGGAGGTTGCTCCTAAAAGAGAAGGGAGAAAGACAAATATAATTACACACTGCAAATACTGTATAAATAATACTGCAGACCTGTGGTATCTTATATTACTATTTTTGTTCATGGTACTTTTATTGCAACATAAGTGCATCTTCTGTTTCTCAATTCATTTAGAGTTTTTTTTATTCAGAAAGCAGAGATATCTGATAGTGGAGGGAACAGGGAAGGAAGCGTTATTAGGAGATATTGTTGATTGGCTCTTTCCACCTAAACATTTTACCATACTCTATACCTGACTAATTACCACGCTCATTTTCCTGTGCTACCTCTTCTGTTAGTCAAAATGCTGGGTCAACCTCAGCATAAAAGCTTTGTTATGACAGATTAAGTATATACGTCAGACAGGATGTAATAATATGTCATATAGTTACGTGCTCTTATTACACAATTACCCACAAGTGATCTTACCCAGCCTCCACGACATAAGGTGAACAATGTCATTAAATAAAGAATATACTGTATGTGTGTATGTGTTGTGGGGGATGGTGGAATAACAAAACAGATGAGGAAAAGTAATTTCTTCAGCCTAGTATCGGGGCCCTTCACGCAGAAATTCAGATGATGAGTGGTGGGGTGAACAAGATGGCCACCATCTCGGAGCTAGGTCTTTACATGTTCCCTAGTGTTAGAGGAGGATGGAGAGCCTGGACATAGGTGGAGGGGCAATCTAGCATTAAAATTTATTATGGATACTAGACATAACAATGAATGCAACGTCCAAGGCTTTCCCCATACTTAATGTCATTTGTCAGGCTTAGCCTACCTGTGATTTGTCCACTGTTGTGAACAACAAAGATAAATTCTTACATGTATTTACATAAATGTCTCTATTAGGAGGGTCATGTCAGCTCAGGTATATTCCACTGACTGAAAAAATTATTGTTTAAAGAAGAAACGAAACCTTTGGGAAGAAATATTTTCCAAAACAGAATTAGATACACACCAGAAAGGAAGTTACAATATTTGTGTGTGGTTTTGTAAAAAATTATGAGAATATGACATGGCATTTGCTAGAGAGAAGAGAAACATTGGAATTGTATTTCCTCTTCATTCCTCCATGCAGCCATTACAATGGGAAGGTTCCCTTATAGATTAGGTAGAGACAGGTTAAGCAAAAACACCCTAAAACAATTTATAATGCAGCTTCTCTTTTCCTACATCTTTTCCTGTATAGGTATGTGTGACAAGACCAGGCCTTACATTATTATTATTAATATCATGCCAGCCTGGTCTTTCAATCAGTGGGCCAATTGAACAACAGCGGCCCACTCAGTTATTAAATGCCGCCCGGTGGCCAGATCCAGTATTATTGTGGTACCCAGAGAGGGAGTCGGGAGGCAGCTCACATGAAGTGTGAAACAGCTGTGGACCCTGTGATATCAAAAAGGGGTGGAAGGGGTTAAAAACATGAGGGTCAGGACTCTATATACAATCAGGAGGTGGACTCAGCCTGTTGCTAACTATTGTTCCAGAAATTCTCCAACCCAGAATGGATGGCACAGAAAGAGCAGGTGGTAGACCAATGAAGTTATGTTCTACCTCCACCCCTGTTACCACCTAGACTGTGCACATCACAAATATAAAGGGACCACGGTCGGGGGGCTTGACCCAGGGAAAATCCTGGATATTAGAAGCTTGAAAAGAGCATTTCACAGTGTTTTTATTTATCTCTTAAACATTAGTCTATAAAGGTGCTCTTCCCTCAATATGTATTGTGTAATGTAGAAATAAGTTAAGCTGCAATGAAAAACACAACTGAACTGACCATTACACGGATGTGGGAAGTGCCTAGGGATAGAGTCTAGCTCCACTTTTACTTTACAATTCTGGGAAATGGCCAGCCTGTACTTTTTGTGTAAATTCTGCATTGATAAAAATGTATAGTCTACTGTATAAATACAGATGAAGCAATGATGATGTTGATTCATTGTGGTCTCTAGTGGATGTCAGCAGTAAAATATAATAATGTATTTGCTGATTGCCAGTATTTGTATTTTTTTTTGTAAGCCAATTAAATGCTCACTGTGATTGGTGCATAACAAATGACATACCATTCTGGATAGGGTTTGTGGATAGGTCTGCTGTAAGAAAGAAAAGAAAATGTATTTAGAGAAAATGATACATACCTCACAACATTTTGATATGACAGATTATAACATGCCTGACCCAGCCAACATTCTTGCTTATTATTTTGGAATTGTTGATAGCTATGTAATATATAGTGTGAAATAGGATTAATCTTATTATCATCAGCAGCTGTTTAAATAGCGCCACTAATTCCATAGCTCTGTATTGAGAACTCGCTCACAGCAGTACCTGCCCCATTGGAGCTTACAATCTAAATTCCCTAACATACACACAGACAGAGAGAGAGAGACTAAGGTCAATTTAATAATTAGTAATAAAAAAAAAAAAATCAGCTGCTAAGAATCAAAGATAGACAACATGTGTGTCTGAACTGCAGCTCTCAAAAAGAGATATCTGGATCATAAAAGTCATTGCTCTTTTGCTTGGACTACAACCTGATTTTACAAAGTACTGTTGTTTTCTTTGTTAGTGGGACTGCCAAGACCGGAAAAATCAATACACTCAGAAACAGTGGCCAAAGCAAACACCACTAACCCCAGGAAAGAAGAATGATAAAATGTACATGACTTGTTGATCCAGAAATCTTGGTATTATAAAGAACTTTATTAAAACAATGGATCGAAGTGGACTTGGATTTGCATTCTTAGGAAAAAAATTCCCGAGGATCAGTGATACAAAGATCAAAGAGGGGGTCTTTGTAGGAACTAAAATAAGAGAACAGATTCGAGATGAGAGCTTCGATGGTCAGTTGAATCAGGCTGAAAAAGCTGTATGGGAGTATTTCAAGAAACTTTGCCGTAGCTTCTTAGTAAAAATTAAGACAGACTATGAAGAAATAGTGGACAATCTTTTAAAATCTTAAAAGATCATGAAAATCCATCCAAATCTTGGAGCAGTC
Organism: Mixophyes fleayi; assembly: GCF_038048845.1. Lineage (NCBI taxonomy): Eukaryota > Metazoa > Chordata > Amphibia > Anura > Limnodynastidae > Mixophyes > Mixophyes fleayi. The sequence goes on from NC_134408.1 coordinate 40,089,024, forward strand.
AGTGATGAACATGGCAAACAGTTCCACCAGGGTATTTTCAAAATGGAAACCGGTATCAGGGCAAGTGGGGGCCAAGTATGCTTGCTGACTATTGATGGACCCTTAAAGCGATGCTCCTTTGGCAAAATACAGCAGTACTTCTACAATTTAAGTAAGTTAATCATTTACTATCTATGTATTGTTAATTAACGTAATATTATAAACTTTAATTGAGTGTCACTAAAAATCTTTACGTGACAGAGACATTCTAAAACAATGAATTCAGCACGTAAAATACTATTAGAATCACCTATATTCACTCCTGTGACAAAAAGTAATAACAATGTTGGTAACCATTGTAGCTTGTCCCGGGACATGTTGACCCCTCTCAATTTCATATTTTTTCTATATTGATAAGCTGCATGGTACAATTCCTAAAATTCAGTATAATGAATGTGATTTTAACTGTCTGTCCTTATTTCATTCACTTTGCAAATTTAATACTCTTTACAGATGAATATTTAAAGGATAATCTCACCTCAACTTCATCAATCTTTAACCTAAGGCACAAGTAACTTATCTCACCTATTTCCACCCTGTACTAAATTTTGACTTTTGAGTGAAAATACTCTTTCAAAAGAAAAAGAAACAGTTCTATAAACATACTGTAATGAAAACTGTAGTGCTATCTAGAAGTATAAGTATATAAGTTTAACACATCACGGGCCTGAGTCATTAAGAAGAGGAAAGCAAAAAAAAGGAGTAAATTTGATTCTGGAAGAAACATGTTACAATGCAAGGGGTGCTAATTAGTTTATTATTTTGCACATAAAGAAAATACTGGCTCTTTTGTCATGTGGCACACAAATACTTGATAGCTTTATTTTTACACTGAAATGTAAATTTGATCTAGGACATGTCCTACCCCAACTATAAATCTGTCCGCACATTTTTAAATTACCACCCCCCTCTAATGTAACATGGTTTGGCAAAGTGCAAAGTTACTCCTTTTTTTGCTTTGCTCTCCTTAATGTTTTTAATGTAGATTCAGTTATAAATTGTCCATGGGAATTATTTTAAGAAATTGGAAACTATGATTTGTAGAATGCAATTTGCTGTTATGGATTACATTTATGGTGTGATTTTTTTTTAAATAAGGAAATAAAAATAAGTAGTAAACATACCTTGTTTAATTACAGGACCCAAAGTCAGACTGTTTTCCGTAGCGCTAATGTCAGTAGAGAGAGCCCTCATTCCTGTGCAGGACTGAAAAGACAAGTGCCAATGCTTAAGTACTCACTAAAATAGATTCATATCTCAACAATATATATATATATATATATATATATATATATATATATATATATATAATATTGGGGTTCAGTTTATTATGCTATCTTAAAGTTTATTAAAATTGCAGGTGTTTATGATGTAAAGTCTAACTGTACACACCCTTCATCCTAAGTGTTCATAATTCAACTAATACTTCGTGGAAGCACCTTTTTCTTTTATTATAGCAGCAAAGTCTCTGTCAACTATGCAATTCTATCCCAATCTTCCCTGCAAAAAATGTAAAGGTCCACCAATTTGTGAGAGGTGCCTCCTGTGCACATCCCTCTTTTGGTCATTCCATAGCTTTCAATGAGATTAAGGTCTGGGCTCTGACTGGGCCATTACAAAACTTTGATCTTCCTTTTCTGAAGCCATTCCTTGGTTGACTTGGAGGTATGCTTTGGATCATTATCATGTTGGATAATGAAATTCCTCTACATATTCAGCTTTCTATCACAGGACAGCAGGTTTCATGCCAAAATATATTGATATTCATTGTGCTATTCATTATGCCCTCTATCCTGAGTAGAGCTCCTTTCCAAAGTATGATGCTGTTCTCTGGGAGATTAGCTGTGTTGTCTTTGTGCCAAACATATTTTTTAGAAGTAAGGCCAAAAAATCCAATCTTGGGGCTAGATTTACTAAGCTGCGGGTTTGAAAAAGTGGGGATGTTGCCTATAGAAACCAATCAGATTCTAGCTTTCATTTATTTAGTACCTTCTACAAAATGACAGCTAGAATCTGATTGGTTGCTATAGGCAACATCCCCACTTTTTCAAACTCGCAGCTTAGTAAATCTAGCCCTTGGTCTCATCAGACCATAAGACGTTTTCCCACACAGTTTGGAGTGATTTCATGTATTTTTTTTTTTGCTGAATTTAGATAGGCTTGCATTCTCTTTTTTGTGAGACATGACTTCCATCTTGCCACCCTATCCCATAGCCCAAGCATGTGCAGACCACAAGAGATTGTTGTCACATTCAGGGAGTGACCAATTCCTATGATAAATTCCTGAAGCTCCTTTATTGTTACCATAGGCCTCTTGGTAACCTCCCTGATAAGTTTTCTCCATGTCCTGTCATCAACTTTGGATGGATGTCCTAATTTTGACAATGTCCCCTTTGTGTCACATTTTCTCCAACCATTTGTTAGGAACAGCAGGTAACTGCTGCTTTCATTTTGGCTGCTACAGTGTTATTGTCAGGCTGGGTGTGATCACATGAGCTCCACTCACCTGCAGCTCAATCTAACACCTGCCCTGATTGGCTAATACTGCCTTCAACACCCATTAGTTTCACTGAGCCTTTACCGGTTATAGCGTTCACACGTTTCCTTCTCCGTTCTCCTGTTGATGAGTTTATTCTGCTCCTGTCCGATACTTAGTTTTGACCTCTGCCTGTGACCTGACCTTCCCTGATTGCTGCCTGGACTGACCCCTTGCCTGTTGTTTGACCTTGCCTTTCGTATGTGAGACCATCACCCAGTCGCAGGATCGCGGTGCCCGCTATCGGACGCACTTGTGTCAGCGATGTTTCACCATCCAGATTGACAGATCAATTTTGCACCTTCCCTTGCACTGTGTTTCACCCCAGCTCCATTCTCTACTCTACATTGCTAAACTGTTATACTGGTGGAGTTTGGTACTATATCCTATTGCAACTCAGTATATTTTGGTCCAGGTGCATCCTGCATCCCTGTTGCCATTGAGATGTCTGCTCAGCATCCCGCTGCCAAGTCCTTTGTGGTGCCCACCTATCTGAGTTAAGTTATCACTGCTCGAGAATAAGTTCTAAGGGCAACCGAGTACCGGAGAACATTTCTGGTTCCATGGGAAAGGGGACTGCTAAAGGTGAAGCTCTCGTCAACAGAAGGTTCTGATAACTTAACTCGGGTTAAATCACAAGCACTTTTATTGCTTGCGAGTGTATACTAATTGTCTTTGAAAAATTGTCTATTTGTTGGTATCAGGGTAAGATTAACGGTTGAATAATTTATCTTGATTTCAGTGTTTACATCACAGACACCTGCAATTTCAATAAGGATGCACTGATTTTTTTTATATCCACTGTAGCTCTCCATAGGTAATGATATACAGATACATTTATGGACATGCTCTAATGGCACCCTATAACCTTGCTCATGTCCAATCCATGTGAAAATGACAGGTGCTCAGCAATGTTATTCGTGTGCTCCTTCTGAACTAGGATGCAGGAAAAGCAAAATACAATCCTAATGATTATCCTTTATTTATGCAGAAACAATATATTTTACAGCACTAGAGAAATGTGTTCAGACACATCAGTTCCTCATCAGGGGGAACTTACAATCTAATTTTCCAACATCCACCACACACACACCATGGGGTAGATTTACTAAACTTTCTGAAGAGGAAATGTGGAGGGTTTGCACATAGCAACCAATAAGACACTCACTATCATTTTCTTTAATGTACTAGATAAATGATAACTATAATCTGATTGGTTGCTATGGGCTACACCTCCACTTTTTCTTTTAAGAAGGTTCAGTAAATCTGACCACATATCTAGTTTAGTTGGAAGCCCATCAGAATCAAACCCAAGGTTAGAAAGCATTGTGATGCTACAATGCCAACCACAATTCTAAAAGCACATTTTTAGCCCTTTGAACCTTAATCATGGCATCTTATTAATGGAAGGTGATGATCTTAACAAAAAAATAAGTTGTGCAAAAACAAAAATATGCATGCGTAACATAATGCCCATTTTTCTTACAATGTAGTAGTAAATTTGCGTTATTTGGCTTGTACTCACAGGTGTGCATGTCTCACTTGTCTTATCACAAATATGAATGTCACAGTGCAAATAGACAACATTTGAATCCTTGACATATCCGAAGAGCTGGACTGAAAACTGTCCATTCTGAGAGTTTCCATTTGCAATGACATTAATAGTGGAGTCCTGCTGGCTGGGGCAGCTGTAAAATAACATTAGGAGATAACAAGATCATTTTCTTGATTTGGAATTTGAATAGGATTAAACATGATATTGACAATGGTCACATTGTATTATAGTCTTAGCTTAGACTCCATAAAATAAATCAGACTTTCCTGTGAAAGACATACCTGTTTTTTATTATATCATATTTTGCTGAGGAAGATGCATTCTTTGAAGCTGTAGCATAGCAATTTTTCATCAGTATAGAATATTGAGTGCTATCTCCTGATGTTAGAATGATTCCAATGTACAAAATGGTTTTGGATGTCAGTAGAATTTCTGAGCCCTCATAGGGTGTTCTGTAGCTTGAGTCTTGATAGAAAGCCATAGTTACCAATAGATGTCCTGTTCCTTCTACACTAACATCAATTGAGCTGCAGTAAAAAATAATCTCTGTTATTTTATGTCATAATCAAAATATTCTCAGTGCTGTGTGAATAATGTAAGAATGCAATAATTTTTTTTGTCCGTCAACCACAGGAGGAGGAAAGTAGAGCAAACAAATAATGGAGATAAAGTGGATTAAGGTCAACTGACTTAGAGAACAATCAGCAACTAATGGTTGTTGCAGGTAGAATAACGGTTTGGCGGTAGAAGGTGGTTTTAGGAGTATACATAAGGGTAGAAGTGATGTGAATTTTATACTGATAAGAAAGAGGTTTAGAAAATACAGAGTGAATGTTTTTCAATGAACGTAAAAGGGAACCTGTGTAGTCGGTACAGATAAAAATTTGATTGTAGGTTTGTGCATTAGAGAAAACAACACTACGTAGCTGATATAAGTGATAAAAATCTATTAACAAAGAGAGGAGTTCAACCATTATGATGAGGGATTCCTTTTAAGACTCTTTAACAAATTACAGTAGTAAGATCAAACAAAGTCTTGAAATTATTCTTTTTATGCATTTTCTGCACTCTCCTGCAGTTTCTTCAGAAGTAAGATAGGCATATTGAACCATAGCTTATAGGTGAAAATTTTTACCAAAGTCAGGTAATCCAATAAGAAAAGAAATTTATCACACAGTTGACCATGTCCTACACTATGAAACAAACATCCTACTTAAAAAATAAAATCGGGTGCATGGACAACAAATAATATTCTAAAAATATAATAAATAGTTCAAGAAGAACCGCACAACAACTCCACAATATTAATAATGGGTACCAGGTCAAAATGAAAATACACATGTACTTATCCAAGTAAGACTTGGAGGCCAGCACATCACATAGAAAAAGTCTTTGAATGTATATATAATTCAAAACATAAATGCTCCATTCTAATGTCCATCGCAACAAGTCAATCTTAGACGACCGTTTCGGTGCTGCTTTAGCACCTTCCTCAAGGGCTGCCAAACAGATAGTGACTACAAACCAGTATATAGAGGCAAACATGTGCTTAATCAAGTATAAACATACACCCTCCTTACATCTGTGTATAAAGCATGCACATTAAACAATAAATGAACACAAATCATACCCACAAAAATAACAAAACAAAAATAACAAAGCAACAAAATAGCTCAATTTGCTTGCCTTCATCAGGGTCTCATTGTCTACATAGCAGGTATACTAATGAAGATGTGATATTCTACTTGCAAGTTCTCCTTTTCACTTTCATTCATAAATTATCTTTAAGTTTCACCTGTACAACTATCTAGCATTTCTTTCTAATATGCCATGTATGATCAACCAAAAATACAGGTGAGCTTTGATTTTCTTGAGACAACGACAGCATGGAGAAAATGAGCGCACACTGTAAGTAGTGCCACAGCATTTATTTCAAATAAAGTCCCTCCATAAATTATTTTCTCGGGTCCATGGTCAATTAAAAATGGACTGGGTAATCACAGGTTTCTATCAGGTGAAATCAACTACGTGTGCCACATTTTCATAATGCACAATTCATAAGCACTTTCTAGTAGATAAATTCTTTGTGCAATAGCAAGGAACATGAAGAAGAGTAAGTCAATAAATGATGCTGAAGTTAGGTTCCTAGTGCAAGATAAACAAATGCAATATTATAAAATGTAATTTACAATCTGCAGTGTTGTGCAATGGGGAGACAAATCAAATATACATTAGTTTGATGTAGGGATACAATTTGAAGCTAATGGAGTGAAACCCCTTCTCACAAGAGCTTACCATTTAATAGATGTATAACAATATTAGTAATTATTTATATTAAATGCACACTATTACATAATTACCTTGAAAACGGCATCACTGCTGTTTCAATAGAGAGCTGCATGTCCAGAGGGTATACACAAGAATAATCTATACTGACAATATCCTTTCCACCAATTGAGTCCATGGATATGTAAATTGTATTTTTGTAGGTAACATGTGTTTTATTGTTCTGTACAGTGAAAGGAATATTGTTAATAAGAACATTACCATAATTTTCTTACATTACAATTATACTATTAGTTAAAACGGCACCAACAGGCAGTGGATGAAGTTGATAAACAGATAAAAGGTCAAGGCAATTAGTAAGGTTAAAGGGTCAGGGAACAAAACAAAGGTTGGCAACAATATATGAAAAAATAGATAGAATCCCTGGTCACAATAAATAACTTTTAATAGATGTCTAGGGGATGCCAGACCAGTAGTTATATAAGCACATTGCACCAATTGGAGCACATGTCACATAAGGGTCCAATGAGCACCTGCCCACAAAACCATACCCACATAATCCCTCAACATGGCCAATAAGGTGTGCGCACACTAAGGAAGATGTAATAATCTAATCTATTCTGGGTAAGAATCAAATCTATTCCTTCTGCACTAGTTAACCTTCCCGTGGTAATGTCATGCTTCTCAAGAAAAGCCATTGCAGACAATGAATGGTCATAATTCTGCCTCAGGCCTAAATATACTAGATATAGGAGATTAGTAAAAAATGTTTGGCATGTTCCAGATCTTCTCCCACAAATTTAGATGCATTGCCGTTGCAGGGGGGAATAGGGCCATTTTCTCTTGGCCTACCAGGACTTTCATTAGCAATGGAACCTGGATAGCAACTGCCCTAAAATTTAGATCTCACCTCCAAGGGCCTGATTCATTAAGGATCGTATCTGGCGATTTTGTACGTTGTGAAGGAGCGGTCGTTCCTGAACGTGTCACCAGCAATGATGTCACTTCGATGCGGTGTCAACTTGCACATCTTTAACGCAGATTGCGCAGGTGCCAATTGACACATGTGCAGTAGCTAATTACATGATGCCTGCTGTGTTTTTAGAAAGTCCTCCAGCCCCTGATTCCACCCCCCCGCCCATGGTTTGGTTAAAAATATCATAAAAGCGCAATAAAATTTAAACCAAATGTAGAATTATTAGAAAAATATTATTTTAAGTTTTAAAGTTAGTTTTTTAATCATCTTTAAATTTATTAAAAAAAAAACTTTAATATAAAAATATTGTTCGTTTCCCAAAACTTTGTGTGTGTGTGTTTTTTTTAGCTATGAAAAATGTGTAGTGACGCACATTTGTACCATAATGAAAGGTCATTTGGAACAAAACTGAATATCTAAAATACATTTGTCCCTTTTGACTGTATATTATCCTCAACACATTTTTTTTTTATCATAATGAAGTGTGTCATGGGGTAGCAGGGATAAAAAGTATAGTAATTTGTCCCCTATTAGTGTGAGAAATGAGGTACAGTTTGTCTGGGTGATAATGGTTTTCCTTTCCTCACACAGTATATGGTAGCACATATAATATAATCACACAGTATATGGCTGCACAGCCATTCTCCCTCTATCATCATATCATGCAATATCATACAAACAGCAGACCAGTCATACATCATCACAGAAAGGGTTAATGAGCAGGGTTATTATGAAAGTAACTCAGATAATAAAACCAGAGAGTAAGGTTTAATATTTTATTTATAATTTAATGTAATCGCACGTCTGTGAGTTCCACTGCCAATCGGCAATACAAATATTATATGGTACTCATGCGTACGTGTGCCAGTGAATTAACTAGAGGGGTGAAGAAAACTCAGTGGTACATAAGTGACTTTACTACTGTTGTCATCAAGGAACATTTCTTTAGATCCGCCTCTTGTTGCATTCGGGCGTGCGTTTACCCGGTTTATGTGCGTTTTAAAAAAAATGCACATTGCGGTCAGTATGTGTCACTTAATGAATGAAAATATAAATGTTCTGCTCTTTCCACTGTGATCTTGGAAGCTAGCATCTTAAAAGTTTGTCCACTATTGGATATACTTCTCCCTCATTATGACCTTAAACCCCATTTAGCAAATAGGAATGAAATAAATGTAATCACTATCAATCAAAATAAACATTAAAATAAATGCATAATTGTTTTCTTGTGTGTTTACATACTTTTAAGACAAGGAATATTTATTTGTATTTGTTTTTTGTTTTTTTTAGACAAACAGGGATTTCTTTCTATTTTTCTTTACAAAGCTCCTAAGTGGAAAATGGTAAAAGTGAAAATAAGCAGGCATAAAACTGAGTGACTGAATAAAAACTCAGGGTATGAATTTATGTGATTTTATAAATAGAATGATTTTGCATGAAATAAATACATTTTTGCATAACATTCCTGCAAAATGGGTAATTGTCAAGCAGAATAGACCATACATATATAGTTATATCATGCTGGGTAGACAGCTGGGATGAGATAAGGAATGTTTTTACTGTTTTGTTTTAAAAAAATACATTATGCTAATTTGTTTACTGATTTATTCATTCATTTGATATTTTCTTTCTCTTTTTATATTATTATCAACGTTCTTTTTGAACCTTATCATTAATAATGGTGCAATGCAAGCTGCCATTGGCTGCCCTATTATACAAGCCCAATGTCACTGACAACCTGAATGGGATGCTATAATGCACCAACAAGGGACCTAGAGTAGCACAGAATATAAATCTGGTTCTGAATATATTAGATTCCATGTATGCAGAATGCTCTTAGATTAAACGAAATCCACGGGAACCACTTACCACCAACTGATTTCCGCAAACTCCGTTTTTCAAGACGGAAACCACTGTTATGAGATTTGTGTTGTTAAAATCAGAAAATCCTGTACAGCTCTTGTCTCTCAGGTGTACGCTGTTGGTGTTCAAATTGAATCTTTGTAGACTACACTTCTGAAGTGACGCTTTAATTTCCTGATTTCCACATGTTAGCTCAGGAGTTAAGTCTTCCAAGGCTAAAAAAAAAAAGCAAAATATTAAATATTGTGTTCCTGATTACTTTTTTTTATCAGTAGGATTTCATAGCATTCTTTGGGGTCTATGTAGGGAAAATATGAAGGAAAGGACTGGGAAAAATGTAATGTGCACTGACTTATGACTTAACAAATAAAAAAATAAGTGCAAAAATAAAAGCTTCTGTAGCAGTTGACAATTTATTCACTCAACTCGGTGACAATGAGAGATGTCGAATTGTGTTTACTTATGGCAGGTTCTAAAGCATAAGATGAAAAAAAAATCATCATAGCAAAACAGATGTGCTGAATGTCTCATGAATGTAAAATAGTAATAATAATAATAACATCAATTAAAACATTTTAGATTAGTTCCGCTTTAGCAGGCTGCTTTACTCCCTCGACCCCTCTCCTGAAACTGCTCTACTTAGTCAATAGCCACAGTAGCATCCATAAGAATGCTGCCACAATGTTCAGCTGCATCCCCGATGAGGTGTCATCAGGAAAGCACAGCTGTATACATGTGGTGGCATCCAATTGACTGTCACTGTGGCTATTCCATAAGTAGAGCAATTTTAGAAAGTGGAGACACAAAGGAGTTTCTGCAGTTCAGGCAAGATGTCATCTTTTACTTCTTTGTATTGGTGGCAGTATTTTGTAGAACACTGTAAGGGCCAACATGTCATTCTTGGACCATAAGAGTTATGGGGGTAAATGTATTAAACTGTGGTTTAATAAATTTGTGGTTTTAAAGGTCGTGAAATCGACAATTTTTGGCGATTTGACGGCCTTTAAAAACACAAATTTATTAAAGGCAAAAAAACGGAAAGTTCTGCCTTGAATAAAATTGTTGTTTTAAATATGGCTGTCAAATCGGTTTAATATTGTGTTTCTTTTTCCTTGAAGGCTGTTATGGTCACAAAAATATGGTACAAAAAATCCCTTCCGTTTTGGTGCAGTTGTCAGTATGAACTTGTATGTGGGAAATACAACTCCCTAATTAATCACAAATTTGGACATTACATCGTACGACATCTCTCTCTTTTTTAAGTTGAATTGTGTGGATTCTGCTACTTATTACCAGGTCAAGAGTGATACTTAAGATTATTGTAGAAAGCTCCACTTTAAATAGAACTGTGGAGCAGTGCACACATTTTTTTGATCAGATTACATTACTAGATTATTTCATTGTGGGACCTACAATACAAAATTTTGAATGGATTGAATAAGTCAGCTGGCCACTGACCAATCAAGGTTCAAGTTGATATTATTCTATGTTTATGTAATCCCAAATAGTTAATGCTTTGAGTATTTTTGCATATTATGGTGATTTTTATATATGCTGATGTTTCAATGTAGAGTTCCTGAGATTTTTAATTGTATATGATTTTTAATAAATGTTTAATAAATTTATATAATCAAATATCCACAAGTTTCTTTGAAATTTAGTGGCACAGAGTGCGTGGTTGCATTATCTGCCATTTTGGTGCAATGCCTGGACCACGGAAACAGATGATGCATGTTAGAAATGAATGGTGCCTAGGGCTGGTTAATTTTCACTAGCACTTGCTTCTGTGAGAATTAGAGCCATCAAGAGGAATTTCAGGCCCCAGTACAGTAACTTCTTGGGGGGCTTTCCATAGCCACTGAGGGGGGCATGTCCAAACCATATTAATGGCTCCTAACACTGCACAGACAGGCCAGGGCCCCCAGACAGGGGTGGGCCCCAGTACTTTGTACCTGCTGCCCAACCACTCGGCGCCCTTGGTGAGAATACAATGGAGATAAAAAAGAAAAATTGCTAGTGTAAATAACCCTTTCTAATTACCCCTCATTATAATCCATCACTGTCTTTATAACAGCACTTGACTCACAAATATTGTTTGTACAAACTATATTTCACCTCCAAATCTGCTGTAAACAATTCAACAATTCAATGTCATGGCCCTGTTCCACACAATTTCATCAAGGAAAAATGGACCGTGTTTTGTGTTCTTTACAGATAGAATCATTTGAACATACCAGTATGATTAGCAGAACTTTTGCAGTAGCAGCTGTATCGTCCACCAACTAGTTTACATTCTTCATTGTCGGCACATGAGCAAGAATCTGCAACTGTGGCTGGATCTGAAATGAAATAGTCTTTCATTATGCTTAATTAAAAATAACTACCAAGAAACATAACTAAATGAAAGACTAAAGTTTCCATCTATTTTTAACGGGTTAAATAATAAGTTGGCACTGACCAAACAGCAAAAAAAGAGTAACAAAAACTTAAAAATAACTGAAACTTTTTTGTCAGTGCATCCTGTTAATACATTAGCATTTTTCCATTAGCCAACATAAAAGAAAAAAAAGTCATTGTATTTAGCTACAGACTTTGTGAGGCTTTCTTTAATACTTAATTTATTAGTGCCATGACTATATTATAACAAAGTTGTGGCTGTCTATGCGCATTACTTTTGTAGTAATGTTGTGTATGTGATGAAACGATGGGTTAATTCAGGCCTGGCAAACTACAAGTCCCAGCATGACCTGTCAGCTATTGGCTGGCTATCTACTGGCAAAACATGCTGGGGCTTGTAGTTTCACAACATCTGGAGAGCCACAGGTTGCCAAGCCTGGGTTAATTTCACCTTAGCAAGTCTGCACCTCGTTTCTCAAAAAATGTGGGTATAAAAACTTCTCCAGCCTTTTGGTTCCACAGACTCCCCAATCATGTTTTTAAATTGTATATTTATTATGGTTATGTTTAAACTGGTATATACTGAATTTCTATGTCTAAAAGGGCATATACACATGCAGATTAGTCCATTGTTCACCAAATTCATGCATGAATGGGCATTGCATCGGGAGGGGGGGGGGCATGGTCTTTGCCAGCGGCAGATCCAGGGGGGGTGATTGGGACGATCCCCACCTCTAGCACATTGCCACCTCCAGTGCAATGAAACAGTGCCTCGATCCCTGCGCCCTCCTCCTCACTGACTTTCTGCATGATGTCATAATCAGTGAGGAGCTGCACTGAGAAGAGCAGCTGACATAAAAGAAGAAGACAGAATAGAAAAAGACAATAGGAAGGTAAGTAGTAAAGCATAGTGTGATGAAGGGGGTCAGTGTGATAAGAGGCCACAGTGTGATGATGGGGCACAGTGTGATGATGGGGAACAGTGTGATGATGGGTGAAGTGGGTCAAACATATCTGTTATTTGTTGCTCTTATTGTTGTGATTTTATAGCTATATAGTATTTTGCTTAAAATAAAGCAAAGAACAAACCTAAGCGACTTGTATTCTAAAACACAATCATTTGAGGGGGGGGGTCGGGACTAGACAGGGGGAGGAGTCAGGATACATCGATAAAACGCCCCCCCCTCCAAAGAAAAGTCTAGATCCGCACCTGGTCTTTACTTAGCTGTGCATCTGTGTGTGTTAATATTATGGAGTGGAAAGGTCCCACAGATATAGTTCTTTGTTTAATTACAGATGATAGCAATATGTATGTAAATATAATGTCTCTGGATTCCAGCCTCCCCTGTTTAAGCAAGCTCCATGGAAGCCATTCTGCTGTACAACCACAGAACAAAATCTGTCTCTATTTGCATCAAAAGTAAGTCATCTGCTATCCCTTTGTCTGCATGTTTACCTATGAAAATGTAAACACTGAAAACTACCAATCAGGCAGGCCCTAGAACTCCACAGGGGGGCATTTCTAACTTTTAAATATAGCTCCCAGAACAGAAAGATGGCATTCACTACCCAGTGATAACTGAAGTCAGACTTTTGTTGATATTATGGTTTCTGCCAGCTGTCAGGGAGGGACAAATGGTTCCTGGAGTACTGTTTTTTTCCTGAGCTCTATCCAGGACTTGTGGAACTGTGTGCCATATTCTCTCTCTACATTTCCATTGGGACATTGTTTTCGGTAATGCTTGAGGGGAGGAGTACATCAGATGGTTGCCACTTTATGAAATACAGTTAAAATTAAATATACGAAATGTTATAGTTCTTATATATGATGTCATTGCACTTACATGTGTGCATCGATGTCCTGTTTGCACCCATGATGACAACTGTTGAGAAAGCAATTTCTTCCACTACAGACACAGCATAGCCTCACAAAGTCAGTTAAATTAAATCATTTTCATTTAATACATATATAAGATCAAGGAGAGTGAGTGGATAAATTTGGAGGCGATCCTTTGCTATGTTCAGTGGCACTACTAACTCTGACTCTTGCAGCAGAGACAAGATGGAATGATGAGTGGCTGCTCACCTCCTTTCAGAGAAGGTTTCAAGATTCCCTTAAAGATGAGCATGCTTGCCAGGACCTTCCAACCTTCCTGGAAGGATTAATCGCCATTTGCATTCAGCCTGACATCCCCATTCAGGAGCATCCACTTCAGCGAAAAGAGATGGTTAGTCACCGTCTCCCATTAGCTCACCAGCCACTGATGATCTGTGCTGTGCCAGCTGGGCACTCCAAGAACCCTAGAAAGGTTTTCTTTCAAAGGACGAGAGAACTTGCAACTGAGAGATAGGCTGATATCTTTATTGTGGTCGCAGAGGCCACTGGAAGAAAGAAGTCCCAGAGTTGGAAAGATCTTAGCCACCGGGAAACTGTTTCGCTTACCAGAAACAGGAGCCATATTTGATAAGCATTAGGGCAATTCTTCCTCCATGTTAGTGTCTCCATTTTAAACTGTCCATTGCCCTCAATCGATTATTGATTTCTGCAGAATTGGTAGAGCCGTGCAGTACCTGGTGCACTGGAGGGCTACAGTCCTCAGGACTGCTCTTGGATTCAATCGACTGATGTCCACGCACCACTCTCCCCAAATTGTTCAGGCTGCATCCTGGCAAGAGGGTTACTTTTTGAGTCTCCTCCAAAAGGGAGAACACTGTGAGGATCCGCCGCAATGCCAGCTACAGATGACATGTGGCAATGCACCATCAACAACTACAGCATGTGAGAATCCACAACAATACCAGTTAAAGACGTCATGTGGAACCATCTACACTGACAACTGCACATTCTTTTTCACTTACAGCAATCAGGACTTTGCTAAATGTAAAGTCAATTAAGGCTTAAAGGCCACAGCTGTATGCAGTCTTTATAAGGCCCTCACTCCCACCAATCTTTGCACAAGCAAAGTTGGATTTTCATTTCTCTGCTGATGCTTCAAGAGCCTTGTTTTGCTTTCCTGTTTATCGACCAATTCTATTCCTCATGATTTTACATTCTCCAACCCATCCACTTTAGCTTTGTCCCTCATGATCCATCCTCTCAGGAATAAATGGTTTCGCTAGTCGTAATGATCTCTGATAGCTACCCCAACCAAGTGGTTCTCTCCTGGGTGTAACAAGCTCAGTGACCAGGGAAGACTCCTAAGATTTATAAATATAGTCAAACCAGGTGCCAATAGTAATGTGCAGAGACATATATGGTACCAAGATTAAAATGCAGAACCATAAATCAGTGGACTCCCTCTTTCTCCAAGCTTGTGGCCCAATATTTTGTAGGATTTACTGGTTGAAGAAATGGAAACATTTTGGCCCTATAGTCCCATATTTTAATTCATCCAAAATCGTTGTCACTTCTGCTTCTTAAGAAGCTGATGTACTGAGGCATTCCTATTTCCTGTATATACTGAAATCTCTTTACTCTTCACCTGTCACGTCTGAGGATCTGTCTGTACCCAGACTGGGTTGTGTCTCTGGAGCTGGACTGGTAACTACGTGGACAAAACTGGGTGGCCTGATAATGTTCCTCTGCATATAGTGAATGGACTGGTGCAGATGGTGGTTACACTAGCAGGTGGGAGCAAACAGAAACTGAATTGCTGGACCGTACTGGAACCGGAATGCTGAAAGAGGATTGCTGTAACCGGAATGCTGGAAGAGGATTGCTGTAACCGGAATGCTGAAAGAGGATTGCTGTAACCGGAATGCTGGAAGAGGATTGCTGTAACCGGAATGAAATCGGAATGCTATAACCAGAATACTGGAAGAGGATTGCTGTAACCGGAATGCTGGAAGAGGATTGCTGTAACCGGAATGCTGGAAGATACCAGAGTGGATGGAACCAGAGTGCTGAAATAGACTGGAGGCAGAAAGCAGACTGCCCTGTAAGAGCTGGGTTAGTAGCAAGCTAGAATGACATTTATAAACATGAATCTGCAGGGTTGCCATGCCAGATACAATACTTTTAAATGTGATATTGCATGAAAGGCAAAAAAGCATGAACACAGAAACATTTGTGACAGTGAAGGTCATGTATGGAAAAGTACTTTTGTCTCACAATCCCATTGCAAATGTTCCCCCATTGTTCCCCCATTTGTTTAGCAGTTTGCTGAATATAATGTCCCAAAACCATCTGCAACAACAAATGTACTTTACTCAGATTAACAACGTTAAAAAACGTGATAATAACGAACAAATATTAACCTGTTAGTAAAACAAAACTAGAGGTCAATAGCAATCAGCCTGACATTCCTGACACTACACAAAAGTATGACACAAATGATTTTTAAATTGTGTTGGGTTGTGAAACCCTGAGAACTATTTTGTTGTAGATACTACTTTACTTTTACTTTTGGACAAACTTTAATATAGCTTAATAATTTGTCAAGACAAAATTCTAAGTAGTAAAATTGACAAAATTGTCAGAAAAAATATATATGCAATAGTTGGCAATGCTGATTGCTGATCATTTATTTATAATGCAATCATTGGCATAAGATGTGGGATGAACTTTTGAAAAAGTATGACAATGTTAAGGTTTCAACTCACAAATGATTTTCTGAATAAACAGAGCTGTTAAGAGATCAAAACGGCTAAATAATGATTTTCATATGAAAGCACAAAATGTACACTATTCCTCATAGCACATGAGTAGTAGTTTAAATATTTTCGTATTCTTATTACCATGTAATTAAATTGCCTTTTGTTTTGGCATTGTCACTTTTTTGTTTATTTATACATTTATTTATTTATCTTGAATGCTAGTAAGGATGTCACAGATCTATGCTAGAGGTTTGTGTCTCTCTGTGACATAGGGTGTGTGCAGGAGCAGGCTGGGCTGGTGGGCAGGGGGGCATCTGCTAGTCCTATAGTGGGCTACGTTGGGCTTGGTCACTGGGCCACCTGCATTTTTTTCCCATTAAAATAGGCTGGGCTAAAATTTGCCAGCCCTCCCCTGGGGAGGGGCAAATGCGGAATTTGTAGAGGGGGGTTTCCACACCACGCCCCCAGTGGGCGTGACCAGCATGCATGGGGGCGTGGCTATAATTTTAGACAATGCTCGGCTGCTCTCCAACTCCTCCTATCCCCATAATATACATGGACAATGCTGCGTGCACTACTGTTAGGTACATGCAACTCTCCCTTTTCAAGCAGAGCCGTGTTAAGCGGGGACAGGGTCCAGTCAATAATACAGTGCCCCAGGCATGGAGGGGGGTTTCCAGGCACTAGGTTACTGGCTATAGAAACTGAGACAGAGGAGTGTGAGATGAAGTATAGAGATAGACAGAAATACACTGTGTGAACAGCTGTGAAATATAATATCTTTGTCACTTTGGTATGAATGGGACACATTTTTAATAAAATATGTTGTTATCTCTGTCACTCTTTGACATCACTAGCCACCAAAAATAAGGACATATTTTAAAGTTGTTTACAGAAATATACACACCTCTTATTTATTA
Organism: Mixophyes fleayi; assembly: GCF_038048845.1. Classification (NCBI taxonomy): domain Eukaryota; kingdom Metazoa; phylum Chordata; class Amphibia; order Anura; family Limnodynastidae; genus Mixophyes; species Mixophyes fleayi. Next base: position 40,106,192 of record NC_134408.1, read on the forward strand.
TAATTATTTATGATTTTATTTACTTACCTGTACAATATCCAACATAGTATTCTGTAGTTCCACTGAATTTATAAATATGATAATCTCCAGGACAAGCTTTAATCTGTACATTTGATGTCAGGTAGCAGCAATTACCACTATTCACAGCACAAGCTGTTCGGTTTACAATTCCATCTGTGGGATTAGGGTGTGTTCCATTTAACCACATGGGGCTCCTGGTGTAACAATGACCTTCAGAGGGACAAGACTCTGCCATGCGAATTCCTCCACTGCCCACAAAACGGTACCATCCGTTAAGGTAATAATCAGAACGTCCGTAATAATAATAATAGTAGTAATAATAGGGGTATGCAGAATATGATGTGCTTCTGGTAGGCTCATTCAGGGTGGTATAGCTGTTGCATGGATCAAGACAGGAATGGGACCCATTGCTTTTAATGCATTCTCTAGCAAACCCACATACTTCCTTTGTGCATTCATCTACTTCACAGTAATATCCGTTTCCATAATATCCAGCTGGGCAAGCGCATGAATATGATCCATAATTATTGTAACACGTGGCAAAAGCATGGCAGCTGTTTAGTTCTGGTCTTGAACACTCATCTACATCTACGCATGTTTTATTTTCTGATATAAAACCGGATGAACAGGCACAGTTGTATGAGCCGTACGTATTGATGCAATAACCATTATTGCAAGTGTAGTAGTAGTAGTAGTAGTCACATTCATTAATATCATAACATGAATATCCATCACCACTGAAGCCCTCATTGCAGACACATGTATGGGAAAACACGTGTTTTCTACACGAAGCGTTGATGTCACACTGTGAGCAAATGGCTGCAACAAATAGATCATAATTAAACTTAGATATATGAGGTCAGATTGAAAAGAATTTGTAAAAAAAAGAGATGAATTGGATTATGTGAATGAAATCAGAAAACAGTTCTAATCATCACAATAACAAAGATACAATAATTCTAATAGCCAGACTTCTCTTGTTAATACCTAACTATGTAATAAAGATGGTGTTTTTGGTATAAAACAAGAGCATATCAGTTTCCACACTATCCAAAACTAACTAGACTTAACTACTCCAACTCATTACAGTCTTATAATTCTAGTTAGCTAATTAAACTATTAGCGATAGTAACTAACTTGTTTAAAAAGAGAATGTAAATTCAGCAAGGAGTTTAGTAATTTATATAAATATGCATTTATAATGATAAAAGATTAGGTGATTTCTAGTATCCACTTTATCTTCATTATTATCTTTGCACGGATATAGGATCTATAGCAGGGTTACGTCCTTCCAGATAAGGTTTTGTGTTCTATAATTAGGAGCATACCTATAACATACTAAATTGCATTTAAAAAAATACTACTGTCTTTACCAACACTGCCCCCAGCATCCCCGTCTGATTACAATGCATAGCAGTGCTCCTCACAGTAACTTCTGGATGATCAATTTCTGTGTGTTTGACATAATCATGGAATAGCAGCAATTATTTATGTTGTTTTCTGGTTTTTGAAAACTTCCAGAAAAAGGGTACAAGATCCCATACCTGTAATTCATTGTAGCATAGCAGTGCAGGTGGACTAATTTTACTGTCTGTCCCCTACTTTGTGTCTATAGCCACCTTTTCTCAATCTAAATTATACAGTTCCGCATATAGTGCCCTCTCAGCCTTTTGTATTGATCTTGATCTGTACATATCACCCCATGTGAACCATTCTTATATTGACCAATTGAATATCCCATGCATTATTTAAAGATGTAATGATATGTAGAGATATTTTACATTGATATGGAAAACAACCAAATTATCATTTAAAGGATATGTCGAGTAACAAATACATTTTACCTACCAGCCCACCTCCCTCAACAAGCAGAAATCTGGGGGCCTCATGCCACAGTCCCCTGCAGTTTGAGAGTACTCACTTTTGTTGATACTGCTCTGGATCCCTTTCCTGCATCATCAACAACAGAAATTAAAATTAAACAAAATAACTCTGTTTTTATTTCCAACACAGGCGCTGATGATGGAGCTAAAGCTCTGGGCAATTAGCCCCTGTGCTAGAAACAAACACAGCTCTGTTTGCATCTCCTCTTCCTTCCATCGGTGGGGGGTGAGTACTCCAGAACTGCACGGGTCTCTGGCACGGTAATCCATAGTTCTGCTAGTTTGACGACAGGTAGACTAAAGAGAAAAAAATAGGTTTTTGGGTATACATAACCTTTGTTTATAAGGAGACATACTTACATGAAGTGTTGACATCTTAAAATGCAAAAAAAAAAAGAAAATTACCATTTGCATCAAAAGACAAATATTATTTTAAAACATCATTATTTCTGCATTAATAAAGTAAAAGACATTGCAATAGATAAAGCCACTTATTCAAAACTTGATTTGATCTTAGGTGAGTTGCACAAAGATAGGTAACAATGGGATTCTTAGGGGCTGGTCTATGAAAGAGCAAAACCCCTACTGCAGGCAAAAACAGGCTTTGCTGTAAAGGGATAACAGTTATTGTGGTGGTATAAAAGATGCAATGTCTGTTCTCTTAACATCAACTCAGAATGGAAGTAACAGATGAGAAAAAAAAATTGATTAAAAATATATTTTTTATATGTTCTGATCTCTGTAAAATTATTTTGAATTGCGGAAAATATAGCATATCATTTTATTTTTTATATTTTTTTAAATCAGGCTTCCACTTTCCAACATGCACCAGGGGCCTGATTCATTAAGGATCTTAAATTAAGAAGTGTCTTATTTAAGTATCCTGGACAAAACCATGTTACAATGCAAGGGCTGCAAATTAGTTTTCTGTTTTGCACATAAGTTAAATACTGACTTTTTTTTCATGTAGCACACAAATATCAAATTTCAATGTACAAATAAGCTATCAAGTATTTGTGTGCTACATGAAAAAACAGTCAGTATTTAACTTATGTGCAAAACAGAAAACTAATTTGCACCCCTTGCATTGCTAGGACTTTATACAAGCTCAGCAGAGCAGATTAATTCCCTCCAGAGCTACTCTCATCTCACTGGGTAGCTTTTAGCAATGATAAAATATTCATAAATTGTGACAAAGATAATATTTTATGGCTGTGATAAGTGTCATTTTAATAAACAGGCCCTTAGTGTGACAGAGAGTTCCAGATATTCTTTTTGCTTTATTTTATTTTATTATTTTGTGTTATTCATGTTGTGTATTATGTGGTTCCACACATACAGTATAAATGTATTTATTTATTTTCAAAGGGACATTTCATGTTTTTTTATGAATTAGTATCAATATATTACTGATAATATTTTTATTGATATAGACTTTGTTTATTTTTATCAACGGACACTAAAGAAACAGACTTTATGGTGGCCACAAAAAGGATCTAAAAACAAGTTAATTTATGAATATCATTTAAATTAAGCTTCTATTCAAATGACTTTCATTATACTGCACCTCTTTTATAGAAGTGCAGTATACTCCTGTGCTGATGTATGCAGCATAGATCGTAGAGGCTGACCCCTGAAGATGTTATTTTAATTATAACCAACTAATGAAATATTGCTTTAACAGCATATGAAATATTCCCATGCATCAGTTGAATGGAGTCCTTCTGAGTGCATGAAATTCAAACATCTCTGCACATGTGCAGGTCAAATGTAAGGAGACACAGAACAATTGTAACATGGCTAAACAGATACACAACATCCAGTTTAAGTCAATCAGTTTATACCAGTTTATACCATATTTACAGTGCAGCAGTTATTGTACTTTGTGTTGTTGTTAATCATAGTATCTTTACAGTGTACATTTCTGACTGATGATAGCAGAGATGTATTACCTAATAAAAAGCAGGACTGGCCCCAGAAGAAATAGAAATTGCTGGTCAGGGTCCATGCAGTGAAATGTTAGGTTTGAAGTAGATAGAGGCCGATGAGAGTTGGAGAAGAAAAGGCAGTAAGAGTAGAGAAGTGAGCGTATACAACCACATAAAGAATATAGTAGAGACACCTAAGATAGAGGAGAGAGGATGACAGTGCGAAAAAAACAGAGAGAGAAAAATGAACGCATGGTGAAGGAAACACAACAAAACATTATGCTTGTCCTGCTTTAATAAGGAATTACTTTTGGAAAAAGAATATCTCAGACAAAGGAGTATTGCAGGTTTACTAATCAAGAAAGGTCCTAAGCAGTGGCGGGACTACCATTGAAGCAGCAGGTGCAGTGCACCGGGGCCCATGGAGATAATGGGGCCTGCTGCATGGCAGATGCAGAGGGTGGAGGCCCCGGTTCCCTCCTCTCCGCCTCCCTGCACCAGGGCCCACAACTCACTATTTCCGCCTCTGGTCCTAAGGGATGCATGTCGTGATATAACTATCACGTTTTCAGTTGATGTGTTAATAAGCTACAGAAAAGAGTAAGGTCAGTCAGTGATTTCTTGTCTTATCTCCCTTAACTTATGTTCGTAGCCTTTGTGATAATGTGTCTGGTAAAAAGTGAGAGGCGGCCATATATAATAAACCATATTCGTTTGGGGTAATTGCATATTTTCTAGTTATTAGCTGGATTTAAAATGAATGTAATGGAAATTACTTACTTGATGTGCTGTTAGCTGGAAAATAAGAGAGAACAAATAAAAAGTCACAGAAAATATTTTAATGCGTAATAATTGTAACTGCCACACCTCCCATTGGAAAGCTCTAATTACCTAGAATAATGCAACACAAATGACAAATTATGACAGATTATAAACCTGTTTATTGATAATTTGTATTTTTTTGCATTATTTTTAAAAGTTTTTTTTATCATATCTCAATCTCTAAAGCTTATAAAACTTATTTTCCCTCTCTAAACAATACTTGTCGCTATATAGATGTAAATTGTTTCACTATTATTGCATGCTTTTGCTAACCAGTAATGAACATATAGTAAGGAGGAAACAGACATGCATTGAGTTCCAGAAAAAAATGCACATGCTTTCAGTAAGAAAGTAGGGTTAATAACTATTTTTTAATATAAATAATAAAACAATATAAAGGAATGCTCTGCAAAACAGGCACCAACTATCAGGGCCGGATTAACCCCAGGACTAACTGGGCTACAGCCCAGGGGCCTCGGGTATCCAGTGGGCCCTTGACAGAGCTCAGCAGCATTATTGGCGCCCCTGGCCCGAGCAATGCTGCTGAGCTCTGTTACTGCAGTCCTCCTTCTCCGGTGCTCAGTAATCTCCTTACTGAGGAGATCTAGTGAGAGCTTCATGAGATCTTCTCAGTAAGGAGCTTACAGCGCGGAAGGAGGACTGCAGTGACAGGAGAAGGTAAGCGCTTGGGGTGGGGTGGGGCGGTGGGCGGCTAACAGGTGGGGGCTCACGAGAGGGCGGCATTCGGCTAACGGGGGGGACGACAGGCTGCTAACGGGGGGGGACATCACGGGGGAATGGGGGCCCCCTTAGCCCAGTGTCCTCCATTCCGTTAATCAGGCCCTGCCAACTATTCTTGATGGCAACAGTATATAGGTTGAAACTTTTAACATGATCCATTTCAGCTGGGACACAATGTGCTGTTCCTGTTTTTCCCTCATAATCTAAAACTGCTGTCATCTGGGATGAACAATTATTTTGTACATTAGTCATTTAATTTAAATAACAACACATAATCCCATCAAAATTCAAGTAAGGAAGAGTAAGAGAGCCTTTAAATTTACTCGCAGGCAGCCCCTTAGTGAGGAAGGAGTTTGGCAGCTATGGACTCTCCAAAAGAGTGTCCCAGACAGAAGTATGTTCAAAGGGTGCTTGGGAGAATGAGAATTTAAAAAGGTAAATTATAATTAAAAAATATAAATAAAATAAAAAGAATGATAATCATAGCAATAAATACATTATTTGTAATTTTATTTAAAACTGAAAAACAAATGATTATCACAAATTAATATTATTAGGTTAATAATCTGTGTTTGTAAAGTACCTTTAAATCCCAAAACACGTATAGAATAAGAACCGGGTCCATAAATTTGCATTGTCCATAGTCCGATACTGGGATTTTCCACATAAAATAATGAACCCCAGGATTCTGACAAGATACTTTTTGTATCCGCCAAATTACCTAAAAAACAGAAAGTCCTGGAAATTTTCTACAAACTTGAACTGAATTGTCTATTGTATGACTCAACAGTAACAAAAGTGAATAGGCCCAGTAGTACAATAAATATGACTGAATCATTATAATAATATCAATTAACTAGGCACCAAGGGCCTGATTTTGAGTTAGGAGCAAAGCAAAGAAAAGGAGCAACTTTGCACCTTGGCAAAACCATGTTGCATTAGAGTCGGAGGAAAATTTAAAATGTAGGGACAGATTTATAGTTGGGATACAGCTTGTCATAGATCAACTTTAATTTCAGTGTAAAAATAAAGCTATCAAGTATTCGTGTGCTACAGCCAGTATTTTCCTTGTGAGCAAAAAACAAAAATAAGTCAATTTGTACCCCTTGCATTGTCTCATGGTTTGAACAGGCGCAAATTTGCTCCTTTTCTTTGCTTTGCTCCTAATGCAAAATCAAGCCCCAAGAGTTCAAAGTTTGGAGGTGACTCTTTTAAAAAATAGTTGTTTTTATATAGAAATTAATATATTGGTCACTTTAATAAGAAAAAATGACTGGTAATATGATAATTTTGCATAACAAAAAGTATATAAATGTAATTGATTAGTGATTGCATGTATATGAATATATAATTTATGGTGCATATACTCACAATGCCAAGGGCGGCATCACCTCTAAATAGAGCCCTTTTAGCAGTATTAGTACCATTGCTCGACCCATTGGTATCAGCATTTAAATTGAAATGTGAGTGCAATGCATATCTATCTACAATTACTTGCTTTGGATAACTGGTGAAATGTATTTAACAAAAAGAAAGACCTATACATCCGTAAATAACTACAATCCAGCACCCTCTCTATGCCAAACTGTGATTAGTTGCTGTGGACTATACATTAAATTGAAAAGCATTGAGGTTTTAAGAAACCTCAATGTCATCCTTGATGGATTAAAATGTGGTGGATGAAATGAATGAGCAATATCACACAGCCATTGCTGCTCAGTCATTTATTTCAGTCTCCTGGGCAAAATCATGTTATAATGCAAGGGGTGCAAATTAGTATTCTATTTTGCACATAAGTTAAATACTGACTGTTTTTTCATGTAGCACACAAATATCAACTTTAAATTTCAGTGTACAAATAAGCTATCAAGTATTTGTGTGCTACATGAAAAAACAGTCAGTATTTAACTTATATGCAAAACAGAATACTAATTTGCACCCCTTGCATTGTAACATGGTTTTGTCCAGGAGACTGAAATAGGAAGTTTCTCAAGTTAAGATCCTTAATGAATCAGGCACATTGTGTGTAACTAAAAGGGTAATGCAACTGAATAGCATTTACTTAACTAAAGTATCAAACATAATTAGACAATGGGCCTGATTCATCATGACACGCATACTGAGTGCAACCTGTGTGTGGTATTAAACGCATGTATTTCGGCTTTGTGCACTCCGAATTTATCAAGGCACAGATCTTAAGATGCGTGTGCCGTTGAATTCGGGTGTAGAACTGCGGTGCTCTACTACACAAGACACTGCATGATATGTCCAATGCCTATGTGGAATAAAAATTCGCCAAAGAACGCACAGGAAAAAAATATATATAATTAATGCCACACGTTAATAAAGGCATTAATGATTAAAAGGTAAAAGAAAAAAAGTTTTTTTATTTTTTTTTACTCTTGAAAAACATTTATTAGGATGTTCTTAATGTCTAGTGAAAATACAATACAATTTTACAGTTGCTCCTGATTGCAAACACGTTATAGCATGCATACTAGACTGTCATCACTGCTGACCAGTATTTAGATTAGCCCTGTGGATGGAGCAAGAGATACGGCAGAAAAACAAGTAACTTTGAGACGTTTACAGTTTGATTTGCTGCGTGCGCTTGAGTTTGGCATGCATCTACTGTATATTGACAATGGCAAAGCGCCTCTTCCCCTTCCTGTTCACTACCAGAAATCGTAGAGTAAAGAAAGTGTCTTTTGTGTTCAAAGACAGAGCAGACAGAGCTGTGTTCATGAACGTATCTCCAGGTTCTGGGCATGCGCAAAATGGTTTTGCGTATGAAAAGCTCAAAATCAGCAGATACGTGCCTTGATGAATCAGGCCCAATATGTTTGTTAGGATATTGGGACTGCCTCTTTAACTCTGGTGACCATGAATCACTGACTCTGTATGTTGTCATTACTTCTTCAGTTGTGGTGATCATGACTCATTGCACAACCGTATCATCATCATCATCATCATGTATTTATATAGCGCCACTAATTAATTTAGGGTGTGTTTCTCTCCTGACCCGATTAGACCTTTAGAGTTTAAAACCCCCTCCTGTTCTATGCAATCTTAGTCAGTGATATAAGTTACTCTGGACTCCTGAACAGCCTGTTCTTTGAGATTCTACAGTTAATGGTTTCTGCTTCAACTCTGACTCTGTACCTTGGCATCCAGCTTACTTTGATTTCTTCTGTGAGTACTGCAACTGGAACAAAGAACTGCTTATATGAAACAATTGTTTGCTGGCTAGGAAAGGAATCTTTCTACATCACTCTGCCTGTTGATTCTGTGAGCACTGCAGCTTGAACATGGAACTGCTTATATGAAACAATTGTTTGCTGGCTAAGAAAGAGATCTTTAAACATCACTCTGCCTGCTGATAATGTACTGAGGAGCTCTGGGCTCGCCTCAGTTGGGCTTGGACTTTTGTTGCCCTCAGGTGATCAGGAATATTGTATATTCTGCTTTGCCAAGACTACTACTATCAGAGCTGTTATTATACTGTTTAAAGTACAACAGACTGTCAGTGTCTCTGAAGATGTTTAATTACTACAGCTGTCTGAGACTACAATTATTAGAGACTTTGCTCTGTGCTCATTATTCAGTTGCAAGCTGTGTTTCCTCTGTATCTGATCATCGGTTACTCTGGATGTTTGCTACATATTCAAAATAAATTCACAGTTGCATGAACTTTTCTACTGCCTCTATCTCGCCTTACCTTACCTAACAATGTTCTTACCATAACTATTGTAAATGTAGATTGAACAGCTTGAACAGGTTGTAGATATTATTATTGCAGAAAAGTTTGTTGATACTTGAAAATTAGTATTGTAATAGTTATAGTAATAGTAATAGTAATAGTAATTATAATCAACAGAGAGCAATTGTGTTGTGCTGTTAAGTGGAATCTGGAGGAAAAAGTTGAGGAAGTCCGCTATCTGCAATGAAAAAAAAAATATGGTAACAAAAGTAAAGATCTCTATATAGTATTAAGATATTATTGATAATTACTCTATAAACATATGCAATAAAGCTCACACTAAAGTGCATATACACGAGTGCATGTTAACAGGCTTTGACATGCTCCATTCACCCTTTGATAAACAGTACACTAACTCAATAAAACATAATTCTCTATTTTAAATCCTACTTGGCGACTTCCAGGACCTCCCCTTCAATTGACAACGTGGGCATTTATTATTATTATTACCATTTATTTATATAGCGCTTCTAATTCCGCAGCGCTGTACAGAGAACTCACTCACATCAGTCCCTGCCCCATTGGGGCTTACAGTTTAAATTCTCTAACACACACACACAGACAGACAGAGACACAGACTACGGTCAATTTGTTAGCAGCCAATTAACCTACCAGCAGGTTTTTGGAGTGTGGGAGGAAACCGGAGCACCCGGAGGAAACCTACACAAACATGGGGAGAACATACAAACTCCTCACAGATAAGGCAATGGTTGGGAATTGAACTCATGACCCCAGTGCTGTAAGGCAGAAGTGCTAACCACTCAGCCACCGTGCTGCCCTAGCATGATTTGCATCATCACAGGCCCTGCAACCTGATGCTCATAATCGAACTATCAGATATTCCGAGAGAGTAGGCAATTGTGTTCTAAATGGACATGCTGAGTACATTGTCAGTGGAATTTTAGAAAATGGCAGCACCATAAGTGCACTAGCACAATCTAATGTACATTTTCCATGCAAACTCCATCATTTCTTTTTTAACAAAGCCATGTACATTGTCTGTGTATTTTATAGATATTCAAACAATAGCAGAACAGGCCATTGCCTTGTGTGAAACTGAACTGTGTGTTATGTGCAAGTATGTGCTTTATATATTTGTCACATATATTGCCTACTTGTACATTCAAGTTAGTTCTGTTAAGTATAATGTGGTATAAATGCAGTTTTATCTACTTATTGCAGAAGTATTTTTGAGCATCTGCACATTATACTTCTATATGCATATTTGCTTATGCACACTATCCTTATATATGCATATATGCCTGTACGCATATGTGTCACATAGCACAAAAAAAATATAGCAAACAAAAAAAATAACTAAGAGAGCACCACAAAATATTGCAGTTGAAGATGTTGTAATGATGTTAAATAGTACTAGCAAGTGTCAATTTAGAAAAATGCTTTAATGTGTATAAATATATACATATGTAGTGCCGGCAGGCATGATGGCCCGCATATATGCACTAATGTCAGGGATTGATAAAGCTTTGCTCACAGTGACATCACTGAGACCAAGGAAGCGAGAAAAAAGATACTGGATACTGGTAGTTGATGTGTAGCAGTTAGAAGAGGAGAAGGAATATGGAGGAGAGGAGAGGTAACAGTATTGAACAAGGCATACAGCCAGGGTCAGACTGGACTGCCAAGAAGACGGGCTATCCCCCGGTAGGCCATGACCCCTTTAAACTCTGCCCAATTCACTGGTTGGGGAGCAGGTTTTTAAAAAAACAAAAAAATACTTACCATATCACGACATTGAGTGAGGAGCAGCACAGAGAGGACCCAGCACGGAAGCAAGAAGAAAGAAGACAGAAGACAAGAAGAGAAGAAAAGAGATGAAAGAAGCCAATAGGAAGGTAAGTAAAAGAACGGAGACAAGGGGAAGGAAACAGAAAGGGACAGAGTGATGAAGTGTTTTTTTTGTTATGCTTAGGCTATTGTATTGTTAACAATATAGTAGTATAATTTTATATAAAATTAGAAAGACCAATTTGGTGCAAGAATATTTCCTTTGTGTCTGCTTGTAGTCCAGTGTAGGGGGACAGAGAGTTCCTTGGTATCTCTGTGGTGGTGCTAACTCCAGAACACTACCCCACGCAGAGCTTACAGTACTTAGACCAAGATGGAGGCACTGCGCAAAACTGAACACAAGATAAAGAGTCCATTTGCAGACAGGACACACAAAGATTAGTACACACACCCTGGAAAAAAGGAAAGGGGGTGTTACATTTGGAGGCACCGCTGGGGATCAAGTCACAAATTCAGAGTAGTCTACTGAAAGCCAGCATCATGGCAAGATTGTTGCAAGAGGATGTTAATGTCTGGTGTGAGCAGCTCTCACGAAATGCAGATCGTTGTTTTGCACAGAGAGAAAAATTCTCAGGGGTTACTGACGAGGAGGTAGCTAGGATAACCGCTGAACCGGCATGGATGCCAAGGCCTAAAGTGCTGGATAGACGAGGTGATAGCTCGACTTTGGAGCAAAGTGTCCTGCTGAAAGGTCCTACCAGGTTGGACAAAGACTTACTCCCTGCTATTATTTTGGATGGAGGAGGGCATAGGTGGCATGTAACACTGCCTCTCAAGTTCGGTGGTGAGGTTGCCAATAAACTGAACCCAGCTGATGGAGAGGGGGGTCATCAGAACCCAAAACCTCCCGATACACACCCCAGAGAGGGTTCCTTAAGTCCCGGTGAGGTGTCCGAGACAGACACAGAACAACTATTTCTGGAGGCCATGAGCAAGCTTGTTGAGCAGCTGGGAAGTACCCAACATGATGGCAGCTATAGACAGTTAAGACCCTTCTCGGGTGTACATCCCTGGTGGGTGAAGAAGCGTACAAGGTGTGGAAAGGCACAGCAGTGTTGTATTTGGAGGAGTGCAACTGTCCAGAAGCGGCAAAAAGTCTTGAGTCGTGGCTTCATGACTCTCTGTCTATGTATCTGCATTGAAAAGAGAGTTTGAGACATCTGAAGATGCTACTGATCTGTTATATAAGCTGTGAAACACCTGCCAGGTGTAGGGAAAGAGATTGTCTAAATATCTATATCTATTATACAAACTGATATATCGCATTGTTGACAAAAAGGGAATGACCCCCGCTGAAGTGGATGAGAGTTGCATGCGACAGTTATTAGGAAGGATCATTATTCTTAGATCCAGTTGCTTTAAAACTAAGAAATAGCTGTGTCGGAAGAACTGTGCCCACGTTCAATCAGTTGATACATGAAGTCAAGCAGGAAGAAGCTTTAGTTGATTTCAGAGATTGGGTGACCAAGAAAGCCAAAGTGGTCAGTATAAAATCTGAACCCAATGAAAAACAAGAGGAGTTACTAAAGATTCTCCATGCCCAAAAAGAACAAATAGATCAGCTGATAACTATTCAACTGACTAGAAACGACCCAGGGCTCTTGCCTTCACCATTTTCCGATAAGGAAAGGAGGGGGACCCCAGGAAGTGCTTTGAATGTGGCCTGGTGGGACATATAGCCAGGGGGTGCCCCAGCAGGTGGGATACAAGAGTGCCACCGGAAAAGACATGTCACCCTGAACCATAGTCTGGAAACGAGGGTTGGGGGAGGGATCCTCGCAGGTGCTATGAATGTGATTGAGTGGAGCACATCGCTCGACAGTGTCCAACAAGGTGGGACAAGGGAAAATCACTAGAACGCTCTCCTCACCAAGATGAGCAGTTGAGAAATACAAGAGTGAGAATACATTTTGTGAGGAACTCTTGTGCCAAGAGGAAATCATTACCACCCTGTATAGTGGGTATATAACGGCACATGTGCCTGCTCTTATTAATAGGAAGAAATGTACTGCTTTAGTGGATAGTGGTTCACAAGCATCCATTATATTTGAGAAGTGGTATTGTGAGAATCTGTCTAATGTGAAGTTGCACCCGTTGTCCAGATTGACTATCTGGGGTCTTAATGAACACAGTTATCCATATTTGGGATATGTAACTGTAAGCCTCTAATTTTAAGTGGCTGGCATCAAAGGGACGTGCAAGTTGTCGCACTAGTGTGTCCAGACTCAGAAGAAGAAGAAGACAGAGATGAGCAGTTCATTGTAGGGACAAACGTCCATGGGTTTGATGCACTAAAATTGTGGCCTGGAGAAGGAAAATATGATTAGGCAAATCGCTGAAGGAGAGAGCTATATGAAGTGGTGTCCAAAATCCCTCGGGCGAGTGAAGCCCGAAAGGCAGAAAAGACCTGTGAAAACCTACCATAGACAACCCCTATTGCTAATCAGTAGGGATGTAAGGTTCCAGAGTGAAGAGATTGAAGATGTTTCACATAATCAGCCGAGAAGATCCAGTAGGCAAGGAGTTCAACAGTGTGATGAAACTCATCAAAGGAAGAACCCTGAATCTAAAGAAAAAAGTGAGTGGGGATACGATCCTCTTACTAGAGAAGCAGAGAAAGTTGTTACTACTCGGAGACATGCTGGGCTACTCAAGTCTACTGTGAGAGGGCTTTGGGGAAGCCAAGAAAGTGCCAGTGCGAAGACTAAAAAATTTAGACCGGAGATCGTCTCTGAAGTTGAGATGCCAAGTGAACCAGTGAAGAGTCCTTCTGGAGACCGGAGAGTTGGGGGAGAGAACGTACACCCAAGAAGGGTGTCGGGGGGACACCAGGAAACCCTCTTAGCCTCTGATCAGCCTAAGTGAAATACCAGGGCCCCAAGGATGCTAACAAATTACTAAATAGGAAGGGCCACTGAAGTACTCCATGTAGTACACCCATATTGGGCTTACCCATGGCCATACTTTGGGCCTCCTACTATTAGCCTAGGCTCAGGTCAGAATCAGTGTAGAAATATAAATATACAAGATGTATTAAATTGTATTTCTTTTCAGAGTGTGGAACTGGACCATGAACTGGTCAGTGGAGGACTAGCCCCACAGGCAGAGTGTGTAGTGCTGGCAGACTTGATGGCCCACCCTTATGAACTAATGTCAGGGATTGACAAAGCTTTGCTCAAAGTGACATCACTGAGAGCAAGGAAGCAAAAAAAAAAAGTGACAGGTGAGAGGAATGACTGGATACTGACAGTTGATGTGTAGTAGTTGGAACAGGAGAAGGAGTTTGGAGGAGAGGAAGCAGTATTGAACAAGGGATACAGCGGTGATGAGAGAGACCAGCGCTGTATAGAAAGAGAGAGTGCCACAACAGGAGGCATTATAAGCTGGACTGCTGTGAAAAATATGAACAGAGGAGCAAAGAGAGAAAGAGAGAGGCTGATAAGTACCCATGTTTCTGATATTATTCAAGTGATTGGACTGCGCCATATTCGTTATCTAGATAGGGATAGTTAGTTAGAGTGATTGGACTTAATCAAAGCAAGAGTGCTCTGTTATAGAAGTAATATTTACAGAGAGGACATTGTCTTGCACTCCATGCTGCCAACTGCTTTATATTGGAACTGTAGAAAGAAGGGGCCTATATTCCAACTGCCTTGTGATAAAGCTGCCTATCCATATAGATATATATGTATTTGCTTAATGAGGACTATATTGCTTTTTTAAAAGTTTATAGAAGTTTAACGTTATTTAGATTGATATCGTATATATAGATTCATATCAATGTTTTAGTATAGGAAGTATCATGTAAGTGTTAATATAGGTACCTCAAGGTATAATATACTAGAGAGATCTGTTCTAGGTGCTAGGCACAAAATGTTGTAGTGTGTTGTTGTTTTTTGTTATGCTTATGCTATTGTATTGTTCACACTATAGTTGTATAATTTTACATAAAATTAGAAAGACCAATTTGGTGTGAGAATATCTCCTTTGTCTAGTGCCTGTGGTTTAGTGTAGGGGGATAGAGGGTTCCTTGGTCTCTCTCTGGTGTTGCTAACTCCAGAACACTACCCCACGAAGAGTCTGCAGTACTTAGAGCAAGGTGGAGGCACTGCACAAAACTGAACACAAGGTAAAGAGTCCATAAGCAGACAGGACACACAAAGATTAGTACACACACCCTGGAAACAAGGAAAGAGAGTGTTTTATATATATGTATATATATATATATATGTATATATATATATATATATATATATATACATATATATATATACATATATATATATATATATATATACATATATATATATATATATATATATATACATATATATATATATATATATATATATATATATACACAAGAAAGGAGTGCAAAAAGTATTAGACATAGAAAAAAAAGTGCAGGTAGTTGATGTTTTGGTCACATAGTGAGACCTTTGTCCAGACTTGAACTACCACGTGAATAACCTAATATTTATACCCAAGTGCCAAACAACTACAATTTGTGTCTCAGGTTATTTATTCTATATTTGGGCACCAAAAATGGAGCTAGCAAATAATCCCTTATGTGTTATTCGTCAGGCAGATAAGGGTGGTGCGGTTGTTGTGCAGAATATTTTAGATGAGGCTGATGAACATACTTATCGCTAACTTTCACATGATCCGACCAGAGAATTTAAATTTAAGCTTGATTCCTATGGCTTTCGATCATGGTTGGATATACCATTCAAACTTACAATTATTTAATGACACAATTTACAAAATGTCCCATATTTTACAATCTACCTAAAATGCACAAGTCTTTGAACCAACCCCCTGAGCATCCGATTATATCAGATCATAATACTCTTTTTCAAGCAGTGCTTATTATCTTGATAGTTTCTTACAACTATGTGTAAACACAATCTCTAGTTACCTTAAAGATTGAATTAAAGGTATCTCTCCATTGTCTATTGAGACTGTTAAATGCATTTTGACCACTATGGATTATTATTCACTCTATGGGGCATATTCATTTAGCTCCGGAGATCGTGGTTACACTCCAGAACAGCCCACGAAGGTAATCCACGGTACCGCAAAAACACTGATTTCCCTTCGACCCCCCATAAGGTTGCGAAGGAGAATACGCATTATTGCAGTACCATATTACCTTAGTCACCGTCTAACCACGATTACTGGAGCTTACTGAATATTTCCCTATATGGTAATACCACATCCTGCTGATATTAATACTGTTAGAATGGCATTATGTCAATGTTACAACGGTACTCTACCAATTGAGTTTCTTATGAATCTTCTTGAACTGACTCTCACATACAATTATTTTACATTTCTTGACCAATACTACTTACGGTTCGCCAGAATTGCTTTTGGCAGTAATATAGCCCTGGTTATTTAAATTCTTTCATGTTTGTTTATGAACGAATGTATGTCTATGCCTAGATTCTGGCAGCATATATTGTACTACAAGCGACTCATAGATAATGTATTTTTGATTTGGCCTGATACAAGAGAGTTTCTTATGGAGTTGATCAGTAATCTCAATTCCATTGACTCTCCTATCAGATCTACAGTGGAGGCCAGTGATACTGATCTTAACTTTGTAGATGTTACTATTTTTACCACGGATTCTGGATTTGGACACAAGTTGTAGATGAAACCCACTGATCGTAATACCACATTATTATATAACAGTTTTCATCTTTCGCCTTTAAAACAGAGGTTTCACTCCCACAATTTATTAGAGTTTTTTTAAATAACTGTGATCCAAAGATTGCTGAATCACAACTTTGTGAAATGAGCTCTAGATTTCAAGAAAGGGGCTATGATATTGACATTATTAACTCTTATTTATCTAAAGCTCCGTTAATCCATCAAAGAACCTGCAAGAAACAACATAAAATGGTGATGGACTCCAACCAACAATTTTTTATTTCTACTACATAAGGAAGCTATGTAGTAAGAAATATCATTAAGAAACATTGGTATGTTGTTGCTACTAACCCACTCTTATGAAAAGTTTTACCAAAGAGACCCCTGTTAAGCTATAGGAAAGGGTGTAACTTTAAAAATATCTTAATGAGAACTGACATCTCTATTAAGGTGATGAATGAAAGTCAGTTAACGTCTGTGAGATGAAGTTGCTTTCGCTGCCCCAAATAAACCACCTGATGGTTGGTCATTTATTTAATCATTGAAAAAATGGGAAGAAAATTCCTATTAAGTATCATATTACATGCATGTTGTACACATGTTGTGTCTCTGTGGGAGGTCACTTAGGCCACATTATACATTTCCATGGCTGGTTGTGTTCCTTCTCTTAGGGGTATATTTATTAAACTGTGGGTTTGAAAAGGTGGAGATATGGAAACCAACCAATCAGATTCTAGCTGTCATTTTGTAGAATGTACTAAATAAATGCTTACTGCGCAAGCATTGTGTCGTGAAGGATGGCAGTGTGTCACGATGGCAGAATCTGGCCTGTCGTGGGGATCACGAGATTACTGGATGCAAAATGGTGTGCAATGCCAATGCGGACAATTTTAGTGGAGTTTGTCAGTCTGTGCATGATAAGATCTACAAAGGTCGCTACGAGGACATGTTCGCCATTATCATCATTAAATCATCATTTATTTATTTAGTGCCACTAATTCCGCAGCGCTGTACAGAGAATTTACATCAGTCCCTGCCCCATTAGAGCTTACAATCTACATTATGTAGAATGGTAAGAAAATGGTGACAGCAGCTCACGCTAGAGAGGGCGGTGAGGAAGCCAGTTGCAAGACTTATCAAAACTGGTTGAGTGGAATGTATGATTTTGCACCCTTCTACCTGGAAACCAGGCCTCACGAGTACATGGATGTGTTTAACTATATTCACATGATCCATGAAATATACATGACGTCTAATTCCGGGACTTGACTGGAGTACGATAAGGAATTTTGGGCCAAGTATGATTCTCAATTTCAAGGATGTTGAGGTCTGGTTAAAGGTTTCTCAAGAGGGTAGGGTTTCAACCACGTGTACCCTGGCTCATAACCTTTCTCTGCAAGGGAGACCTGGCATGACATTTCCTTGGGGCAGTAAATGCTATGTCTTCAACCACACCCGCTGCTTCAGATGTATGGTTTGCAAGTTCTCGCATGCATACCTGCAATGTGGTGGAGGTCATAGCGCCAAGACCTGTGATAAAGCCGCATGGCCAAAAGACCTCAGGCAGTTGTCACTCAGTAAGGCGGATTCCCCAATTCAATTGGAGAACCTCTGTAGATGGCTCGACTGCAACCTGAATATGGTGGACACTGAATTTATTCAGTCTGATTCTGTTTCTGACTTCCACTTGCCCATCACGACATCCTTTTTTTCTTCTGGTGCTGACGGAAAAGGTTAGCAGGGAGGTCTCGTTGGGTCGTACGTGTGGCCCATTCTTGGATCTGCCTTTTCAGGATTTTGTCATTTCCCCCGTAGTGGGTTTCCTAAGAAGGTTGAGGAAAAGTTTTGGTTGATACAGCACATGTCATTTCCACAGGGTGGGTCGGATAACAACACTATCCCAGAGTGGTTCTGTAGTGTGTCCTATCAGTCTGCTTTGGAGATAGTTAATTGTTTTGGTTTGGGGGCCTTGCTGGCGAATCCACTTTTTGTCTCCTTCCTCTGCACTCCGAGTTGTTCCTGTTCATGTTTGGCTGACTGTTTCTATTGTGGATAAGTGCTTCTCCATGAGATGACTGCGTCCTTTACCAGGCTTCACTGCCGGATTTCCCTTTCCAAAGACATAAGGGAGGATTGACGGTTTGGGCCATATTTCTATGGCATTTTAGCGGAGTAATGCTTATGGCCCAAACCCCCAGTATCCAGTAAGGAGTTACAACTTTTCACTGATACTGTGGGGGCTGTAGCGTTTGGGGTGTATTTTGACGATGACTGGTGTGCCACACCTTGGCAAGGGGTTTGGGTTAGTTCCAGATGGACTGCTAATCTGGTCCTGCTCGAGTTGTGTCCAATTCTTGTGGTGATTAAGTTGTGGGCGCTAGGTTTTGGGACAAACAGATCATATTCTGGTGTGATAACCTTAGAGTTGTACAGACCATTAATAAACAAAGTGCATCTTCCCCCCAAGTTAGTTAGTTTGCTGCATAAGATAGTTTTTCCATTGCCTGCTCTTTGATTTTAGCTACCATGCCAGACACATTTCAGGTGTCGATAACGGGCTGGCTGAGGCCTTGTCGTGTGAGTTCTGGAATAAGCTTAGGACTCTGGCACCCGATGCGACCCTTTCTGGTTCTCCTTGCCCCTAACACTATGAAGAAGACTGTCTTGCGGGAGTAGGTCGAGTTTCGGATGCTGTGGTCTGCATGCTTTCTTTCATATGGGCCAACTACAAGAGTGGGAAGTCCAAGGCGGCGATGTTCACTGCCTTGGCGGGTACCTCCTTTTTTGCCAAGCTCCATGGACAGATTGATGTGTCTCGAAGCTTTCTCATCAGCAAAACCTCCATCCTAAGCAGAGGAGGCCCATCAGCCCTGCAATGTTAGCGGACATGTTGATGGGGGTTGGGGGGTGCTCATGATGCCTTTTAATGTTTGTTGCTTGATGTTTGTTTGTTTTTTTGCCTATACATACTAACCTGGCTTATTTACATTCCTTATTGCCTGACTTGGGCCCATGTAATTATGCTATAAATTGCTGGAGGGTGTGGAAGAATTTTCCCAAGGGGACGATAGTTAAAAAGATGAATAGGAAAGTGGTGGCCAGGTTTGTGCGCTCTATTGGTGGCTTGCGGATTGAGCATCCTTTTATTAAATTCCATTGTGCTCGTTTTTATTTGTCAGATCGCGTTCACTTGACAAAGCAGGGTATGTGTTTGTTCACTGCACAAATTTATGGGAGTTTGACACATTTTATTAGGTGGGTATGGTGGCGTGCCTTGAATCTTGAGGGAGCCAGATTGGCAGGAAAATATTAAGCAGTCGGCAGCCTATGCTTGATGAGCGCAGCATTAGCTTAATTTTATGTAATGTTAGAAACCGCCTCCATTTGCAGACTCAGGCTTTGGTTTCAGTACAGGCACCGTCCTCTGGTGCAGATATTTTGGTTGCGTTCCGTCATTCCATAAGGGACACGGGTTCTCAGATGCTTGGGATAAGTTATACTCAATTTTAAAGATAAGGATGCATCTGGGAGAAATGGCTCCACATATATTAATATCGAGAGTGAAAATGACCCTCCCTATGATATAAGGAGCATTGATCCTAGCCGAACTGCTTATCGTATTCTTCTCCACCTCACAATGTTTGCATTTTAATATATTCCTTTATTTGAAAAAGCTCTGGTTTCATATATTTTATTTATTAGTATATTCGCAAGAAGCGATGTAAAGAGGGGGGACATATTATTATGTGAAAACATCATCCGTTAAGCATGTTATAGGTTTTCCCATTGATATGGATGCCTCTTTTGGTTTGCATTCCAACATGGAATATACTTTATACTGTAAGAGGATATGGACTTCGCTCAGTGAAGACCCAGGTCGCGGCCCATTGTAGTTGGTTCCCTCCATGAATGCAGCAGAGTACTTAGCTGATATGAAGACACAGCAGATGGAAATGCGAGTGCTGCTCTCTAGGAGACTGGACACAGGAGTTAAACAAACACAAATAGTTGCCATAATTTTTAGCATAATCCTGGAGCAGGAGTATCAATGTTGGACACAATTGACACTCGGGCACAGAGAAGTGCACTGAACAGGTTCCTGTTGTGGATGGTTGATTGGTGATTGACCACATGTGTCATCAGTACTGGAGGTTAGTAGTAAAACCTGAGAGAGTTTTATGTCACCTCTAGCATGAGGCTGAGCCCAGCTGGGTTCTGTCAATAATTCTTATCAGGAAGGCCAGCAGTTAGTGGACTGCTGAGTGTTAGAGGCAAGCCAATGATGTCTAAAACTGCTGGTACTGACATGTTTGTAGTTTCATATATTTTGGCTGAAACAGAAGGCATTCCAATCCAACTGAAGTTCCTTCTTTTGCCCATGTGCATGCTGCCACTTGTATTGAAACAAATATTTACTTTAAATGGTGTCCCCATCTGGAAATATTAAATGTTGCCACATTAGAAAAAAAATATTATTGTCCCACAGGCAATGAACTAGTATGTCATTATAATTTAATAAAATAAGATAAAAATTCCCTTACTTATACTATATAATGAAATTTGGTCCACTAATTTATTCACAAAATAATTTGGCCACTGTAAGATAATTAATAATATTTTTTGCCCCTCTAAATATGAAACCATGATTTCCCTCATAATTAAAATTTGTATTGTGCCTCATGTCAAGTTAAGAATGGCCAGATTGCTCTAACAGCATACATTTTTATTTTTGTGTTGAATCTCCGGTGAGTTTGTCTATTCCACCTTCGGGATAGGTGTTTTAAAATCGACACACAACGCCAGAGATTGGATTTAGGAATGTCAAAATCGTAGGTTGATGCATATGGCGACTTTGTGCATAAAATCGCTAGTGATCTTGAGCGATTTGCAGCAATTCGAAATCGCTGAATAAAATTGCGCTTTATACATTTTGCCCCTGGACTCATTGCTGGCCATTGCAGAACATCCAGCATCTTGTCTTGAACCATTCCTGGGTGCTTTTTGATTTGTACTTGGGATCATTGTCCTAATAGAAGAGCCATTACTGTCAACAGAGACCCTGCTTTACAACATTGTTTTCAACTTTGTTCTCCAAAGTGGTCTACATACGTTCCATGTATATGTTCAAAGCACCCAGTACCAGACACAGGTGCAGCAACCCCAAAATCTCAATGAACCTCTTTCATGTTTTATTGTAGGGAAGGTGTTCTTTTCATTTTCCTTTCTGCCAACATAGGGATGATGTGCTTTATCAAAAGTCTCTAATTTGGTCTCATCTGTCCACAGGACATTCATCATCAACATCATCATCAACATTTATTTATATAGCGCCAGCAAATTCCGTAGTGCTTGTTTCTTTTAAAATTAATTTGGCTTGTTTAGGTGTGTTTTTGCAAATTGCAGTCAGGGCTTTATTATGTCTCTCTCAGCATTAGGGCTCTCCTGGGCCTCCTACCATACAATCCGATTTCAATGATTTGGCAGCAGATGGTACAAGTTGAAACCATTTGAACAATCCTGAGCTGCAATCTTCAATCAAGAATTTTCATTTTAGGAAGGTTCGCTGCAGTACCATGGGCCTTAAACTTTCTAATAACATTACATATGGTCAGGGGCGGATTGGGAACTTAAAGTGGCCCTGGAAAAAATTATTGAAGTGGCCCTGATGTCGGCGGGACCAAAATAACTGTAGGTGGGGCCAACACAAAAGTAGGCGGGATTTAGAACTACAGGAATTTGGTTGTAGTAACATTCAGGAAAACCTAGATGTGATGACTTTACACACAGTGGGTCATCTCTAAAGCCATGCAGGGCAAATGTATAGTATACTATAGGCAGCCCCCTCTTAGTATAGTATAGTATAGTATAGGTAGCTCCCCTTAGTATAGTATAGGTAACCCACCTTAGTATAGTATAGGTAGCTCCCCTTAGTATAGTATAGGCAGCCCCCCCTTAATATAGTATAGGCAGACCCCCTTAGTATAGCATAGTATAGGTAGTCCCCCTTAGTATAGTATAGGTAGTCCCCCTTAGTATAGTATAGTATAGGTAGCTCCCCTTAGTATAGTATAGGCAGCCCCCCTTAGTATAGTATAGGCAGCCACCCCTTAGTATAGTATAGGCAGCCCCCCTTAGTATAGCATAGTATAGGTAGTCCCCCTTAGTATAGTATAAGACCCCCCTTTAGTATAGTATAGTATACTAAGCCCCCCTCACTTACCTTCAGTTGCTCTGAGCAGTGTCTCTTCTCACATCAGGCAGACAGGAAGGTAAGTCAGACTTCCTGTCTGCCGAACAGCACCGTGGGAGCTTAGCAATTGGCTGCCTGTTGCTGCCCACTGAACACCAATATTTTAGATTGCTTTCCTGTACGTGCCTCCCCCCACCGCATCCAAACGTGCCCCCCGGGAAAATCTGAGGTGGTCTCCAGGTGGCCTCATTAGGCCATCGGCCTACCGGGAAACTTCCCTGTAAGGTCTATGGCCAATCCGCCCCTGCATATGGTGGATAGGCGAAGATCAAGGTGTCTGGAGATTGATTTGTAGTATTGAGATTGGCCGTGCTTGGCTACAATCTTCTGTCTGACCTTCTCACACACATCTCTGGCTTTCTTTCTTTTCCCCAAGCTCAGTGCAGTACACACAGTGACATAAAACAGGATAATTAGTCATTGTCTCTATTTAAGCTAGTTTAATTAGTAATTTTTATATTGTATAAACTAGGTGAGTTCAGTTCCAAAATGACGAATCACCTGTATGAAATGTAATTATTTCTAACTAATTATAAAAAGTGTCAATAATATTGTTCCTTTTTGCCCATTTAAGGTCTACTTTGAGGAATAAGCTATTAATTGGTGAAGTTTTCTGCTTTTTGTGTCCACTGAAAACCAAACAAATACATATGTGGATAAAAAAATATTATTTTAATTTCAACAATTTTCCGGATGAAACAGTGCATTAGAAGAAACTGCAGTTGCGCCAATATTTGTGGCCACAACTATATCTTCATAGTCCACAGCTTAAGCTTTTTTAACCTATATTTGGACTTGTCTAATAAAAAATCAATGTATCAAAAATCATTACTTACTTTAGCACTTGTGTAGATATTTTGAAAAACATGCCCATAGCTACGAGAAGCAATATCTTTGTAAACTTGAAAATCATAGTCGGATGTGGAGCCACATGGGTTGGCACCCAAAATAAAGACCTGTGAAAGAATAGTCATAAAGATACATTTAATTGAAACCCATTATTAAATCAGTAGTTTGTTTAGTGCCATAACTATCAATTTTATTCATAATTACATAACATTATATTAATGTGGGACTTTGCAAGTGGTACATTTTTTTAGAGAAGGAAGAAGAAAAATCACAAATAAGAAGACATGGGAGTAAATCCATAAAATAAAGATTTTTCCAAATTGCTGATATCTGGTGACTTTGCATGGTACATTTAAAGCGGAAATGGCTTTAAAGACATAATATATACACACACACACATATATATATATATATATATATATATATATATATATATACACACACACATACATATACATATATACATATACATGTACATATATATATATATATATATATATATATATATATATAAATATATATAAATATATATATACATATATATATATATATATATATATATATATATATATATATATATATATATACACACATTATATATATATATATATATATATATATATATATATATATATATATTATATATATATATTATACACACCCTCTGACTGTGAGATCCTACAGCATTCAAAAAAAATGTAAATTAAGCTATTTTATTACAGAGAGGCACATATGATAAAGGGTGCAAACCAATTGCAAAGGCATTCAGCAGCCCCCGGAGCTCTGTGAAGCCCATTGTACAAAGTGTAAATAAGTTTAAACTACCATCACTACCTGGTCAGTCCACCCCCTTTAACTAAGTTGCTGAACAAGAAGGGCAATTATTAGAAATGCTACTAAGAGGCCGGCTCTGATATATTGTACATGGATGAATCATTTTCAAGGCATACCACTAAAAAAGCCTTTATGGATGGGTCACAGAAAAGAGAACCTGACTGAAAAAAATCATCTCCTGGCCTAGAAAGGATATGCAAAACACCATCTAGAGTTAACTGTGGAAAATTGGAGGAAAATCTTGTGTTTTGAAAAGACCAACGTGGAACTTCTCCCCTAAAGGCGTATGTATGGAGTATGTATGTCACGAATCAAACAATGCGGACCAACCAGACAAAAAAAGGTGTAATTATTATAAAATAATTTTTAATTACCCCACACCCACTGTTCCAGGGGTGGTGTAAGAGCACTAGTGCTTTCAGTATGGGGCTGGGCTCCCTTAGGGGGAATTACACTCTTTTTTGCGGACCCCATCTCCCTAGGGAATCCAGCCCTGTGCTGACCACCTGCTATAGTGCCGCCAGCCCCGGGTGGCAAATCCTAGTGCTGGTTCTAGTAAAATTGACGGGATTTTGCTAGTACCAGTCTAGCCAAGTAGCACTAAGGTTGATGTGTTTGGTTGAAGGGGGGGTTTGGGCAGGCGCGGGCTGGGAGACTTCAGGCAGGTGGCGCACAGGCGGCCGCATCTCATAACACGGGATGCAGCTGCGTCATTGATGACGCGGCCGCATCGCGCCTCATGTGATGCGGCCGCCTGTGCGCTGACGCGGCCGCATCTGATATCATAAAATTGCATTGGGGCGGCCGGCCCTAAAAGCGGAGAGTCTGAGCGGCCCGGCCGATGCCCCCCTGCCCCCCGGCCCAGCCCGCCCCTGGGTTTGGGTTAAATGTTTGTGCTTTGTTATTTGCTAATATTAACTGTTTTGTGCATCTGTAAAAGTAAGGCAAGTGCACACACAATATATGAAAACCATTATTTTGCAAATAACACTCAGGAACATGCTCACTTCACTTTCATACGGGACATCAATTGTTAATTATGCAAATCCATTAATAAAATAAGAAATAAAAAATATTTGGTAGAATATTTGTAATTTAAATATTTGTTTAAGAACAAACAATTTTTGGTTTAGTTTTAAACTTGAAAGCTTGATTTACAATATTAACTTTTTACACTTATTCACAGATAATATGTAAAGCTGTACAAATCTCACCTTTACTTGCTTAGACTCTAGAAGAGAAAATATGCGCTCAACTGTGTAAGGGTCATTACTATCCTTTGCTGAGGCATCTGTGACTAATACAACCAATGAACCAGATGGGCTATTTTCCAGTGCTGTAAGCAATCCAGCCATTGCTAATTCAGGACAGTCACCGCCATAACTGGTAGAAAGGTAATTAATGTAATTGACAAAGTCGTCGGCAGAGCACGTGGCACGGAGGGGTCCAACACCTGAAGAAAACAAGAATCAGGATTTCATAATAATTGGGATCAGTTGCAGTATTGGTACAATCGTTATATAAAATGGATTAGTTTTAGTCTATGCTTCTTTATTAAAGTAGAACTCCCTCTTCAGAACTTTACCAAGCATATGTGTAAAAGTTCCCAAACTTGACAGAATATGAGTTAATTTCATAGTATAATGTAAATACAGCTTGAGTACAAGCTATTGTTCTCTATCTTTTTCTGCAAACGGAGGCTAAGGGGTATATTTACTAAACGGCAGGTTTGAAAAAGTGGAGATGTTGCCTATAGCAACCAATCAGATTCTAGTTATTATTTTGTAGAATGTACTAAATGACAGCTAGAAGCTGGTTGCTATAGGCAACATCTCCACTTTTTCAAACCTGCAGTTTAGTAAACATGCCCCTAAAAGTGTCTGGCTGCTGTCATTTAGGGGTATTACTGATAGGAAATCTGTTGTGTATATGGAAATTCTCACCTCCATTGTCACCTTTTTCTATTCTAAAAATATGCAAAAAACATTTGCAGAAAATATGAAACTAAACACCTGACTGACTATTATAACTTGTCGAGACAGGTGTTTTGTTTCATATTTTCTGCAATTCACCATATAGAGTTCACAAGTGAATTGAGAGATCACTAAAAGCCTGCATTACTGATACGATTTTTTGTATGGAGACTCCCTTCTATTGGTGCTGGTCTCTGTTTCCATAATTCATCAAATGTGGGTCTCCTATGCTATAATTGAGTCTTATATGTGGAGTGGGTATCTTTTGCATATTATTATACATTTTATATGTGTATTTGATCTTGGTGTATTTTATGTACTGGATTTTATGTACTAGAACAATTTACTTTTTGATAATATACTTTTATTACAATCATATATTTAAATTGATTAGGTGTATGTTTGCAGCTCAATATTCTGCCATCTGAGATTCTGTTTTTTATATATTGTTATACAAAGAGCTTTTAGAGTGCTATATTTGTTTCTGTTTGGAGTTTATACTTTTCTGCTGGGATGTGTAGGCAATCCCTTATTACAGAAGCCTAAGCCTATCATATATTAGTTTATAATAATTTTTTATTTTGTATTAATTTTTGTATCTATATTACCAGAACCATTTTGCACCTAAAGTATCTCTAGTTTCTGTAAAAAATGATTTTCTATTAACCGCAATTATTAACCCCTGAATAAAATATGTACATATACTGTAATTTATTTAGTATAAAAACTCCATACTTGGATCATTAAATTCCATCAAAGTATACTGTCGTGTTACATTGTCATACGATACAGAAAGACTGTTGACAAGATTTCTGGTGATCTCTTGTAGCTGAGACATAGAGCCAGTTGTGTCCACAACATAGGTCAGTGATGGGAATGCTAGGGAGAAAGTAGGAAAATTTAAAAAGATATTTCAACTGTATCTCTGGAGTCTTCAAGTTACATTTTAAAACACTGTAAATTATTTTAAACTGAGAACAATGACAAATATCAGCTTGAAGGCAAAGCATCATTTAACAATCAATGAACATTTTCACACATTAGCTCTAATTGATTTCACTGATAAAAAAAATTAAAATAATAAGATACACTTTTCTTTGTGATCATTCCTTTTCTTAGATATTAGGAGTTCTTTAAATTACATGCAAAAATTACACATATAATGGCTTTCATAATCCCCATTTATAATTTTCTAAATATTGGCCAATTATAAATAATGACATGGAAGTAATCAACAAGTATTTAGTTGACGAGGAGAACTTAGGGTGGGGGGTATTCCTGTTGCCCAGAACTCATTTTCATCTTAACTGGACCTAATTTACAAAGTGTAGTGGATGTATATCATAAATCATCTTTGTTTTCCACTGTGTGTACCTTGCCCAAAGAACTTAAAAGGTACAAATAGTGGGAGACACCTCTATAAACGAAAAATGCACTTAGGTTTGCAGGGAGGTGAAAAAAGCTCAAGAGGTGATTTCTTAAAATGCCGCTCAGTTTAGTCTATGTAAAGGTTTAATTTTAAAAAGAATGATGGGACCTTGAGACTGAAATTAATTATTACTTATGGCACTATTGTGTGTTAAAGTTTTTCGTCTATGTTGGAAATGTGCCTAGAAATGCTTTTCTCCACCGAAGTGCAATGAAACATATAAATATATTTTGTTAATAGTATGAGACAATACCCGATCTACCATTACTTTAAGCCCTCCCACACACCATGGAATAACTCTAGAAAATTTACTTTTTCCACCATTTTATCTCATTTAAATAATCTCCTTACACAAAATAAATGTAGCTTTTACATTGTTCCACAAAGCTTAGTAGCAGCATAGAAAGCCATCACTCCATCCAACTCATCCTATCAACCGATTCAAACTTTGACTCCTCCCCAAGCCATCTTGATTCATAACCCCTTGCACTTTTTAGGTGTACATTTGCAAAACCCAAGCACACAGCACAACTAAAAGGTTTTTCGTGTTGAAACTAAGACTCAACTGTAGCATTGGTGTAATATTAAAGGCACAATTGGAGTTATTGTATGTTTTTATGTAATTCCCCTTAGATTAAGTACTGATAATGGAATATGCCTATTAAGAGGTTAACTAGGAGAACTAACTCTTGGAATGAGATTAGGAGTCAGTGGCATCATTGGATAAGAGGAGAATAGAGCCCAAACAATCCAGTAGTTAGCTCAAGTGTAGATAAACAAAATCAAAATACTCCTATGAGAAGCACATATGCTCAGAAGATAAAGTCTTCTCATTGACATCGGCCTGAGCTTGATTAGTCTAACTACCCATCCTTTTCAAAAAAACAAAAAGCTAATGGGAAAGTGAGGCTTGTCTGAGTCGATTCCATGTCCAAGCTTATGAGCTAGCCTTAAATATTTCAAAGAGTTGGCTGTGGTGGTGTGATGAGTGGAGAGTACATTCTTGAAGTAAATTTTAGATAAAACAAAGGCAGCATTCAGAGGAGAAAGGACCAGATTCATCCACCCCCGAAGACAGTGAGTGCATTTGCAGGGCATGCTGTGACTGAGAGTGCATGAAAAAGTCCCCGTTCCCATGAGTGACGGCAGGGGGAAAAAATAACATGAGTATAATGGCCATGTCCATCAGGAGAGAAGAACAAGGGACCTGACAGTGAGATTTATATGTCTACATATTGTGTAGATCAGGAGAGAAAGCTGCTACAGTGGATAATGTACAGGGAAGTGGTGGGAGTGATCCCAGGGGTGTTCAGTGTCAGCTCTTGGGTAACAACATCGGTGTACTACTTATTGTTTTATTGTGTAGGAGGCATTTAGAAGACAGTGCATTTTGACAAGAAAAAATCTGGCCCCAATGATTATACCAACTACATTGAACTGTATTGCAGCATTCATGATTGTACTTTATCTAAACTTACATATGGATATTCTACATTTTAACACACAGAGTTGGAACAAGTTTAAGCTGGCCTGAAGCTATCTTGTGCAGATGGCAGGTACACCATTATATTTGGGCCTGAAATCAGAGTGACAGAGCTAAGTTGTGCATCCAAATCACTATAAGAAGGTTACCACTAGAAATTTATTGCAGCATTTGAACAATTATGTAAAGATATAAACAGATATTTTATATTGTACCTGCTTCTCCGTCACTACAGGACACATTGCCAAAGCTGCTGTTGCTGTTGACGTAATAGTAACCTGCAAGGAAAATTAAATAATTGACAGTTGGTTTATTCCAATAAGATAAGAGAAAGCTCACAGAAAACTCATTGTTGCCTGGATCAACACTACAAAGAAATATCACAGAAAGTAATGGCACCCTTTCTTGAAGGATTAAGTGTTACAATACAAGTTTCAACAATGTTTTATGTATGCTTCTTAAAAGTGAATGACTAGCATTTTAGTTCTGAACATAAAATCCGCTCATATTAATTCTTTTATATGGTGCTATTACACAGCCTGTGGTCACTCTCTCAAGCTGGTGTACTCAACACATTTACCAAACTAGGTGCAATATTATTGCATATTACTTACTCAGTACTAGAAATGAGCTTAACTGCTGCAAAATCTAATGTCGCAGATGAACAGACCATTTTGCAAAGTTTCAGTAATAGAATCTGTAAGTTTTGCTTTTTCTTTGCCCTAGCTAAGGATTACATTTGCAATGTATTTGTACTTTCACATTTTGTTGGATATAGTGTATGAATAATATTGCAGCAATGACAGTCAACTCTATCTATTATGTTGAGTAGGAATTATTATTATTATTATTATTATTATTATTATTAATTTTTATTTATAAGGTGCCACTCAGTGTCCGTAGCGCCGTACAGGGACAAACAAGTACAATACAAGGTGGGACGGCACGGTACAGTAAACAGTAAGCACAGTAACTCAGTAAGCTCAAAGCACAGCAAGAGAGAGGGGGAGGGAAGACCGGCAGGTGCCGGAGTCCAAGAGGAAGGGCACGGATGAAGGGGAGACACCCAGAGGGGTGGGGGGAAAGGTAGCTGGAGAGCAGAGTTAAAGGTGCAGGAAACAGGAGGAGAGATGGCCCTGCTCAAGGGAGCGAACAATCTAAGGGGAGGGGTAGACAGACAGAGAGACACGGGGTGAGAGGGAGAGAAGGGGGAACGGAGGCAGATTCAGGGGAGGGGAGAAGGGGAGGGGGAAGAGGGGAGGGAGGCAGAAAAGGTAGGTTAAGTTAAGTGGGAGACTGGAAGGCTTTGAGAAAGAGGTGGGTTTTTAGAGCCCGTTTGAAACTGGACAGAGTAGGGGATGTTCTGATGGAGGGAGGGAGCTTGTTCCAGTGGAGGGGGGCAGCGCGGGAGAAGTCTTGGATTTGCGCGTGTGAGGAGGTAATCAGAGAGGAGGAGAGGCGACGGTCGTTGGCAGATCGGAGAGGGCGGGATGGAGTGTGAATAGAGATGAGGTTGGAGATGTAGGGAGCAGTGGAGTTGGCGAGGGCCTTGTATGTGAGAGTGAGGAGCTTGAACAGGATTCTGTAGGGGAAGGGGAGCCAGTGAAGGGCTTGGTAGAGGGGGGAGACAGAAGAGGAGCGGCAAGAAAGGAAGATAAGCCTAGCAGCTGCGTTAAGAACAGAACGAAGGTGAGCGAGATGAGAATGGGGAGGCCAGTGAGGAGAAGGTTGCAGTAGTCCATCGGGAGATGATCAGAGAGTGAATAAGACATTTGGTGGCATCTTGGGAGAGGAAGGGCCGGATGCGTGCGATGTTACGCCGCTGGAAGCGGCAGGATTTAGCAAAAGAGAGAATGTGAGGGGCAAAGGAGAGAGAGGAGTCAAGGATGACACCGAGGCAGCGAAGTTGGGGGACAGGGGAGATAGAGGTGTTGTCGACAGTGATAGAGAGGGCAGAGGGGGAGGAAATATGAGGGGGAGGAAAGACAATGAGTTGGTTTTGGCGAGGTTGAGTTTGAGGAATCGAGAGGACATCCAGGAGGAGATGGCAGAGAGGCAAGCGGACACCCTAGAGAGGAGGGAGGGAGAGAGATCAGGAGAGGAAAGATAGAGTTGAGTGTCATCAGCATAAAGGTGGTACTTGAGGCCGTAAGAGCTGATGAGTTCACCCAGGGAAGAGGTGTATAGAGAGAAGAGTAAGGGTCCAAGGACAGAGCCCTGTGGGACCCCGACAGCAAGGGTAGAAGGGGTGGAGACAGACCCAGAGGTGGTGACAGAGAAGGATCGGTCAGCCAGGTAGGAGGTGAACCAGGACAGGATAGGGCCGGAGAGGCCAAAGGACTGGAGGGTGTGGAGCAGGAGGGGGTGGTCGACGGTGTCGAAAGCTGCTGAAAGATCAAGGAGGATAAGAAGGGAGAAGTGGCCCCTGGCTTTAGCAGAGAGGAGGTCATTGGCAACTTTAGCCAGGGCAGTTTCGGTGGAGTGAAGGGGGCGGAAACCAGACTAGAGAGGATCAAGGAGGGAGTGAACAGAAAGGTAGGAGGAATGGGAACACTTAAATTATGCCAATGAATTTGTCTGTGGACAAATGCTTAATAAAGCAAATATTCAGTACCACATTGTTCCTATTCAGAAATAGTCCAGGACATCAGGATTATGATTCGATCCAGGAAGTGACTTGGCAAAAGTTATTCAATGCATTTTTGCCCGAAGTGTAATGACCTTTGCCAGAATCGGTCAGGAGCTGTGATATTGGAGAATGTTTGTACAGTTACTTCAAGTGTGTTGCCTCATGTATCAATTAAGAACATGTCAGTATTGTGTATATATGTATATATGTTATAATATCACAGTCATGCCCTTTTTTTAAGGTGGACTCTAATTAATCACATTCTGCCAAGTGATGGTATTTAAGGGGTTACATCTAAAAAGTAATTAGAGCTACTGAGCTGAAATTTGGCATTCAAATGGAGAATTGCTTCTTATATTTCAGAATAAATAAAAGAAACGATTAACCCTGGAGTGTATATTTACTAAGCAGCGGTTCTGACAAAAAAATGGCAATTTTATTAAAGACAAAACCCGATGGGCTTTATCTTTAAAAACAATAAAAAAAAATGATGGCAAAGCGCTAAGAACTGACGGTTCAGCAGAACCACCACTTAGTTACTATACCCCTAGGGGTTTGTTTGTTAGAAAGCTTTTGTGACAGAAGACTCCCTTTGAGTGGTGAAATTTTTGAGTGAGTGCTGGGTGTACTCAAAGTGGCTTCACTTGAGAGTACAAACATGGCTGACTTCTTCGCATACAAATTTTCTGTGAGAGGGAGTGTTTTAGACAGACACTGGAACTGAATTTGTTTTAAATAAAATTATTTTTAAACTTGCGTGTGTGTGTATTTTATTTACATTTTTCCATTGTCCACTGGGAACTTGGGCATGCTGGCACTCATGGTTCTCCATGTATCAGTATTCCCTAGCAGCCATGGGACTGCTGGTGCTTGTAGAACTACAAGCGCCTGCTTGCCCAAACACTTAATCCCATGGTAGAGTATATGTAGTGGAATGTAAGAGAAAGCTGGTAGGTATATGTGGTGGCATGTGTGAGAAAACTTATTGCACAGAGGGTGAAAGATAAGTGGACACAGGGGGGATGACCTGTGAAAGAAAAGCTGGTGAACAAGGGGTGATGTGAGAAAAGGTGGTGCACAGGGGATGTCATGTGTGAGAAAAAGGTTGTGCACAGGGGGTATTGGCTTTGAGAAAAGCAGAAAAGGTTGTGCACAGAGGGTGTCATGTGTGAGAAAATCTGGTGAAATGGGTTGCCAGGTGCGAGAAAAGCTGTGCGCATGGGGTGACGTAAGAAATGTTGGTATACAGAGGGGTGACATGTGAAGGAAAAACTGTTGCCCAAGGGGTGACATGTTAGAAAATCTGGTGTGTAGGGTGTGTCATATGAGAGAAAATCTGTTGCGCAGGGATTGATGTGCACAGAAGAAAACCTGTGAGAAATGATGGTGCGCAGGTTGAAATTTGTGAGATAATCTTGTGCACAGGGGTGACTTTTGAGAGTAAAATGTGTGCACAAAACATTACATGCATTAGAAAAGATGATGCACAGGGGCGACATGTGGGAGAAGAGCTGGTGTGCAGTGGGCCATGTGTGAAATAAAAATTGGGGCGCAGTGGTGACATGTGAGAGAAACGCTGGTGGCAGAGTGAGAACAGCTGGTACACACACTGCATTGCGTGTGTGAAAAGCTGGTGGGCAGGGAGGGATGTGAGAGTAAAGACGGTGGGGTTGCATGCCATTGAAAAGCTGGTGGGAAGGGGGATATGTGTGAGGAAAAGAGATTAACTTGAAATGGAGGATACTAGCTTTAGAAGAAATCAGAAGAACAATTACTTTATCAAAACGGTAGTAGATGGATGGAATAGGCATCCAACAGAGGTGGTGTAGCCCAATATAATGGAACAATTTAAAAAAGCTTGGTTACTACGGATTAAAAACAATAATTGAAACTAAATGGGCTAAGTGGTTCTTATCTGCCATCAAATGTTAGGCTTCTGAATTTGATAACTTAAATATTTTAACATTACAAAAAGCTATGACATTCCATAGGCAAAAAACCTTACGGTTTAACATGTCTGATTAGGGCTTGTCTGATTAAGGGCTGCTAATTTACAGATACAAACATGCAGTCTATGCAACTGAAAGTCTGAGCAGCTATGTAGCACAAAAGACAATCCTCACTCCTTTTTGAGATATGCAAGGTCAAAGGTCACATCATGTGCCCTTGAAATGTATAAGTCAATAATCAAATATAAAACTATTTTTTTATTAAAACTAAGCTCCCTTAGCTTCAAAACAAGACCAAGATGAACGTTCTGCCATAATTAGAAGCAAAGTTATAATTTGTTTTAGTTGAAATTGCAAGCATAAATATTACATTTTTGTCACGTTTGCAACCTTGTTGCATGAACACCATGTATCACTGAGGGCTAAAATTTACATATGAAAGTTACTTTATGTCTACCATCCTACCAAATTTCACGAAAACCTGAGATGGTCAGGTTGGAAGATGTGATGATTTGGCATGGAATAACCACATGCCCTTGCCAGTGAGCAAAGAGATAACTGTCTTTTCCAGGTACTAACACAAGCACTTTTTTGTACTCCAGTCAGAATGAGTGGGCCACCACAGACTTGTCAAAGTTCTGCCACTGCCTTTCTTGGGCTTCTTCTAGTTATTGTTGCAATATAGTGGTAACCTATCTTGCATGTGGTCTGCAAACTGCACCAGGTTTCGTTCCCTTGGTATCTGCTGATCACACCATTTTTTTTAACATGTCTAACACTTCTCTTGGCTGTCTCGCATGCAGTAACTCAAAAGAGCTAAAGCTTGTAGAATCCTTGGGCATCTTCCATATCACAGATGTTAGGTAGAGCAGGACTGTATACCAATCTGCTTTTTTCTGTGTTTTGAGAGCTCTGTTAGGACCTTCTCATCTGTTGTAAATGTACTTGTGTCTAACTATTTTTTTTAATATACTTGCAACTTAACTGTGGCCTTTCTCCTCTCTTTCTGTAGTGAACACTGAGCAAAAATAATTACTAAGATGATCTGCTATTACCTTGTCTCCCTCAACAAGACTCTCACTCTCTGACTTTAGTCTTACTATTCTTCCCTTTGTTTTTTTTCCTTTCACTTATATACCTGAAAAAAGGGTGTCAGTGATACTGCCCCACACACAATTGCTAAGTAGTCAAAAACATAGATTTTAAAAGCAATAAATAAATCGTTTTTTTGGGGGGTGTGCTGCTCAGTCAAAGAGCACCCCTTTTTTTTGTCCACTAAAAGGTTCTGATGTCAGTGATATTGACCATTGCACAATTGCCCTCAGATCGAAACTCTTTAATTTTGTCCTCTCCTAATTAGTTTACATATATAAAATTATTACAAGTAGCCACTGATGCGACTCTTCACTCTCTCAAACTAAATTTATCAGCACACATTTCCAGCAGACTGATCTATAAATTAACTGCTAATAAATCTGTTAATAAAATTTGTGCAATAAAATAACAGCTATTTCAATATATATTGCCTCTATTACCCTGTCCAACAATCTACAAGATACTCTATGAGCACACAATTGCAGCAAACGTCCTATTCACACGCTATCAATTCTAAAATGCCAGCTGAGAACAGGAGGCAAGGCTATATATAGAACATATCAATCCAAAGCTCGCAAGATCCGACAGTTTAATGGAAATTACGTTTTGCCTTGTTTTCAGTTCTCAATTGGCACTAGAACCCGAGTCATGACTCTGTACCCTAACATTCAGATCTGTCAGATTTCTCCAAATCCAAACTGCTCATCTCTATATACAACTGATTATACATTGTACATCAACTAGGTAGAATTGCGCTAAGGTAAGTTTTACATTAGGATACATACTGTAAAGATGGAATTGGCAAAATATAAGGTGATAAAAAAAACTGTGTAAGCCCTTTATTTCAATTTAAAACTATTTGCAACAAAGTCTAATTAGTGTGATTACACATATTCATTAAATATTTTACAACCTTCCATAAATCAGAAAAAAAGACAATTTCTACAGTTTTTAGCTAAGCTAACACATATTTAAAAAGTTTTTAATTGAATCTAAAACTACAGTAACAGATGCATTAGGAATGTATCCTTAATTAATACACCTGTTTTTTCTTTCAACAATCCTGAAACTTCTATTGGGCTATTGGGATTGGAGCTTTTATATGAGAATCACCACATTAAGATAATGATCATCAATGTGCCTTCTAAGCTGAGGAAAAACAAATATTTAGAGTTTTAGGGCTAGATCTACTAAACTGCGGGTTTGCAAAAGTGTAGATATTTCCTATAGCAACCAATCAGATTGTGGCTATCATTTATTTAGTACATTCTACAAAATGACAGCTAGAATCTGATTGGTTGCTATAGGCAACATCCCCACTTTTGCAAACCTGCAGTTTAGTAAATATACCCCTTAATCTTATTATAGCCCCATAAAGGGTTGCATTGAGAATCTGCTTCTCAGCACAATGCTGTATAATGCACTTTTAAAAGCAAAAAAAATGCTTTAACACTATTATTTTAAAATCATGCATCAAATGGTGGTTTTGTAATATCTGTTTACATAATTTCATTTTGTGTACATAATTACATACCAGTGGAATCTGTAGATGGGGGAAATGTAGTAGATAATATAGACCATCCTGATACACACTTGATGAAAATCCACAGCAGGGCTATACTGGAATGCTTCATGTTCATTTCTATCCTAGGAATGAGCATTTCTTTCTTGTTTCTTAAATAATACTGTAGCTGCTACACCTTCTGATCCACCCAGAATCACACAAAAGCAAGGTATTCAATAAAAGGGTTTATCAATGACACATATAACGTGTCACATACCATACCTGCACTAGTTACCAAAACAGAAAAGGATTTTTTTCTATTATAATATTCTCATTGTCTGTGGTGAAGCCCTCAGGATTATAAGAATGCATGTCAAATCAAACATGATTAAAGTTCAAAACCCTCAGATATCATTTAAACTGATTTAATTAAAGCCCTGCTTGTGTGCCTAATAAAGTGACAATCCTCAACAAGCCTTGCCCAACTCTTATCATCCACTGCATTTTGTCACTCTGCAGACATTGTCACCTTTGCCCATAAATACATATGCTACCCTGTAAAAATAGTCTAACTGGTGCAAATGACAGGTTATGATTTCACAAAGCACTATTTGCAATGTTCTAAAAGACATAGTAAACCCCATTTTAAATCGGTACCATTTCCTTGTGACTTTGTAAAATTAATTTTAGCTCATTGTTATCCTAGGCACCAAAAACTATATTGTAATCTGTACGGGACAGAGAAATTCTGCATTAATAAATATATCTTACATAAAAGCAACAAACAACACACAAAACTTAATTGCACTTCTCTACCATTGAAACATACTTCTGTGATTTATTGAATTCCTTTGATGTGTCTCAGGGATTCTTTTATACCTGCCATTTGACTTCTAAATTCATAAACATACATATGGTCATTACATATGTATTTAAAAGTTGTATATAGCATAGCAAGCCTCTACAATTGAATCTATGTTAAACATATGACTAACACAAGCAAGTTACATAGCTGACCAAGTGTCTCAAAATGTGGATATAGATTGTTTCCCTTGTTTTCTTGTACAGTCATGGCCAAAAGTTTTGAGAATGACACAAATATTATTTTTCACAAAGTCTGCTGCCTCAGTTTTTATGATGGCAATTTACATATACTCCATAATGTCATGAAGAATAATCAGATGAATTGCAATTAATTTCAAAGTTTCTCTTTGCCATGACAATGAATTTTATCCCAAAAATAACATTTGCACTGCATTTCAGCCTTGCCACAAAAGGACCAGTTGTCGTCAGGTCAGTGATTCTCTCGTTGAGAATGTTGATGAAGACAAGGCTGGAGATCACTCTGTCATGCTGATTGAGTTAGAATAACAGAATGGAAGCTTTACAAGGAAGGTGGTGCTTGAAATCATTGTTATTTCTCTGTTAACCATGGTTATCTGCAAGTAAACACAAGCAGTCATCACTGCTTTGCACAAAAAGGGCTTCACAGGATATTGCTGCGAGTAAGATTGCACCTAAATCAACCATTTATCGGATCATCAAGAACTTCAAGGAGAGAGGTTCAATAGTTGTGAAGAAGGCTTCAGGGGTCACAAGAACGTCCAGAAAGTGCCAAGACGTCTCCTAAAGTTGATTCAGCTATGGAATCGGGGCTTGCTCAGTAATGGCATCTGCACGCACTGTGAGGCGAAGACTTTTGGAGGATGGCCTGGTGTCAAGAAGGCCAGCGAAGAAGCCACTTCTCTCCAGGAAAATCATCAGGGACAGACTAATATTCTGCAATAGGTACATGGATTGGACTGCTGAGGGCTGGGGTAAAGTCATTTTCCCTGTTGAATCCCCTTTCAGATTGTTTGGGGCATCTGGAAAAATGCTTGTCTGGAGAAGGAAAGGTAAGCGCTACCATCAGTCCTTTGTCATGCCAACAGTAAAGCATCCTGAGACCATTCTGAGAAGCAGCCATGAATAAAGAATGGTACCAAAACTTCCTCCAAGAGCAACTTCTCCCAACCATCCAAGAACAATTTGGTAACGGCCTATGCCTTTTCTAGCATAATGGAGCACCTTGCCATTAGGCAAAGGTGATAACCAAGTGGCTTGAGGATCAAAACATCAACATTTTGGGTCCATGGCCAGGAAAATCCCCAGACCTTAATCTCATTGAGAATTTGTGGTCAATCCTCAAGAGGCGGGTGGAAAAACAAAAACCCACAAATCCTGACAAACTCCAATCATTGATTATGCAAGAAAGGGCGGCCATCAGTCAGTATGTGGCCCAGAAGTTGATTGTCAGCATGCCAGGGCGAATTGCAGAGGTCTTCAAAAAGAAGGGTCAACACTGCAAATATTGACTTGTAATTGTCAATAAAAGCCTTTGACATGAAATGCTTGTAATTTTACTTCCATATACCATAGCAACATCTGACAGACAAGTCTAAAAACACTGAAGCAGTCAACTTTGTGAAAACCAGTACTTGTGTCATTCTCAAACTTTTTGGCCATGACTGTCTTTGCAACAAATATTCATTATAAGGCTCCAGCAAAACTTGCAAAGTATGGTTTAAAAATTGATGGAATTATTTATTAAATAATTATTATCACAGTAAGAAAAGAAATTGCATATTTTGCCGATTTATCAAAAAAATATTACATAGGCAGCTTATCGGTTACCCCAAAGATACTGGCCCAAAGATGTAATTTGCCACTTCACCAAACCAACCTCCATCGTTCTGCGTATGCATAAGCTTGCTCAGATTTAGGCTTTCAGTTCTGTTTGTAAAATTTAAAACATTATATATAATAAATAACATATATAATGTTGTTGTTGTTTTTTTTAGATAGATAAATAAACATTATTTAATTTAGTTTAATAATTAAACATTAATCGAACAGTACTCCATAAAAAATGCTTTATTCCAAGAATAAAACATATTTTAATGCTTTTTTTTTGTAAAGCTATCATGCAATGTTATCAGAACATGCTGATAACACGCTGTTGGGGTTTTTTGGCAGATTGGTTAGAGCAATGCAATAGTGAGCCACATATTTGTATTTCTTACTCTATGGTAATTACTCCTACCTTATTTGCACCAGTGTCAGAGCTGTATTAAGAAAGTGCATTTTTAAATCTTAGTCTATGGTATGCTGTCCTTT
Source organism: Mixophyes fleayi (assembly GCF_038048845.1). Classification (NCBI taxonomy): domain Eukaryota; kingdom Metazoa; phylum Chordata; class Amphibia; order Anura; family Limnodynastidae; genus Mixophyes; species Mixophyes fleayi. The sequence goes on from NC_134408.1 coordinate 40,145,962, forward strand.
CACTGCTTGTTTGCTTAAAACTTTTATTACTAGTCTTTACTGAAGGAGTTTATTGAGGGTCTGATTGAAGATACTGCTCACATGTGTTTGCTAACCATATATAATCATTGAAGAATGTCTGTTTAGTCAGTGTGTATAGTTCTAAGTGTATAGTTACAAGTGTATTAACCATACTTACCTACTTTCTTCAGCTCTCTTCCGGGAGCCAGCCAGTGGAGGGGGGCGTGAGGGGGCGGGGCGGCCAAAATCGCGTCATTTCGGCCCCGCCCCCTGTGACGTCATGACGCAAATTGCGTCATTTGACAGCGGGGGGCGGGGCTAAACGCCGCGATTCATCGGGAATCGCGGCGTTTGGGATCTAATTCTGCCCACTTCACTAGGAAGTGGGCACTTCCTAGTGAAGTGGGCAGAATTCGGGAGATTGCCACACTCGCCCGGGAGTCCGGGAGACTCTCGCAAAATGCGGGAGTCTCCCGGACATTCCGGGAGAGTTGGCAAGTATGGTATTAACATGTAAATAGCATAATTCAGAGTTATACCGTAGTTAAACAGGAGGAAACAGGAGAATGACCTTCTACCACAGCTACACAAGGACAACAGTCAGTATTCCCTGACTGCAAGCTTCACACCACATAAAGACTGCTTTGGCCACTTATTTACTTCTCGGCTCATGAAAGTTTGTTTTATCTGTCAGTTTATTTTCCCTGCAACATCCCTTCTGTTTAATCAGCCCGATGTACTACTTACTCAGCCACTCCCTTCCCATGATACAGCTTTCAGTCCTCTAATCATTGTACTTTCATTTCTACTGAAAGCTTTGTCTCTCTTTACAAGCATGAAGAAATGAAACTGAGTTTCAACCACTCCCCTATTTCCTGACTCTGCAAGCACTCCGCTACTACATCACCTGTATCTTATTACTCTCCATTCAACACTTCCACCCACTCCCCCACATGGCTCCCCACATCATTATTCCATACTATCTAGACATCCAGGTATAAACTACATCTACTGCAGCCTTACTCTGCACTACTTCTTTGATTTCACAGGACATTGCAACTATGTAATTCTTTAAATTCCCTCATTTTTGCTATTTTACTCATAAATCCCAATGCTTGCCAAATACTTTTTCTTTCTCTCCTTTCATAGACTTATCTTTAGGATTAAATCATCCTTCAATCGTCTTGCAACACACACCTCTGCCCACATTGCCCCTTCATTACTCCACTCACCTCTAGTGAACACTCATAAACTCTTTTCCTATTTAAATTCAATAGTTGTAACAGCCTCACCCTGTCACCACAAACTAAAAGGACACACATCTTATAATTATCTTTCCTATGTTTCTTGCTTCCTGCTTCTATTAGCTGGTGATAGATCACCTAAACCAGGTCCCCCTCACTTCTCCCACAAACATATATCTGAACACTACCTAAATCCGGAAAACCTCAAATGCATCACCTGTCTCCCATCTCTTCCAAAGTACTTTAAATGTGCCCTTTGGAATGCATGCTCTGTTTGTAACAAACTTACCTACATACATGACCTCGTCCTCTCAAACAACCTCTACCTTCTGGCAATAATAGAAACATGCCTCCAGCAATCTGATACTGCTCACCTGCAGCCCACTGACAGTGTGGTCTCCATTTCACTCACACTCCAATACCTGGAAGCAAACAAGTAGTTGGGTTTGGACTACTTCTCTCCCCACAGTGCACATTCACAGTTCTACCAAATGTCCCATCACTCACGTTCACATCTTCTAAAGTACATACTGTTAGGATTTTTAACCCATTCTCTATACGTGTTGCTGTCATCTATTGCCCCCTTGGAACACACTTACATTTTCTTGAACACTTCACTGCATGGCTCCCTCATTTCTTATCTTCTGACATCCCCACCATCATCATGGGTGACTTCAACATCCCTATTGCTAATCTACGTTCCAATGCTGCTTCCAAACTACTTTCTATAACTTCCTCACTTGATCTCTCCCAGTGGATTGTATCCACTACTCATCAGGATGGCTACTGCCTTGAGCTTGTTTTCTCTAGACCATGCTCAGTTTCTGATTTCCTTAACACTCCTTTTCCCCTCTCAGATCATTACCTTATTAGTTACTCAATCACCCCCAGTTCTGTACCCTCCCTGCTGTCAAACTCTTCCAAGCCTCCTCATACTCGCAGGACTATTAACTCTAACTGTTGATTTTCAACAGTTTTCCACCTCTCTTCAACACCTTCTCTTCCCAATTTCTACATTCTCCTTCCCTGATAGGGCAGTACTTCATTTTCACCAAACCGTAGCAACTACCCTTGATCAAGTGGCTCCACAATCACATATGCATGTAGCATGAGCCTCCCTGGGCTTCGTGAGTTCACAGAGAATCACAGAGAACACCCTAGATTAAATTTATTTAATATGAACATTATTACCAACTCTTATTTACAAAAATTAATAACAAAGACATACAATATGTTGCACATATGAGTTTCAGAAAATAAAATAGGAAATAAAAACCAGAGTCCCTACTTCCCAGTTTAGGAATTGGCGTGTGAGGAGTACACATTAAGAAGAATGACACATTTCAGTCGTGATAGACGACCTCAAATAAATGAACACTGTACTAATGATACAAGGGATATTTAAACCATTTCTTGTTGGCTCTTCACCCCCCTTCTTAGGAATTTAAGTTAGATCAATGCCCGAAATTACACAGGGCTTTTAAAGTAAATTATTGATGTCCTGAGACCTGGCATTTTCACAGGACCTGAGTTCTCACCTCTGCTCATTCGGCCTGGCTAAGTCTAACTCCTCTGCATACACAAACTACTCAAAGATTTATCTGTCTCTGGGCCTGGCTACTTTCACAAGACCATTGACACTTGCTTAGGTCAGACTCAGGTCAGATAACAAAATACACTTTGAAAGGTTACATAAAATTTTCAGAGTGTTATACATAAATTCAACAGAAAATAACAATCAGTCATTAGATATACTATGTTTTGTCACACCTCCCCCTAACCTAGGGCATGGAGAACTGTGACCTGTTACTATCTCTCCTGCCCATTCACCACTTCTGCCCCTTGCCGCAACAGACCATCTGCGTTTCCATGTTCTGCGCCCTTACGGTGTTGAATGGTGAAGTTGTTTTGTTGCAGAATTAGACTACATTTAAGCAGCTTTCCATTATCCCCAGAAACTATCTTCAGCCAGCTTAGAGGATTATAGTCTGTAATAATGGTGAAATCCCTTAGATACAGGTAAGGCTGTAGCTTTTGCAGTACCCATACGATGGCTAGGCACTCTCGTTCAATAATAGCATACGCCACCTTCCGGGGGAGTAGTTTCCTACTTAGGAAAATGATAAGGAGCTCCTCCCCTGCGCTGTCACCTGGCTAAGGAAAGCTCCTAGTCCATAGTTAGACGCATCGATCTGTACTATAAATCTCCTTTTGAAATCTGGGGCCTGTAGCACAGGGGACTGGGCAAGAGCAGATTTCAGAGCTGTAAATGCATTTTCACAATCCTCTGTCCAATTAACCACCTGTGGTAACTTTTTTTTTGTTAAGTCAGTCAGTGTTTTGGCTAGTATGCTATAATGGGGCACGAATTTTCGATAATATCCAGCTGTAGCTAAGAAAGACATGACCTGCTTTTTCATGGTAGTGGTCGGCCACGCCATGATAGCCTCTACCTTGCCTGGCTCTCTGTGGAGGGTACCTCTCCCTACACGGTACTGCACTTCACGCATGCCAAGCTGACATTCTCTGACTTGATAATCAGACCTACCTCAGTAATTCGTCTTAATACACTATTCAGATAAATCAGGTGCTCTTCCCAGGTCTGGCTTAACACCACAATAATTTACATCATTAATGCGATGTGCTGTGTTGTAGGGGCCCTCCCAGGCAGCCTGCAACTTGTTCTGCTGCATAGGGATCAGAAACAGAACCTTTTGCCCCACCTCAAATATGCGTTCTCTCGCATTGTGGTCATACCACAGCTTCTGTTTCACCTCGCAGCTTTTATGTTGCTCTGTGCCATCCCCATTAAGGACTGCAATTTTTCCCTGAACTGCACTACATAGTGTACCACTGACGTTTCTGGGGTGATCAATTTCCCTTCCCACTCTTCCCTAATCAAATCGGCGCCCGTACAAGATTTCAAAGGGAGAGAAGCCAGTGGATTCCTGCGGTACCTTGTGGTATGCAAAGAGGAGGTGCGGCAGGACCCTCTCCCAGTCTCTTCCCTGTGACCCCACAAAAGTCCTAAGCATTTGTTTTAGGGTGCCATTAAGGAGATCGCACAGCCCGTTGGCCTGCAGGTGATAGGGGGAAGTAATTAAATGATTCACCTGCATCTTTTTACACAGACTCTGCATGAGGTTAAACATGAACTGGGTACCTTGATCAGTTAACATCTCTTTTGAGAACCCCACCCTGCAGAAAATATTTATAAGGGCATCTGTTACTTTGTCTGAGCTAATGGAGGAAATAGCCACTGCTTCTGGGTACCTAGTAGCATAATCCACTACAGTCAGAATATACTCTTTCCCTGAGCTACTGGGAATGGCTAGGGGACCCACAATATCCACAGCAACCTGCTCAAAGGGTTCTGATATGACGGGCAGGGGAATGAGAGGGGCCCTTCCCCACATCACCAGACTTCCCAACCGCCTGGCACACATAGCACAAGCGACAGTACTTGGCTATGTCAGTCATCATGCCAGGCCAGTAAAAATGATGTATGAAACGAGTTTTAGTTCTGGCAACACTCAAATATCCTGCTAGAGGTATCTAATGGGCTACTTTCAGCAACCCTTCCCTATAGGTTTGATGTACAACTAGCTGCCTGTCAGCAATTACATTTGGATGCATACTCGTGACATTTTTCTCTATATAAAAGCTCATTTTTGGAAAAAATTCTATCTTCCTTACTTTCCAAACAAACCTGACTGCCCCCCCCCCCTTACTGTCGATAAACTGGGATCAGTGTATTTTTCTGATTTGAAAGTGTCACTTCTGAGCTTAGTGTTGCAGATAGCATGAGGTAGCTCATTCAAATCACTGTCCTAATCTGCAGCTCCTACAGTGAGGGAGGGGGCTGGAGGGGGATTAGTTTATAGTGAACTTCCCTCCACACTTTCTGGGGTTAATGCACAGCTCCTCTGTGCTGCTATCCGGGTCACTACTGCTAATACATTTGATATATTTTCTTACTTTGTGACACCTTCAGAATTGGGTACATGTAAATTGACATGTTTACCTAAAACATTAGCAGACATGGTATCACAATTAGGCACAATCTCATACACTTTGCCCTTATTAAATTCACAACCTAGGGAATTTAAAAGGTTAGTCTCGCCAACAAGCGCAGTATCATCAAACACATTGACCCACCTTATGAATCGGTACCCCTGGCCCACTTGGATTGTCATCTGTGGACTTTATTACTAGAAGTTTGGGCCTGGTAGGACTCTGTGCTGGGAGGTAACATGCTGGGGACTTTGTTGGGGAGTTTTTACTTGCACTGGTGATTTTCAGACACTTGTTATATTTGGTTGGGGAACACGTTTCTCCTTGGAGAGCACTGTTATATTGTTAGTATATGCACTTTGTTAAATAAAAGGGTTATTATGTCTTTCTTGACCTGTGAACCTAGAGAGCTGGGTATCAGGAGAACAATGGTTCCAATCCCGGTGTCCTCACACTTGTTTTTTAGGTGTTCATTGATATAAACTCCTGTTACATATGCATACTGGGGAAGTGTGGTTATTCAGGACTGCTTTCTGCTGGTGAGCCAAAACAACTCAGGTGTCTTTACTAAAGTGAAGGCATTAAAATTGATGTTTCTGTCGACTCAATTTACATATTTCAGACACTGAATTCCTTCACAAACAATGAAATACCTACAGAGTTACATATCTAGATTTGTTTGGTAGGATAAGATTATGGTGAGATGCAGTTCAGCGAGATGTGTCTCTGTAACAGTCTACGGAGACACATTCCGCTAATGTTCAGGCTGGAATCTCTACTCATTTTTCCTCTCACCTCTATGGGTTGGAGATTCCTTACCGTAATGGCTGGCAATGTGCGCAGCTGGACATCGGGGTGATGTTCGGCAGCACATTGCAGGCAATTGAATCTCCTCCTTAGAGTTAAGTATAAAAATAATCAAAAACAATGTAGCGAAAGAGAATTGGGTCTGCCAGATATAGATAAATATTATGCTATCACTCACAATTAGTGTTGACCCATGCAGATACTAATACTCGATTATGGATTGACATAGAGGCTGACCTCTTAGGGATATTCTCTCCTGATTCTTTATTGTGGGTTTCATCAATACAAAGACCACCTCCCAACAAAATACCTGCAACAATGTCCTTCTTATTAACAATATGTGTCATGTAACAAGAGATCTAACCTATTATCAAAACATTTTATACCAATCCCACTTTGCAACTATCCTGCATTTCCCCCCAGGGTAATTACATAAATCTTTTAAACACTGAACTTACAAAAATATCAATTAACTAACAGATGTTACATCAATGAACAATTCTCCAGAATGTATATATTAACAAGTTAACCTGTGCATGATACTCATGCATTCTAGTCAAATCAAGCTACTTAAGGTGTTAAAAAGGTTCTTGTCATGCATTTGGGGCTAGGCCAGGTCTCCTCAGGGGAAGAGCGTTACTTCCCGACGTAAGCGCACTTTTTTTAACGTGGTTTTGTCCACATGTCACCACCTCATCATTTTTCTCCATCACCTCATCCTTCATCTTTATCGCCACATCTATCCAGATGTCTATCCAGACACAGGGATCTCTCTCAGCGGTCCTGAGTATCACACTCCTCTCGCTCTGTCACCCCCGGCAACCACAAACCACTCCCCACTGTCACCCCCGGCAACCACCAACCACTCCCAACTGTCACTTCTCCTTCAAGAAATATATATATTTTTTTTTAAATCTTTATAAACACTTTTAACAATTAACAAATTAAATTAACAAATTAAAAACATCTTAGTATACCAAATTTCAGCCCTTTCTGAGTTTTTTTTCCCACACACACTAAGAATTTAGTAGGTCAGTGTATAACTCCGCCCAGCAGGTGGCGCTGCAGCAAATTTCAGCCCTTTCTGAGTTCTTTTTCCACACACACTAAGAATTTAGTAGGTCAGTGTATAACTCCGCCCAGCAGGTGGCGCTGCAGCTTGGGGTTTTTTTTTCGCACACAGACACACGCCACTAGGCTTTTATATAGTAGATAGGAGAGATGCAACCTCCCTAAATGCTGCTTTTACCAATGCTTGCCCAAAATTTTTTTTTATAAACTAATAATAAAAGAAGGCCAACCTCTAAAGGATAAACATGAGACAAAATGGGTGGAATACCAGGAGATGATGTGAACACCCCTTCTATTTAGTGTGTTTGGTCATTGTATCCACACTCATTGGTAACAGGTGCATAAAATCAAGCATACAGCTATGTAATCACCATGCCACAGTTACTGTAAGTGATTTTATTATTAAGTGACTATGTCTAGGAGCAACAACAGCTCAGCCATGAATCGATAAGCCACACAAGCTCATAGAAGTGTGTAGCACGTAAAAATTGTCTGTCCACGGTTGTATCATTCACTATCAAGTTCCAAACTACCTGTGGAAGCAATATCAACACAAGGACTGTTCATCGGGAGCTTCATGGATTGGGCTTCCATGGCCAATCAGCCACACACAAATATCAGATCACCATGTGCAATGCTAAACGTTGACTGGACTGGTGTAAAACACACCACCATTGGACTCTGGAACATTGGAAACATATTCTCTGGAGTGACGAACAATGATCACCATCTGGCAGTAACAAAAACATACAAGGCCAATATATATATATATATATATATATATATATATATATATATATCACTTTTTTTCTCATATCTATATGTTAACTATGTTTTCTATGTTTTTTTGGATGATCAGCTATCGTTATTGTTAGTGTATCTTATGTGCGGCCCAAACCAACTCGTCGTCTTCCAATGTGGCCCAGGGAAGCTAAAAGGTTGGACACCCCTGGTGTAGAGTAATTGGTCAGCCAAATAGATAGAATTGAAAGAGGAGGGGGTAGTAGTGTTCAACCAAGTCTACAGTGACATTCAGGGGAGCTCCATTGCTAATTCTCATAGCAGTATATTACAAATACTAGTGTTGTTAGGTTTGGTGCAGTTCTGCAGTCAAATTCTACTGTGTTATATAGGTTACACAAAAAGAGGAGAGCTCCATTGGTAATTCTCATTGCAGAAAAATACAAACACTAGTGCTGTCAGGGTAAGTGTAATTCTGCAGTCAAATTCTACTGTGTTATATAGGTAACACACAAAGAGAAGAGCTTCAATGCTCAATTGCTAATTGTTATTGCTGAAATACAAATACTAGGCCTTGCAGGCTTTCCTTCTGACTTTTTGTCAAATTGTACAGTGTTATATAGGTTACACCCAAAGAGAAGAGCTCCATTGCTAATTGTCATTGCTGAAATACAAACACTAGGCCTTGCAGGCTTTTCTTCTGAAGTTGCAGTCAAAGTGTATGGTGTTATATACACCCAAAGAAAAGAGCTCCATTGCTAATTGTCATTGCTGAAATACAAATACTAGGCCTTGCAGGCTATTCTTATGAATTTGCAGTCAAAGTGTACGGTGTTATCAAAATGGATTCACAGCAGTACACAGAAGAGCAGGAGCACCAAGCAGCTGCTGCCACCAGTCATGATGATAGTAATCCCTCTACCACATCTGGTAAAGCCTATGTAAAAGTACATAGTGTTTTTAAGTCAGGGGAACAACAAAGTTAAAAAACAACTTTTACCTTGGTAAAGAAAAAAATAGACTTGCCAACATGCCATTTTACACACGCAAAGAAAGAATGAGGCCTTTGCCTTTCTCAATGAGTGCGAGTTCTGCAACTGTCACTAAGGCATCTTCTTGTTAGGTCAGTTGTGACCAAGCAAGACCTTGTCATTTGGACTCCAAAAGTGGTGTCCAAATACTTTTATGTGTAAAATCTGAGCTGGAAGAAAACAGTAAAGCATTAAAGAAAAATGTATGTTAAGATTCAGAAATGACACAAATTCCTGAGGAGAGGTGATCCACGAGTGCTATGTGTAACCCTGACCATTCTAATATCACCATAAAAAAGGCCCCTTTCAGCATTTCTGCAGATGTGTGCTTGAAAAGCCCAAATGTAGCCAGTGATACACCAATTGAGGATGCCACTTTGGAATTGGACTTCTGTAATGGTGGATTCCAGTGGTGATTAATTAATAATGTGTGAGGATGATGCTGAGGATGATGACAACATCTTGCCACAGTAGAGTTCATTAACAGCACTGTTACCTTAGGTGCCTTAAGCCCATTGTTAGCTTGTTTTGTGGAGGCCGAAACAAACCAAGCACTTCAGCCACAAGAAGTGGCACTTTTGTGGCTGAAGTGCTTGGTTTGTTAAAGTGTGCATGTTCTTTTTAAGATCCAACATAAGGGTGGATGTGAGGGCCCAAGGACAATTTCATCTTGCACCACTTTTGTTTTATGCCACTGCTGTATGGCAATGTGTCCTAGATGTGCTAGGAACTGCCGTGTGTTTGAGTCATTGCTCTGTCGCTTAGCATCCAGCCAGGTCGCTGCAGTATTTGTCCAAAACTATATGAAAATAATATGACCTGTGAGGTGGTCAAAATTGACTGAAAATGGCTTGAAATTAGTGTTATTGAGGTTAATAATCATGTAGGAACAAAAAAAGAGCAAAATGATGTGATTTTAAAATATTTTAGCAATTTTTTAAAAAAAGTACAGACCCAAAACCAAAACACACGAGGGTGGTTTTGCAAAAACCAAAACAAAGCTAATCCAGATCCAAAACCACTTCACAGGGGTCAATGAGCACCTCGAATATATATATATATACAAGTTAACCCGTGCATGATACTCATGCATTCTAGTCAAATCAAGCTACTTAAGGTGTTGAAAAAGGTTCTTGTCAGGCCTCAACCACCAACCACTCCCCACTGTCACCCCCGGCAACGACCAACCACTCCCAACTGTCACTTCTCCTTCAAGAAATATATATATATATTTTTTAAATCTTTATAAACACTTTTAACAATTAACAAATTAAATTAACAAATTAAAAACATATTAGTATACCAAATTTCAGCCCTTTCTGAATTTTTTTTCCACACACACTAAGAATTTAGTAGGTCAGTGTATAACTCCGCCCAGCAGGTGGCGCTGCAGCTTGGTTTTATTTTTTCCACACACACACAGACAGACTAATACACGCCACTAGACATTTATATTATAGATATATATATATATATATATATATATATATATATATAAATATATATATATATATGAAATAATCACACATATATCTATTTTTCATAACATCTTCTTTTGGGTAGGGGAAGTATGGGGAGAGAGAGCAGAATATGCAGAAAGATTCAGTAGGAAGAGACATTAAGGCTAAGAAACAGGGACAGCAGAGGGGACAATTAAGTTAAGAACTGAAAACTGAGGAAGTAACTGGATCAATAGGAAAAGCCGGTGATCAGAGCGGTGAGAGCGAGAGCAAATGACAGGAACCGAGTTACATTAGGGGCACTGGACCAGACAAGCCTGAATCCAGCAGCGGCACAGTATGAGAATCAGGAGGTCACAGATATTCTTCAATTACAGGTAGGCTTGAGAATACATTTCTCAATTTTTTTACACGTTTGCATATTTCCCTTTAAATGTGTAATGTAAATATATATATTTATTTTGGCAATGACCCTACACCAAATTGCAGAGCTAAATGTCATTAGGTGGGCCCCAACCATTGGTTTCCCCTGTGGGCCCTTTATGACCCAGTCCGACACTGGTAACAGCTATAGTTAACATATTGTCTTGTAACTCTTCCATTCTCCCCTTCAACTTTCTGTATAATCTTTATTAAAAGAATATATAATTATGTGTGGGCATACACACTTTTGCTAGTGCGAAATACACAAATCTATACTGCGCATGGCCAGCATTAGCATCTGCTTCTGAGTTGCTGATTGCAAATTGATCTCTGAAAATGATAGTGCTATCTTCATTGATTGTGCACCCCAAACGTTAATAATGTAATGAAGTGCCATATACACAAGAAAGAATATTTTCTTGTCCTATCTTATATTAAAGTAATTCTATCATTTTCAAATAAGCATTGTCTAAGCGATTGTGTTGTGTTTCCAAAGCATAAAGTAATTTATTTTAGCAAATGCAAAATTTAGCAGTTCGATACATAATTATAATACAGTACAGCCAATACCAAAAGTGTGATCTCTTCGGCAAATGAACCAGACAACTGCTGATGAATAGGGGATTAAAATTATACTAAACATGACACCGTTCCTGCAGCCTGAACCTCAAATAACACTAAAGTGTACATATAATAATAATATATAAACTAATAATAAACTAAATACTATCTGCTTATAAATCACTGTAGAACTGAACCAATATGAATATGAATTATATAAATAACTAAATGTTAGAGTGTGAGTGTGTGCGTGTGTATTTTACCGTGCAATCGCGCTATGCCACGTGTTACGTGGCATACTGATTGCAATCGCACGGCAAAACAATATTAACCAATATACTTTCGTTCATCCAATTATACGACTTCGACACTTAGTAAATGCAAAAGCTGCATTTACAATATAAAATACAAGTAAATGCAAACAGAAATCCTAAGTACAAATTAAATTCAATGAAATTAAGTGAAAATAAAATCTTAGCTTTTCTCTTTAAAAACTATTGTCATATATGATATAGCAGCCACACTAATGAATCAAGTACTACTAGATGTGGACGTAAATCTGCATACATTCAATCAGAAGCGGGTAGTTAGTGCTGTCAAATGGCATCATCATTATTGCATCTCATTGCACCAGCCCTCCAGCACAAGCTAGAGTTATGGCTTTTGACAGGTGTATATGTGTCTGTGTCTAGGTCTACCGCAGTTGTAGTTATACATTCTTTCTGTGAAACCATGCAGTGCGATTTTTGGATGCGTGTGACTGAAGCATAGAGACACTTGCGATCCTTCACCCCTTTCTGTGTACTCTGAACTGCTATCGTCCCGCTGCCTTTCAGTTTATTGCAATTTGCTGGTCCTATGCGTTTGGTTAACACATGTTATCGTATGCCATGCATCTCTATGTTAATTGTTACATAAATTATACAAGTTATACTTAAATTTCACCAGGTTGAGTGTTTATTCAGGGATAGGAGAGAACAAGATGTCTGGGTTAGACAATTCGGTGGTATTCATTAAAAACAACAGTACTTACCATCACTCGAGGATCCAGAAACTCTGATGGAAGACATGCTGACATTGACAACTGTTTGAAAAACTGAAGTGCAACCATTTAGACGCATGATCCCGGCTCCCCATCAGTTTTTCAAACAGTTGTCAATGTCAGCATGTCTTCCGTCAGAGTTTCGGGATCCTCGAGTCGTGGTAAGTACTGTCGCTTTTTACTAAGCCAAAATTTTGTACCCAACCCAGACAATTAGCATGTGCAGATATATTACTATCAAACTTTTCATGTTTAGCCAACAAGGTCATTGTATACTAGTACCCTTGAATAGACCCCTAGGCACCTTCTCCACAGGGAGCCAAGAGTCCCCAATCACCAAGGGGGAGGACACTAGGGTTATGTCTTATCATTTTCCCACCTATCAAAATCTGGCTACTGCCCCTAATCCGCCCTTCACTGGCTCCACCACCATGGGAATATTGAAGGGGATACAACCTGTGCTTGGGAGTAGTGTTCGTGGATTGGTGACTAGGAATTGCGCTTCTGACACACGTATAGGCTGTATCTGCATCTGTCTGGTATTTGTATATCTGCATGTCTGTATTGCCATCTATGGAATAAACTGTTCTGTGGTTGCAACGGTCTGCCTAGGTGATTTCAAAGAACATGCTAGGATGTGCGGTCTTCACACAGGTCAAAAACTTGGTTCCATCACACCAGTCGAAATGAACCATAATTATAATCAACATTTTTGTTGAGTATGCAAAGTGCTGAACTGCATATTTTACATAAATAAAATGGATGTATGTTTAACCCCAAAGAGAGGAAGAAAGAAATTGAGATGAAGATCAGTACACCTATAACACAGACACACAAATTAGAGCAATGATGAGCTATAAACACCTGCCTAAGTAATTTCAGTTTCTTATTTTATATTTCCTGTTGAACTGCATTACATTACATGTTAGTAATAGTTTTTCTGTCATATCTGCACTATGATTATCTATATCAAATATAGGTGTATACAAGACAGACCAGTATTGATACAGGAATGTATTAACTTTGTTAACTTCAAGGAGTTGTGTGTTATTAAGTAATAGAAAGGACTAGAGCACTTGTTGGCTTATTGCGAATAGTGTGAAAATGGTGCAAGAAATCGTAAGGCAATCTACGAACTTTAGGAGCTGCATTTCTGGTTCAGAATTCTTCCCTTGAAAACAGGGCATTAACTGCTCCAGTTAAAAAGGAAATAACAGTGCTGAAAAGCCCGGCAGCTCCTTGAAGATATAGTGGGTAATGTGCCACCTGGGCAGTGTGTGGTCTCCTAGAGGCTCAGGTCAGGTAGGTATATTACTGGGTACGATGGACAGGAGTCAAGACAAGGATCTCTATGGTTATTTTTTCTGAACTATTACCTGTATCATATTGTACAACAGAAAGCAGGAGGTAAATAAGTAGTTAGTGAAGGAAAGAGGGTTCTGAGTTCATGAAGAACTGAGCAGATTTCTCTATCGGCTTCAGACAGTAGTGACGGACTGCAACTCAATGGAGAATTTGCCGCTGTGCTAGGGAAAAAAATGGTTAGTAGGCCGAAGGAGAATTGAAACTAGAGTCCCAAGAAAAGTGTTATGCTACCGTGGTGAATGTTTGGCCATTAAATGGGCTTCAGAAACCATATGGTACTATTTGCTGGGTCAAGAAACTACACCTGTCACTCATCATGCTCTTCTGTGTTGGCTGCAAAACAACTGGTAGTTGAATGCAAAGGTCACCCGTTAGTCATTCAGCCAGTTCAGTTTGTGGTTGAACATAGGCCGGTGTGCTCTTTCTCTTTTATGTAATTACCATTATTTTAATAATGCCACAATATGCAACCTTTGTACTATGCCATGTCACTAATATTACACAGCTATTCTAATTGTCACCCTCCTATTTGACCCTTTTGCATTACTTTTTGTGCAATACTAACTCTGGAACAAATTAAGAATAGATAAATAACAGGCTCAAACAGCTGCTAATAATTAGTCCAATCTTAAATATACTAAAACACCAGCAGAGAGACTGACAATTTATTTTAATAAAATCTGCTGCTTCCAACATAGTGAGTCTGATTAATGTTTGGACGCATATCCATTCGTGTAGTGTATCTTGTGTGAATTCGCTCTGTGCATGCTCTGAAATGGAACTCATGTAATTCATGTCTGGACGTAAATGACACTAACGGCTGCCTACGACTTGTAGGGCGAAACGCTAGAGGGATCGTGCAGACTGACGTAGCCAGGGTATAGTAAGGGCGTTTTCATGCGTATGCGTGCAATTCAAATCTTGTCACATGCATGAGCGCGCTTCTTGTCAGACGCTTCTTTTGCACTAGCTCTAGGGCAGGTGCAACTTAGGGATAATAGTCCAGATCAAATACAACATTGCCTCTCACAATAAAATGGGATGATTGCCAATTTACCTACACACCTGACATCACTATTCTGTCATTTAGTTCAGAACAAGGACTGCATTCCGAGTTAAAGAGGTAGGTGAAACTTTCACATGTACGCCTCAGTAGCAACAAAACAAAACAAATTTTTGTTTTGTTTTTAAATAGTGCATACATTAAACTGTGCATACAATTTTTTTATGATCCTTTGAAAGCATTTTCAAACATTAGTATTGCTTTTTTTAAAAATGTTAGCATCCTTTATATATTGTTGCATACATTAGCATTGCTTTTATCTTTTTTTTATGCACACACAGAACCTTATAAATGTACTGATTTTAATATGGAAGCTCTACTAGCTGTAAGTATTTTTTGGTATAAAAATGCATGATTTCAAATGGACCCCAGAAATCTTCAATGTATAAGTAAAAAAAAAATTAAACCTTTTGGGTTTACTTAAAATGTAATGTTTATAATAAATGTAAAAATAATTAAGGGGACCATTTATAAAAAAAAATATATAAAATTGCATTTAGTAGAACAAACAGGCAAAATAGTGACAAACACAAGTGAAACACACAAAATTCATTTTGCGCCCTCGTATTCCCAGTGATGGTAGATCGCAGCTGCAGGAAATGGAACAGGCAGCCGTCTCTGCCTGCTCACGTTCCCTGGAAACAGGAGGTGCTGGAATATATCATTCACAAGTTAACCCGTGCATGATACTCATGCATTCTAGTCAAATCAAGCTACTTAAGGTGTTAAAAAGGTTCTTGTCATGCATTTGGGCCATAGCCCAGGCCTCAACCACCAACCACTCCCCACTGTCACCCCCGGCAACCACCAACCACTCCCAACTGTCACTTCTCCTTCAAGAAATATATATATATTTTTTTTAAATCTCTATAAAACACTTTTAACAATTAACAAATTAAATTAACAAATTAAAAACATCTTAATATACCAAATTTCAGCCCTTTCTGAATTTTTTTTTCCACACACACTAAGAATTTAGTAGGTCAGTGTATAACTCTGCCCAGCAGGTGGTGCTGCAGCTTGGTTTTATTTTTTCCACACACACACAGACAGACTAACACACGCCACTAGACATTTATATTATAGATTTTACTTTGTAAAATGTTGCTGTTCGCATTCATCTGTGCCATAATTTGTTGTGTCAGTGCCATAGGTTCACTCCCAGTAGATAGTGGTGCAGTTCTTGGGCTTTTTGCAGGCACCTCTTGATCTTCATCACCATCACAGGGCTCCTCTGAACAAGATTCATCTTCACCCTTACTAGGATCCTCACCATGTACTGCTCACATTATGGAAAGAACAGCAAACATTACAATCATGTATGTTTTAGTCCATAACATGGCTTTATCATTGGTCATAAACATTCTAATCTACTGTACCCAACATTTAGCATCATACATGTAGATTAGTTTTTCTAGTAAACTTATTACACACATAAGTAATTTAACATGTGAAATGCGGTGGCGGCCATTATTATGACGGAGCTAATGCCGGCACTTAACCTGCCGACATGAAAATGTCAGCAGCATGAATGCCGACACTTGCATTATGCCGACATTAGTTCCGTTGCAATTATGTACCCTACTAGTGAAATATATGATCTTTTTTCATTTGTGTATATGTGAGCTCATTTAGAGAAAAACAAAAGGGCCAAATGGATTGAAAATAGAGAGGTGTGCTGATCCCCATGTCTTAATTTTGGTTTTTGTTCTAAAACCATCTTCGTGTTTTGGTTTTGTACAAAAATCCTATTGTGTTTCGGATCTGGATTTAATTAAAAATTGTGAAAATCAGATAAAATCATAATTTTGAGCTGTTTTTGTTCCTACATTAGTATTTATATCATTAACATTAATTTACAGTCATTTACCGCCTATTTTTAATGACAATCTCACAACTGCCAATATTTTCACCAATATTGGCCAAAGGCAACGAACTGGCTAAAAATAGTGACAGAGTAGTGGAACAAATCCATGGCAGTTTAGTAAAAGAGATGATCCTGGCTGATAGGATGGTAGTATAATATAAAATAGTGCAAGATGGAATTGTCCTTGGGTCCTCCGACCCACCCATATGTTGCAAAGGACATGCATAGTTTAAAAAGCCAAGCACTCCAGAGACAGGGAATGCCACTTTTGTGCAGTAGCAGCAGGAGAGGGCTGGGAAATTTCAGTCCGGGGGGCAAGACTTGAATCAGCAGACTATTTTAATGGAAAAAAATGCAGGTAGCCCAGTGACTCAGCCCAAAGTAGTCCATTATGGGACCGGCCTGGGGGGCAGATGCCCCCTTGTCCCCCAGCCCAGACTGTCCCTGAGTAGCAGGGCCACTGCTAACAAAAAGTCCGTATGGTCTGAGCCAATTCTTTGCACAATGGGTGGTGTATGGAATGTTAGCTATATTCATTTTTTTAGATAAATCACCACATTCATCAGTAACTCTTCCTTTAGTCCTTACATCAAGAGCTAATGTTTTCTTTGAGATTGACAAACAGTGTTTGGATTTGGAGCACGCGTTCTTACACTTAAAATGCACAGCGTGGAAGTTCTTAGTGTTTACACCATAATACCATAAGAAATACCAATAAAGACACGGACACTAAATTAACGTTGGAATAAAATAGGATTTATTAAATCACTAAATACTGAACCTAAAGGGCTGAAAAAACGGACGAACGCAGGGCAGTCAGCAAACACAAAACCAGTAACGGTGGAAAGGTCAGACCATAGTACCACCAACCCAGGATCATACCTTATCTATTGGCCGGTGTGAAATATCTGTCCAACGGCAAGACTACAACCCCTTATAACCACCAGTATAATCTTCAACATACCGGCCCAGAGTCCCACTCACTGGACCCAACACACGTGATGACAACATGAACCAAAAGAGGGAGTAGTGACCTATGACGAGATAACCGAAGCACCATATGCAAACTTACCGACTGCACTGCTCTCCCACCAAAAACAGAAACAATATAAGACCAAACCTTAATACTGCCGGGAGGAATCCGGAAGCAGAGAGACAGATCTGCTGAACCACATTACCTATATAAAACTAAACCACCCCCCCTCCCGAGTCTTATTGGATAACAGATTAATAGAACCCTATAGGCTAAACACCCATCACTCACACACATGATTTTACCTGCGTTAAAGCTAATGGCCACACTTCCCATATTAACCTTTTACTAGTAGAGATTAAAAAAGTACTTCTACTGCCAGTATTATTACTGGGATGATCATGTAATAGTAGAGGCTAATGCTGGCACCAGAAAGATTTGAGACACCAATCAAAATAATACAGGAAATGTCAAACAGAAAAAATGTAGGTACTAATACAGGCCGGAAAAGATATAACAAAATTCCATGTCCGAGCAGAGGTCAGGATAGGCTGCCATTCAGACAATGGTTAAAGGTCCAGGAAATTAGGTCCAGGCAGGGAGCAATCCTGAGAATGGTCAGAATAAGACAAACTTAGAACCAGAACTACAACTGGAATCAAACCAGGCAGCTAACAGACCCACAGTAAGGAAACTGCACAGTATTACAGCTACAGACAGCGAATCAAACTGCTCCTTAGCAACAAGGCCCTGCACAGTCAATTCAGTTACTATGAGGTATTTACCAGAATGGTAAAAAAAATTGTGTCTAGCCCTTTAAATTTTCACAATTTTGTTTTTGAAGACAGATTTTAAAGCATTCAATACCATATTAGGACAAGAATATGAATCAGATCCTGGGCCTGATTCATTAAAGAAAGTAAGTAAAAAAAAAAGAGTAGGTTTTCTCCTGGACAAAACCATGTTACAATGCAAGGGGTGAAAATTAGTTTATTAGTTTGCACATAATTTAATTACTGGCTGTTTTTTCATGTCCCCACATTTTAAATTTAGCTCCCCTCCAAAGCAACGTGTTTTGGCCAAAGTGCAAATTTACTAATTTTTTTTGCTTTACTGTCCTCAATGAATCAGGCCCGCAGTTTCCTGGGATAGATGGTTGTACATAGCAGCAAAAGCAGCTAGTAATAGAGGTGAAAGTACAGCCATAGTGCAACTAGCCAGCAGCTAATTTTATTAGACAACAATGGCCTGATTTTGAGTTAGAAGCAAAGCAAAGAAAAGGAGCAGCTTTGCACTTGGACAAAACCATGTTTCTTTAGAGGGGAAGGCAACTTTAAAATGTAGGGACTGATTTATAGTTGGGATACGGCAATTCATAGTTCAGTGTTTTCCTTGCGAGCAAAAATATAAGTCAATTTGTACCCCTTGCATTGTAACATGGTTTGTCCAGGTGCAAAGTTGCTCCTTTTCTTTGCTTTCTTTGCACTCAAAATCAGGCCCTAAGTGAGCAAGCAACACAAAACCATAAACAGCAAAATATCTCCTAACCTGTCCGTCTCTATCTAACACATAAACTTCCTCTTTAGTTATGGGGTCCTAATGTCTAGCCCACTCACGCAGCAGTTGTAAATAACAACTTTTATCTAACTAACAGGAACAGGTGTTTCAGTTTCCCTGGTATTCTCCCCATGTAGTAAGACACAGCTAGGAGGCTGTCACACCCTTTTATTATTGCCTTACTTTTGCAGTATGTTGATCACCCTGTTGTATAAGAATGTCTCAAGTTCCTGTTTTTATGTTTTAAAAACTCAGAAACGCCAGGGAATTCTTACTATATGTTAGAAAGCCTTCTTTCCATTACGTTTGGCTCAAGTAGGATTTGGTTTACGGGGTGAATGGAGGAGAAAGTGCTCTCTTCATTTCTTTGGGCTAGTTCAGAACTTCTATATATAAAATTTACAGCAAGGAGCAAGTGGAGTTGTATGAGGGTTGTGACCACAGGCTACATCTTAAGTTAATTTACCCTTAGTTTATTTTAAAAAATATTGCTCTACCTGTCTTATATAGAACAATAGGGTTACCAGGAAATGTCACACTCATGACTCACTTATCACTCATGTTATATTTTTTCAGCTATTTAGACAGAGAACATTTGTACAATGCATGTCACCTGAAGATATGCACACAATAGTGTTAACTCTCACCAAGTAAGTAAGAGAGTCAGACTAATTTTCCCAGCAAACCACACCTGGATTATTAGAAGAACATTAATGATCCTGTCAAGTCACAATGTTCCCAGTACTGAATAGATACTAAGGAGTAAAAAAAAAAATCTAATTTCATAATAGGGAACATTATTTAACAGGGATATAGAAAAATACTGTATGAATGGATGAGAAACATTTCAAAATTGCATTGATTAAAGTGGGTAACCTTGTTTTAAATTTAAGCCATATGAGATCCATTTCCACCTAACCCTTACATTTTATAGTGGAATGGAAATCTTTTGAGTCCCTTAGATGACCATATAAACCAAATATAATTTTTCTCAGTATTTAATAGCAGAATATTTAGTATTTTATACAATCCCACTAGATTGTTAAACTCTTATGAGCAGGGCTATGCCCATTCTTTGTGTTCACATCTGCATATATTTTGTTTAACTTGCATGTCCCTGTTTTATGTATTCTCTGTTTCCACCTCTGTCCAGTGTTGCGTGGCATTGTGGGGCCTCACAAATAAAAAATAATCATAAAAACAATAACTAGCAATCAGAAAATTGAATACAGATGACATCCCTAAGTTATAGGCATTTATAATGGTTATAATTTGGATTACCAAAGCTTTCTTTGAATGGTGGACATGATTTAATGCACTATTATTGAATAATTGGAATGGGTAGAGCAAGTCTGTATGCTGTCCAGACATAGTCAGCATCCAGTTTCTGCAACTGTTGCAGTTACAGAACTGGATAGAGGATATTACCCCACAATGTAGTTTAAGGATCCACTTCATCTGCTGAACAACTTCCTCACTATAGCACATAGTAATATTATTCAGGGCCTAAATAACTGTGTAGTTATGCTAAAGATAGACTTAAAAACCTTTAAACCAGGCCTGTCCAACCTGCGGCCCTCCAGGTGTTGTGAAACTACAAGCCCCAGCATGCTTTGCCAGTAGACAACCTGTTGATAGCTGGAAGGGCATGCTGGGACTTGTAGTTTCACAAACATCTGGAGGGCCGCAGATTGGACAGGCCTGCTTTAAACCCTTTAAACCTAGTATGTAGGAAGTAGAATGGATCACTATATCTGGAATTCATAACTCTTACTCCGAGGAAGCTGACCTTTTCGCTCCTCATTGTACCAACAAATCAGGTGGCCAAGTTATCCCACCAAATAATAAAGTAAAGATTTTGGAAGAGCTCCCCCACTACGAGTGAGGTTTTTATTATCTATGTAGCTGTATACAATGTCTGATATTCTTCTAGATTAGACCAGAAAAACAACCCCGGAAGTATTTTTTTTTTCTTTCAAAACTGGTCTAGGAAAGTATACTTGAAAGGTTTGGAGAATATAGAGAATTGGGAACTTTTTAAGGCTTAAGCATGCATTGAAGGCCGACAATTGGCCATACTGATAATTTTGGTCAAATACAGGGCCAAGTCTTTACGAAACTGAGAGATCAATAACCCCAGGTCTTTGATCCCTTAAAAACTGTTAAAAGTGCATTCATTTGTAGCAAAATGATGTATACAAAATACAATGGACTTTGCCCATATTTTTTAAGCTTAGAGTATTGCCTGCTGTCAAGAATCATCTCAGACAGTTTTGCATCCGGCAACCCGGCAACAAGATATCACTGAAGTACCTAAACATGTTATCAAACTTGGCCTTAAACTTGCCCTTGTCTAAGATGGCCAGTACTGCCTCACAAAAATCCATCTTGAACCTGTTCCTCTTGAATTACTGACTACACGCTGGTGTACTGTCCAGCTTAATACTGACTACACCGTTGTATATCCTCCCTGCTTATATCTGACCACCTGTTTGTGTGCCAATCTGGTATGCATCTGACTGCCCATTTGTGTGTCAACCCACCTTACATCTGAATATCTGCTAATAAAATATATGATTAATTTATATTTTAGACACTCGGCCTGCTTCTGAATATTGTTTGAGATCAAGGTTTCTAAATAACAGAATGAGTTCTGAGACCCTGGAAAGGAATTTTGAAGCCACGTTATCAAGGGTTTACTTGTCACTGTAAACAGTACAGTTGACAAAGGGCATCCTTGCCAAGAGTCTCTCTGCAAAGAAAGCCAGATGCCTATCCATTAGCGCGTATCGTGGACCTGCTGGAACTATACAGAAGTTGGATTATACATATAAATATTGGACCAAAACCTTCCAGAGTGGTCCATAAGAAAGGCTTCTCCATGGAGTTGAAGATGTTTGGCTGCATCCTGCAATAGTACTACTCATGTATCTATCTCATCTTGGTCTGCTGCTGTATTGTCTAATTTTGATGCTAGTGGATGTGCTTGTCATTAGGTCTGTCTCGGAAGAATTAAAAAAATAATATGATAACTTACTAAACCAAAGAGTCAGCTTCATTATCCATAATCATTATAACATCAAATTTCTTGTAAAATTTTATGAAAAGGTTATTGGTGGCTGGAGATTTATTATCTCAGTAAAGAGCATCAGCGATCTTTTTTTGGTAGTGGGTTTGGGCAAGTTGAGGTCTAAGGGGAAATAACCAGCCTGAGTAGTGGTAAAAGATGAAACTGAAGTATATGTCCATAAAGAATTGCTGAAACTGTTCCACTATGCTTGGCGGTCGGTAAGAGCTATCAGGTAATTTACTGCTAGGATTTATCACAGGCTTGCACTATTTTGGATAAATTTAAACCAAGTGTCTTTCACACCGATAGTCCAGTATAAATACACTTTGTTAAAGAACAATTTCCTGTTTGATTGCTTATGCAACATCTCAAACTAGGGTCATTGAGTCTGCAATTCATCATCATCATCAACATTTATTTATATAGCGCCAGCAAATTCCTTAGTGCTTTACAATTGGTAGCAAACATTAATAAAACAATTCTGTGTAATGCATACAGACATAGTGGTAAGAGGACCCTGCTCGCAAGCTTACAATCTATGGGACAATGGGAGTTTGAATACACAAGGGCACGTGCTACATTATATTGCACATTGGTCCAGCTAGAATTCAAAGGTAAAAAGTATTGAGTGGCCAATGTGATCAGTCAGGTATCAATGCTGGTCAGAGGGTTGTTGTCTTGTGTTAACTGTGTAGAGGGTGGTAATAGGGTAACGTAGGGAGATTAAGATGGTGGTTGAGGAATATTATAAGCTTGTATGAAGAAGTGGGTTTTCAGAGAACGCTTGAAGGTTTGAAGACTAAAGGAAAGTTTTATTGTGCGAGGGAGGGATTTCCACAAAGTGGGTGCAGTCCAAAATAAGTCATTTAATCGGGAATGGGAGGAAGACATGAGAGTGGAAGAGAGACGCAGATCTTATGCAAAACAGAGGTATCGAGTTGGGAGATATTTTAAGACAAGTGAGGAGATGCATGTCAGTGAAATTTTGTTGATGGCCTTGTATGTTAGTAGAAGAATGTTATATTGGATTCATTGAAAAACAGGCAACCAATGTAAAGACTGACAGAATGGCTCAGCAGAGGAAGAACGGTTTTCAAGGAAAATCAATCTAGCTGTTGCATGCAAACTAGATTGTAGGGGCTTGAGTCTGATTTTGGGAAGACCAGTAAGGAGGGAATTGCAATAGTCGATGCAGTAGATGATGAGTGCATGAATTAAGGTTTTTGCAGTGTCTTATGTGAGATATGTGCGTATTCTGGAAATGTTTTTTTAGATGTATGTAACATGATTTAGATATGGCATCGATGTGGGGAACAAAGAATAGTTGTGATTCAAGGATTATACCTAGGCAAGCGAGCTTGCAGAGTGGGAGTTAGGGTCATGTTACCAACAGAAATAGAAATGTCAGGCAGGAAGCTACTGTTTTCGGGTGGGAATATTATTAATTATGTTTTTGAAAGATTGAGTTTGAGTTGGCAAAAGAACATCCAAGATAAAATGGCAGAGAGACAGTCAGTAATGCGAGACAAAACAGATGGTGAGATATCAGGAGAGGATAGATAAATTTGGGTATCATCTGCATAGAGATGATACTGAAATCCAAAGGAGCTAATTAGTTTTCCAAGAGAAGTGATGTAGATAGAGAATAGCAGAGGACCTAGGACTAAAGCTGGGTACACACTACACAGTTTTCATCCAATAATCAGCTAAATCAGCCGACATACGACCGCTCGTTCAAAAGTCGGGTCAGTGTGTACAGAGACACGATGGTCGAAAGTCTGCCCAAATGGACGATTGTCGTCTCATTTGGTTGGTCATACCGTTTAATATTTTCATTCCAATCTTGTTTCCGCTGTGTAGTGTGTATAAACTTCCGACCGATCCACAACAGTGAGTATGAAATTACAGTCATTGCTCACGACAACATGGCTGTAAAAAGTCACTAAAGGGATGTCCGCTCTTCCCTTTAGTGTCCTAAACAAGGCTAGTGTGTATGCAGTCCATGGACCGAGCGATCGGACCATCGATCGCATGTAAAATCGCTCGACATAAAAAGTTGGTTGAAATTTCTGTAGTGTGTACCCAGCTTAAGCCTTGTGGTACTCCAACTGATAAAAAAATGGAGCAGAGGTGGATCCAGAGAAATTAGCATTGAAAGAGCGTTTAGATAAGTAGGATGAGAACCAGGATAGGACAGTGCCTTCAAGATCTAGGGATTGTAGCATTTGTATGAGGAGAGAGTGGTCAACAGTGTCAAATGCAGTAGAGAGATCTATTAGACGAAGAAGAGATTAATAGGCTTTAGTTTTTGCTGTGATCAAATCATTGACAACCTTAGTCAGCGCCGTCTCTGTGGAAAGCTGAGAGCGAAAGCCTGGCTGAAGAGTATCCAGTAGGTTATTTGCTGTAAGAAACTGTGTGAGGTGAGTGTAGGCAATTCTCTTGAGAAGCGTGTAGGGACATAGGAATTGAGAGATGGGGCGGTAATTTGAGAGAGAGTCTGGGTCAGAATTGTGTTTTTTCAGAATAGGAGTAATCACTGCGTGCTTGTATAGTGATGGAAGAATTTGTGGAATCAAATGAAGAGAGGGTATCGGTGGGTGCTATAAAGGAATTGAGCTGATTGCTTGTTGTCAGGTCTAATCTTATCATGTTTTGTTCTTGAAATAGGAAGCAAGGTCCTGGGCACTGATTGTAGTCGGATGGTTTGGGGTGGAAGGGTTTAGAAGAGATTTAAATGTGTTAAAAGGTGTTTGGGGTTAGAAGCCTGAACATAGATGAGAGATTGGAAGTATGTTTGTTTTGCAGTGTCCAGAGCATTTCGATAGGAGTGAAAGATAGCAGTATATGTGATTAAATCATTAGAAGTACAAGATTTACGCCAGTAGTGTTCTGCTTTATAAGAAATATTTTGTAGATTTTGTGTTACTTTAGTGTGCCACAGTTGACAACGAAGTCTACACGGATTATGAAGAGTCACTGGAGCCACTTGATCAATGGCAGTTGCTAGTGTTTGGTGAAAATGAGGTACTGCTCTATCAGGGGAGGAGAATGTAGAAATTGGGGAGAAGGTGTTGAAAGAGGTGGAAAACTGATGAAAATCAAAAGAGTTAATATTCCTGACGGTATGATGAGGATTAGAAGAATTTATTAGCGGGGAGAGTAAAGAACTGGGGGTGAGCAAATAGCTAATTATGTGATGATCCAATAGGGAGCAAAGCAGTGTTAAGGAAATCAGAAACTGAGCATAGTCTAGAGAAAACAAGATCAAGACAGTGGCCATCCTGATGAGTTGCAGATTAAATCCACCTGGGAGAGGTCACGTGAGTAGGTTATATAGAGGAGTTTCAAAGCAACTTTGGAACGTGGATTAGCAACAGTGATGTTGAAACCACCCATGATGATGGTGGGGATGTCAGAAGATAAGAAATGAGGGCGCCATGCAGAGAAGTGTTGAAAAAAATTATAGTGTGGTCCAGGGGGGCAATAGATGACAGCAACACACATAGAGAATGGGTTAAAAATCCTAACAATATGTACTTCAAAAGATGTGAACATGAGTAAGAGGACATTTGGTAGAACTGTGAATGTGCACTGTAGGGAGAGAAGCAGTCCAAACCCACTTCCTTGTCTGCCACCAGGTGAGGGAGTGTGGGTGAAATGGAGACCACCATGTGAAAGGGCTGCAGGTGAGGCAGTATCTGATTGCATGAGCCATGTTTCTGCTTTTGCCAGAAAGTTGAGGTTGTTTGAGAGGAAGCGGTGGTGTACGGAGGCAAGTTTGTTACAAACAGCGTGCATTCCAACGGGCAAATTTAAAAGACTTTAGAAGAGACGGGAGACAGGTGATGCATTTGAGGTTTGCCGGATCTTAGTAGCATTCAGATATATGTGTGTGGGAGAAGTGAGAAGGTCCTGGATTAGATGATATATCACTAGCTAATAGAAGCAGGGTGCAAGAAAGATAGGAAAGATGATTGTAAGATGTGTGTCCTTTTAGTTTCTGGTGACAGAGTGAGGCTGTGAAAATCATTGAATTTAAATAAAAAAAAGAGTTCAAGAGTGTTCACTAGAGTTGAACGGGCAATGTGGTCAGAGGTGTGTGGCAGTATGGGTGAAGGATAGTATATTCCTAAAGATAATGCCATGAAAGGAGAGTAAGAAAAATAATTTGGTAAAACATTAATGAGTAAAATAGCAAAAATTGAGGGAATTAATAGAATTACCTAGTTACAATGTTCTGTGCAATCAGATAAGTAGTGAAAAGTGAGGCTGCAGTAGATGTCATTTATTCCTTGATGTCTGGATAGTATGGAATAATGATGTGGGGAGCCATGTGGGTGGAAGTAGTGAATGGAGAGTAATAAGACACAGGTGTTGTGGTAGCTCAGTTCTTGCAAAGTCATGAAATAGGAGAATGATTCAAACTAAGTTTTATTTCTTCACATTTATGATGGCAGACAAAGCCTTGAGTAGAAATGAAAGTACAATGATGAGATAGAGGACTGAAACAGCTGTAGCATGGTTAGGGAGTGGCTGAGCAAGTAGTACAGCAGGCTGATTAAACAGAAGGGATGGTGGAGAAAAATTAAACTGACAGGTCAAACAAACTTTCATGAGCCGAGAAGTAAATAAGAGTACAAAACAATCTTCATGTGGTGTGAAGCTTGTAGACAGGGATAGATGGAAACATCAGGGGGTAAATGTATCACCCTACGATTTCTGCAAGTCAGTGGAAATTAGTGACTTTGCCGTAAAAATTTAAATCGGCGATGGCTTGTGAAGGCAAGCTTGCCTTTAAAAGCCATCGCATACTTGCCAACTTGCTGAAGTTGGCTTCAGGGAGCCTGCTGGGCGAGTGGGCGTGATGGGGGCAGGGCTCCAAAATTCATGTCAATCGAAAGTAGGGAGCTGGGCCAAATGCCGCGATTCCACTGAAGTTTTAAATAATTTTTAGATTCTCCATAGAAACCTGCAAAAATATTAAATAGTAAATTATATTCATGATAATATGTTCAAAATGTTACTTCACACATTTAACACAATCGTCTCAAAATAGATTTACAGTAAAACATTACCGCATTCCTATCCGCTTACACGTAATTACACCTGCAGCCATGTGCTAAATTGTTGTTAAGAGTTAGTTGGATTAGTTAAGACCCAGAAGACATTCAAACTCGACTGTGATCAGAATGAATAACAAATGTGCTCAATTAAACAGTGAGAGCTATTGTCACAATACAACAGTTGTTGTATTGCAGCAATAATCCAATTTACAATGTAGTTATTGTACTAAGGGAAAAGAATCATAATAATGATTGAGTTGACTTTTATAAACCTGAATATAAACAATGATATCAGAAGGTGAAACCATT
Organism: Mixophyes fleayi; assembly: GCF_038048845.1. Classification (NCBI taxonomy): domain Eukaryota; kingdom Metazoa; phylum Chordata; class Amphibia; order Anura; family Limnodynastidae; genus Mixophyes; species Mixophyes fleayi. The sequence goes on from NC_134408.1 coordinate 40,173,626, forward strand.
AAAATCATTACTGCAATTTTATCCCTGACCTGTTATTTGCTGATATACAATGTAATGACACAGGGCAGTGACCTTAGTGTGCATCAAAATACCCATTTGTAATACCTCCTAAAATACGTGCCAGTTGACTTTTCATAATTTTTGCTCTGTACATCACCACAATGGATTTGAAATGAAACAATGGAGATACAATTGAATTGCAGACTTTCGGATTTACTTTGAGGAGTTGATTAAAAATATCATATCAAATAGAATTGCAACCATTTTTATACACATTCCCCTATTCTCAGCGGATCAAATATAATTGGAAAAATTAACATAATCATAAATCATAAATAAAATGTTAATTTTTAATTACATTTTTTGAAGAGTCACTGGAGCCACTTGATCAATGGCAGTTGCTAGTGTTTGGTGAAAATGAGGTACTGCTCTATCAGGGGAGGAGAATGTAGAAATTGGGGAGAGAAGGTGTTGAAAGAGGTGGAAAACTGATGAAAATCAAAACAGTTAATATTCCTGATGGTATGATGAGGCTTAGAAGAATTTAATAGCGGGGAGAGTAAAGAACTGGGGGTGAGCAAATAGCTAATTATGTGATGATCCAATAGGGAGCAAAGCAGTGTTAAGGAAGTCAGAAACTGAGCATAGTCTAGAGAAAACAAGATCAAGACAGTGGCCATCCTGATGAGTTGCAGATTCAATCCACCTGGGAGAGGTCACGTGAGTAGGTTATATAGAGGAGTTTCAAAGCAACTTTGGAACGTGGATTAGCAACAGTGATGTTGAAACCACCCATGATGATGGTGGGGATGTCAGAAGAAATGAGGGCGCCATGCAGAGAAGTGTTGAAAAAAATTATAGTGTGGTCCAGGGGGGCAATAGATGACAGCAACACGCATAGAGAATGGGTTAAAAATCCTAACAATATGTACTTCAAAAGATGTGAACATGAGTGAGAGGACATTTGGTAGAACTGTGAATGTGCACTGTAGGGAGAGAAGCAGTCCAAACCCACTTCCTTGTCTGCCACCAGGTGAGGGAGTGTGGGTGAAATGGAGACCACCATGTGAAAGGGCTGCAGGTGAGGCAGTATCTGATTGCATGAGCCATGTTTCTGCTTTTGCCAGAAAGTTGAGGTTGTTTGAGAGGAAGCAGTGGTGTATGGAGGCAAGTTTGTTACAAACAGAGCGTGCATTCCAACGGGCAAATTTAAAAGACTTTAGAAGAGACGGGAGACAGGTGATGCATTTGAGGTTTGCCGGATCTTAGTAGCATTCAGATATATGTGTGTGGGAGAAGTGAGAAGGTCCTGGATTAGATGATATATTACTAGCTAATAGAAGCAGGGTGCAAGAAAGATAGGAAAGATGATTGTAAGATGTGTGTCCTTTTAGTTTCTGGTGACAGAGTGAGGCTGTGAAAATCATTGAATTTAAATAAAAAAAGAGTTCAAGAGTGTTCACTAGAGTTGAACGGGCAATGTGGTCAGAGGTGTGTGGCAGTATGGGTGAAGGATAATATATTCCTAAAGATAATGCCATGAAAGGAGAGTAAGGAAAATAATTTGGTAAAACATTAATGAGTAAAATAGCAAAAATTGAGGGAATTAATAGAATTACCTAGTTACAATGTTCTGTGCAATCAGATAAGTAGTGAAAAGTGAGGCTGCAGTAGATGTCATTTATTCCTTGATGTCTGGATAGTATGGAATAATGATGTGGGGAGCCATGTGGGTGGAAGTAGTGAATGGAGAGTAATAAGACACAGGTGTTGTGGTAGCTCAGTTCTTGCAAAGTCATGAAATAGGAGAATGATTCGAACTAAGTTTCATTTCTTCACATTTATGATGGCAGACAAAGCCTTTTGTAGAAATGAAAGTACAATGATGAGATAGAGGACTAAATACAGCTGTAGCATGGGCATGGTTAGGGAGTGGCTGAGCAAGTAGTACATCAGGCTGATTAAACAGAAGGGATGGTGGAGAAAAAATAAACTGACAGGTCAAACAAACTTTCATGAGCCGAGAAGTAAATAAGAGTACAAAACAGTCTTCATGTGGTGTGAAGCTTGTAGACAGGGAGAGATGGAAACATCAGGGGGTAAATGTATCACCCTACGATTTCTGCAAGTCAGTGGAAATCAGTGACTTTGCCGTAAAAATTTAAATCGGCGATGACTTGTGAAGGCAAGCTTGCCTTTAAAAGCCATCGCATACTTGCCAACTTGCTGAAGTTGGCTTCAGGGAGCCTGCCGGGCGAGTGGGCGTGATGGGGGCAGGGCTCCAAAATTCATGTCATTTGAAAGTAGGGAGCTGGGCCAAATGCCGCGATTCCACTGAAGTTTTAAATAATTTTTAGATTCTCCATAGAAACCTGCAAAAATATTAAATAGTAAATTATATTCATGATAATATGTTCAAAATGTTACTTCACACATTTAACACAATCATCTCAAAATAGATTTACAGTAAAACATTACCGCATTCCTATCCGCTTACACGTAATTACACCTGCAGCCATGTGCTAAATTGTTGTTAAGAGTTAGTTGGATTAGTTAAGACCCAGAAGACATTCAAACTCGACTGTGATCAGAATGAATAACAAATGTGCTCAATTAAGCAGTGAGAGCTATTGTCACAATACAACAGTTGTTGTATTGCAGCAATAATCCAATTTACAATGTAGTTATTGTACTAAGGGAAAAGGATCATAATAATGATTGAGTTGACTTTTATAAACCTGAATATAAACAATGATATCAGAAGGCAACATAGTAACATAGTTGATGAGGTTGAAAAAAGACACCAGTCCATCAAGTTCAACCTATGTTGGATCTCCTGCGATCCTGCACTTATATTTGAAATTAATCCAGAGTAGGCAACCGCCCATCTGTTTCAATTTTGAAAATCCCCCCAGACTCAATATTGCAATCCAATTTTTACCCTATATCCACTACTATCCTTTATTTTAAATTAACGGTGAAACCATAAAAATCATTACTGCAATTTTATCCCTGACCTGTTATTTGCTGATATACAGTGTAATGACACAGGGCAGTGACCTTAGTGTGCATCAAAATACCCATTTGTAATACCTCCTAAAATACGTGCCAGTTGACTTTTCATAATTTTTGCTCTGTACATCACCACAATGGATTTGAAATAAAACAATGGAGATACAATTGAATTGCAGACTTTCGGATTTACTTTGAGGAGTTGATTAAAAATATCATATCAAATAGAATTGCAACCATTTTTATACACATTCCCCTATTCTCAGCGGATCAAATATAATTGGAAAAATTAACATAATCATAAATAAAATGTTAATTTTTAATACTTTGTTGCGAATCTTGTGCAGACAATGGCTCCCTGAAGTCTGGAACCCAAGGACATCACCAAATGCTGCATTTCCTCCTTTGTTATGCTTTGTCAGGCCTTAACTGCAGCTTTTTTCAGCTGTTGTTTTGTCTTCAGCAAGTGAAATGCATGCTGGATAGGGTTGAGATCAGGTTATTGACTCACCCATTGCAGAATATTCCACTTCTTTGTGAACAAAAAGCAGGCATTTTTTAATGCAGTTTGGGGTCATTATCTATCTGTACTGTGAAGCGTCGTACAATCAAATTTGCTGAATTTGGTTGAAGCTGAGCAGACAGTATATCCCAATACACTTCAGAATTCATCCAGCTGCTTCTGTCTTCTGTCACTTCATCAATAAACACTAGCGATCCAGTTCATTGGGAGCCATGCCTGCCCATGCCATGACTTTGCCTCCGCCGTGTTTTATAGATGATGTGGCATGCTTCAAATCATGAGCCATTCCAAACCTTCTCCATACTTTTATCTTGCCATCATTCTGGTACAGGTTGATTTAAGTTTCATAAGTCCAAATAATGCTGTTCCAGAACTGGGCTGTCCTTTTTAGATGCTTTTTGACAAACTCTAATCTGACCTTTCTGTTCTTGAGGCTGATAAATGGCTTACATTAGTGGTGAACCCAGAGGAGGGGAACTAGCAAGCTGTGGACCCTGGTGCAGGGAAGAGTGGAGGAGGGAGCCGGGGCCCACAGTTCACTAGTTGCCTGTGTGCGGGCCCCATTATCTCCACGGGCCCCGGTGCACCGCACCTGCTGCACTAATGGTAGTTTTGCCACTGGGTGAATCCTCTGTATTTGTTCTTGTGAAGTATTCTCTTTATGGTAGACTTGGATAATGATCTGTCTACCTCCTGGAGAGTGTTCTTCACTTGGCTGGATGTTGTGAAAGGGTTTTTCATGCTTTTGTCTTCTGTGGCCTCTTTGTTTTGCCGAGCTCACAGGTGCATTCTTTTTCTCTCGGACTGTACTAAACTGATGATTTGGCCACTCCTAAGGGCCTCGCTATCTAGTTTTTTTGTTTTTGCAGCCGAAGGATGGCCTGTTTCACTTGCATTGAAAGCTCCTTTGACCGCATCTTGTGGGTTTGCAGCAACAGCTTCCAAATACAAACACCACACTTGGAATCAACTCCAGACCCTTTGCCTGCTTAATCGATAAAGAAACAATGAAGGAAAAGCCCCAACCTGTCCATGAAATATTCTTTGAGTCAATTGTCTAATTATTTTTTGCCTCCTTATAAAAGAGGGGGCTACATATTAAACAGTTGTAAATCCTAAACCCTTCCCTAGAGTGAAAAGTAAAACCAATAGTCTGCACTTTAGGTCCATATTCATTATAAACCTGTATCTTAAATATGTTTTGGTAAACAGCTAAAATAAACAAATTGTGTCATATATATATGGACCTAACTGCGTTTGGTTAGAGAAGCCTTTAGAGTTCCATGGTTAAAAAGTATTAAATTTAGTGCACTGTAGCGAATGTGTTCTACTGAAAGAAGACACACCGAAGCATCTGTCATACGCTCCTTGATGACTACTTGTAAAGGAAACAATACTTGTCTTAGATTCCCTTTACCGGCAATGTCTGTGTTCTAGCGGCATATTTATCAAGCTTTTAATTTCCTTAAATCATATAGAAACTGGTGTTTTTGTATGATTTGGGCAAATAATAGTAACAGGGCTATTTAACAATAGGCTAAAGCTGCACTAAAACTGCATCTCTTACTTTAACCAAACAAACGCTCAATGCTGCCATCCTCATACATTTCTATGGAGTTACTTTACCAAGCTATTAAGTAGTTGGTTGCTAATGATATCTAAACATGGCATAAGTTTATGGGCACTGTACTGCAACCCGATGGGTTGAGGGATCTTTTCAGATCTCTCCCCTTGTCAAGTTATTGCAGCATGTGTGAACATAGGGACATGCATGCACAGTTAGGGCAGCCAGGGACAGAAACCAGAACAGAAGTCGCTGTCTCATTGGAATTGTCTTTGGTGGGACAGCTTCTTGTTGGAGGGGCAGTCCCATTATGACTAGGTTCATAGATTAATTTCCAAAATGCATTTATTATTGCTGAGATCAGTAGTGAGAGGAGATGCTAATTTATGGTCGATAAAGGCACTCCTATAAAAATAGGGTACTTAGTGTCATAAATCACACCAATACAAATGTCTTGCGTTTCAATAGCACTCGGACAACAAACCTCCCTTCTTATACCTTCAGACATATAATGTTGGGATCTGCTACTTGAGGCTATGATCCAATAATTATCCATATGATAAATCAATATAAAAATTCTAACAGTCAAAAATTTTATTGATGGAGAGTTATTTATTTCTATCCAAAAAGGTTATCGCAAAGTCTTCTAGTTGAATCTGTATCAATCTTCAGGACACTCTCTTTTGTCCTGTTGTGAGTATCCCGAAGATTGATACTGATTCAGATAATACAATTAGATTACAGACACAGTCCAAGTAGTCTATTATATTGTTTTCATTAAAAGCTAGAGAATATAATATGTTTTTTAAAACAAGTAATTATTACTATAAATGTATTAATATCTTGTTTTGTGATACTCAGACAGGTGTTACAAGGCAAGATCTGATACCTATACAGAAAATGAAAGATTTAAGGGAAAAAAAGAAAACTACATGACTGAATGCTAGATATAGTGATGTCCTCAATGATGACTGTAACTGCATACACAATAACTGACAAAATGCGGACTGTGCATGAAGCCACCATAGTAATGTTGAATCAGCAAGAATCCTACTTCAAGCTAGGGCTTTAGGATAGCACATGTAGTAAATAAATGTTATAGCACCTACCCCTTTTAGTGCTTGTTTTTGCTTTAGATAGCACTTACCTGTCCCCAAACATCTTCCTTTCCTACACATAAGAAATGTCGCACACAGACAAGCAGCATATACCTCCCAACTGTTCCTTCACTTGGGAGAAAGTCCTGAGTGCACAGGACAGTACCAAAAAATCGTAAATGCCCCCCCAAAACAGTTGGCACACAGTTGTTCTCTCTTTTGCCTGTTTAAGAGTGCTTTCACTACACTCTGCTGCTTGTGTCTTAAGCTCAGTTGCTGCTTGGCTGAACCCTGGAATGTCAGGCCCTGTTTCGGAAAAAGATAGGTAATAATCAATGCTGGGAAAGCCAAACAATGTGTAAACACTCTAAGGGGGGTATTCAATTGTTAGCGAGTTCCGAAAAAATACTCGCGCTCTAAAAATATTACCGGTAATACAGTAATTTGTGCGTAAATACCGTTCAGGGAGCTGCAAGCTGAAATCCAGCGAGATATTATCGTATTAACGGTAATAGTTTTAGAGCGCGAGTATTTAGCGGAACTCACTAAACAATTGAATACCCCCCTAAGCCTCCCTTTCTGAAAGCAGCCCAGACACTAAATCAATAGCACTCACATTTAATAAAAAAAAGGCCTTCTTTCTCCTTAACCAGAATGACATTAAATTAATAGAATTAGAATAGAATTAATAGAATTCACATTTAATAAATAGGCTTTCTTCCTCCTTACCTGCCATATCATTAATATCATTTATTTTTAATTAATTAGGCTATTTCCCCACAACTAGCCCCAACATGAAGTTAATGGCATTTAGATTTCAGGTCTATTTTTCCTAAAGAACCCCAATATTTACCTTAGCGCTCTCATTTAATACATGCAACCACATTGTATTAATAGCCATTACAATATATTAACAGCTCTCACCAACATTACATTACATTAATACCATCATCATTACATTAATAACCCCCCCTCCTAGAGCTGCTCTACAGTTACTTGAATGCTGTGGTAAATTCCTTCCTACCTCTCTTGCTCCATCTGCACATGTGGGGAACCAGAACCAGCCCATTGTGTGCTGCGTATCGTGGGGGGGGGGACTCTTCATGCCCCCCAAGAATCCCTATACTCTCATGCCTTCCATTAATACTTCACCCCACTCACACACTCAGTCACAGTCTCTCACTCCAGAATCACTCCACTTACCTCACCACTTGGCTGGATGCCTCCTCTTGCTCCGTCTGGAGCATCAGAGTTGCCTCCCCCTCTGAACAGGTTCCATGTTGTGCCGGAGTTACATAGCTGGGATATTAAAAAGCTCTCTTGTCCTCACTGTTAACAGTTCTGGTGTGCTCACTGACAGTATTGGGGAAGGTATACCAGAGGAAGGGGAGGTAAATGGAGTAAAGGAAAGAGGATACTAGGAAAGGCGAGGAATGTGGCACATACCATAAGGTGACTGATCCCAGAGGAAGAGCCAGCCATCAGGAAGCATACCAACATCGTCTCCCTATAGGCCTATATCCTTGTTGTCTCACTATAGGTCAATGCGAGACCTTATAAGCCTGGGTCCCCATCATTCTTAGTTTAAAAATCTGCTCAATCTTCTAAAAAGTGATTGTGATCAACACAGAGGTGGCTCACCTTGCCCTCCCTTTAAACTCAACAAACATATAGGAAAAATTCCCAAGAGGAATAGGACAAATGCTCAAAAGCTTTCAGTTCATCTCTAGGAATTGAGCATCAGGAACAGAAAGGCCTACCTGGGAACTGCTAACACACAGTGGCAGAGATTATGCATCAGAGGAGGAAGGACATTTTCCTGGCAGGAGACGAGCTATTTCCACACTTCTTTTAAAAAGGAGGACTAAAATGACTTAAACTCTGATATGGGTGATCTGAGCTGGTTGCACAAATACTCAAAAATGAATTGGAGGAAATAGCAGCTTACCAACAATCAGCTGAACAAAACTCACATCAATTTCAATCTGATTGAATTATCCTCTGTGATCTGCAGAATCATTTTTAAAACAGAATCCTGGGAACAACCTTCATTTGAAAAGGGTATCAAACCCAAGGAGCTGGAAACACATCTCATCCATCTATTACATCACATAGTTCCATATGGGAACAGGGTGGTATGTCATGGACAGAGGGCGTGGGATAGCCCTTTTGTACCCAACCACACTAACCCTCAGAGTAATAATGAGCCACACACTGTGGTTACAAACAATCAATTTGGTGTTGATTTTGAGGGAGGTAAATGGGTAAGGCAGATTTAAATAGGGGGAGATTCTGGACAGGATAAGTGGGGCAAAGGGTTAGGTAAAAATGAAAGGCAACAGTACGGTGAACAGCAATGACAAACAAACAAGATGGCCACCACACGTGCAATCACTGCCGCCCAAACTCTCCCACAACCAGGGGCAGCTGGGCCAGACAGAAAAAAGCTATTTTGCAGGGATCGGCCAAAGTCTCTCTATTAATTGTGGAGTGCAAGTGGGGCTAATTAATTAATGGGTACTATTTTATTTGTGGGGTGATGGTGGGGCAATTTATTGGTGGGGTTATTTAATTTAATAGTGGGGCCTATCAATTTAAGATGGGGTGACTGGACCTTTAATTTAATGCTGGGGTGGTTTGGGAGCTATTAATTGAATGTGGGCTGTTTGGGAAAAATGAGGTCTGTTTATTAAATGTGAATATGAATTTTTTAAAGGCAGTGATGGTTGCGGGAAATAGGTATATTTATTCAATGTAAATGCTATCAACTTATTGCCAGAGTTGGGTGGGCGGGTCTCTATTGTAATATGGGTGGGAGGTATGCTATTAATTTAATGGTGGACTGTGGGTTGGAACTAATTATTTATTTTAATCTAGAATTATTATACTACAGGCCTGGCCAATGTGCGGCTCTCTAGGTGTGATGAAACTACAACTCCCAGCATACGCTGCTAGCTATCGGTAGGAAATGCATGCTGGGGCTTGTAGTTTCACCACACCTGGAGAGCCACAGATTGGCCAGGCCTGTTATACTAGTTAAAATGATACTAGTATTACACACTAGAGCACACACAGCCACGGTCATGGGAGTAAACTCCCTTTTCAGCCGTATCTCTTGCTCCAGCTATGGGACTAATTTAAGTTGAGCCGACGAGAGGGCCGGCATTACAGCCGACCGACCCACCGGCTCCACAAATTGTTAAAAATAGATTACTTAAAAAATAATAATTATAGAGGCCCCCTACCCCCTCCCTAATGCTATTAACCCTAATGCTCCCAGGCTAGTTCTGGTTGAAAAACTAGGGTGAAAAAATGTGTGGGGTCCCCCCCGATTGAACACAATGTGGAAAAGAATCATTTAACTATCACTCTTTGAAAATGTTCATGTGTAGGAAACCTTATATATGTATGTTTAATATTATTAGTAGCTATTTTATAAATGCCAACTTGTATTTGAAGTTTAATAGACTTGTAAATAAAATAAAAGAGTAGTTCCTAGAATAGCCAATAGATGGAGCCAAATAATAAAAAATGACAAAAAAGAGTTACGCTTTTGTAATGCTGTTTTTTTATTAAATGATTCTATTTTTGTGCAAACGCACAACTTTTTACTGTGACGCTCATGACTTTGTGGGCTAAGATGGCGGCGTCTACAGGGGTGCAAATGTTTACATAGGAGGAATTAGGGGGATGGAAGTAATTAAGGGTATGGGGAGGCATTATTTGCTAAATTCGGATTAGGCACACGAATAGAGCAAGTTATACACCCACATGCAGAAACAAACAGAACTTTGCAAAAAAAAATTTTTTTAAAATGAGTTTCAAGGGATGTCCCCTATTTAGCTGAATAGTGCAGATAATATTTCTCCCAGCAAAAAGTCCTATTTGTAATACATCATCAAATGTGCTGCAAACCAAGTTACTTTCAATAGGAAGACTTATGTACCTACCAGATGCATATGGGAGAAAGTTCCAAAAGCCAGAGTATCGCCATGCGTTTATTATGCGTCTATATGCACACAATGAAAAGGGCTGCGGCTCACATAGTTTGTAGTTTACACATGTTTTGTTTAGAAAATTCAAAATTATTACTATGTACTGCAAATGCCAGCTGCATATATTTTTCTGCATCTTTGACAAAAGAAGATAAACATTGTAATATTTTATAACTTTTTTTTTGCAATTGTTTCGGTGCATTTATTTCTTTGCTTTCTTCTCTTTCTGCTTTTTTTGAGGAAGATTTCTACTTGAAGAACATATCAGCCTCTAAGGAAATTTATTGAGCCAGTGTTCTGTGAGCAGTAGTGAACAGTCATGTACAAAGACAAAGTATGGTTATGACAGTCACATATCATACTGCATTGATAGTAATCCAAATGTAGGGAGGGACTAAGGGGTAGATTTACTAAGCTGCTGGTTTGAAAAAGTGGGGATGTTGCCTATAGCAACCAATCAGATTATAGCTTTCATTTATTTAGTACCTTCTACAAAGTGACAGCTAAAATCTGATTGGTTGCTATAGGCAACATCCCCACTTTTTCAAACCCGTACCTTAGTAAATCTAGCCCTAAGTGTCTAACCTAACTAACTTATAATGAACTGTCACCAGATGGTGCTATTATATCATTTATATAGGTGTCTAGAAGTATTGCTTTTACACCAGAATATTTTACATGTTCTTTATGTTTACAATGAAGCAACTAGACAGCAATGCTACAAATGTATTGATATTGAGGAAATGTGGTGTTAGGAGCTACTGGTTATATAAAATCTACCTTTTACTTTGTTTGCATTTTTGTGCTTGTCCCTTGTTCTGCTTGAGTCTGTAATATTTAATATACAGTATATGTAGCAAGGTAATGAAATGCTATGAAAAGACTGCAACCATTGGGCCTGATTTGAATTAAGAGCAAAACAAAAAAAATGAGCAAATTTACACCTTGACAAAACCATGTTGCAATGGGGGGGGTCTAAATTCAAACTGTAGGAACAGATATAGTTGAGATATGGCATGCCATAGGTCAACATTAATTCTAGTGTAAAAATTAAACTAACAAAAATTTGTGTGCTACATTAAAAAAACTGTTATTATTTCACTTGTTTGCAAAAAAATAAGTCAGTTTGTACCCCTTGCACTGTGACAAGGTTTTGTCCAGGTGCAAATTTGCTCCTTTCCTTTGCTTTGCTCTTAAATCAAAATCAGGCCCATTATGTATTACTCCAACAGTGCACTGTCAGATGCTCTTTTAAAAGAAAGGCTGGATTTTGGAAAACATTTTAGCACATGTGCTCTCATTTTGTAAACTGTCCTATAATAATGATATAATTTGATTGGTTACAGGGGTGAAACTTCTACAAGTGCAGAGCAGGTAGGTGCAGCACAACAAAACTATCTCTCCCCCTGACTTCTCCTCTGCTACAGTCAAAGAAGGTTGCAATTAGAGATGGGCGGGTCCGGTTGCCCGAGAACCGAACCCACCCGAACTTTGGGTATCCGAGTACCGAGCTGAGCAGCTCGGTACTCTCCCGCCCGTTCCGAATCCAAATCGAGGCCGAACGTCATTTGACAGAGAGAGAGAGCAGGGTGTAGTCACAGGCTGATTAGAGCAGGGACAGAGAATCCAATATTCTTCTTGCAATTGCTCTAACAAAAATCGCTAGAGAAGAGAGGAGGATAGAGGTTTATTATTTTTTGTTAATATTTGGCACTCCCCAGTGCTTTTGGGGTGTCCCCCATAATTGTGCATAAATATTTCTGGCTGTCAAAAGTCATATCTGTCAGGAGTATCTACCTAATAATTTTTAGCACTCCCCAGTGCTTTGCGCTCAGAATGGATTTAAAGCAGTCCACATATGATCAGAATGAGCAACCAGGTTCTGTCACCAGTCCTGATGTTAGTGTTCCTAGTACGTCATCTGGCCAAGGCGATGTCAAACAACAGAGTGTTTCCAAATTAGTGCAAAAAACAAAAACCAAAACAATTTTTACTGTATTGAAGCGAAAAAGAAGTGTAACTGAGCAAAAGTTAAGTGACGATAAAAAAAAATTGCTAGCATGCCATTCTACACACGCAGTGGCAAAGAGAGAATGAGGCCTTCACCTTTGGCTATTAATGGCAGATGCCAAAAAGTTACCCAGCCTACAATTGGTGCACAACTACTGTTACGCGTCAAAGCCGAGCTGCAAGATAACAGTAAGGCATTAGAGGATAATGTTTGCTCTGATTCACAAATGACACCAATCCCTGTGGAGAGTCCATCCAACAGTGGTATGTCTAATCGTGAGCATTCTGTTAGTTTACCCATAAAGAAGGGCCCTTTTCAGCAGTTCTGCTGATGTGTACCTGAACAGCCCGAGTGTAGCCGCTGATACACAAATTGAGGATGCCACTTTGGAAATAGAAGAGGATGAGGGGGAGATTTGAGGAGGTGACTAGGGCGCTAATAAGGATGTTGATGATTATGATGCAGACAGATACCAAATTGCCTTTCTCAATTTCTATTTATATTCTAGATTATATAACGGCTGAATAGTTTTCTATTTTTCTCCTAGTGGAGAGGGGATCTGATGCAGACAGATACCAAACTGCCTTTGTCCATTTCTTTGTATTTTCAAATTTCTAGTTCTACGGTCTATGCAGGCTGTTTTTTTTTCTATTTTACTACAAGTGGATTGGGGGGGGGTCTGATGCAGACAGATACCAAACTGCCTTTGTCCATTTCTTTGTATATTTGAATTTCTAGTTCCACAGTCTGTGCAGGCTGCTTTTTTTATATTCAAGTACAAGTGTAGTGCGGGAGCGGGGGGCATAGATAGCCACCAAACTACCGTGGTCCATTTAATTTTACTTTCTAGTTCCACAGTCTGTGCAGGCTGCTTGTTTTATATTTAACTACAAGTGGAGGGCGGGGGGAGCATAGATAGCCACCAAACTACCGTGGTCCATTTAATTTTACTTTCTAGTTCCACAGTCTGTGCAGGCTGCTTTATTAATATTCAACTACAAGTGTAGGGTGTAATATACACCCAAAGACGATGGCTACATTGCCAATAATCAAAGATGGAGGAGGTAAACAACCAGGTTTGTCTGTATAATTTGCAGACAAGTGTTCGAATTAAGGGCGGCCTACCAGGGATTAAACTGTTTTTTTCATAATTTATTAGCTTTAGAATAACCCCACTTATCTAAGAAACTGGTGGAGCACTAAATTAGGTTATTTTAGACCAAAAAAAATGGTATTTTTTGCGAAAATAGCAAAACAAAACCAAACAAAACCAAAACCAAAACACGCAAGGGCGGTTTTGCAAAACCCAAAACCAAAACCAAAACACGAAGGTAATCCAGATCCAAAACCGAATACAAAACCAAAACACGGGGGTCAGTGACCATCTCTAGTTACAATAGGCCATGGCTCCTGGTGTTGCTCTTTCTACAGTTGACCTGCAATGGGCTGGACAGCTCAATGACTGACACTGCAAGTCCCTTATATGCAACATCTTGAATGTTTATTTATGAGGCGCCACAGATTCACCGTACAATTAGCAATACACATAACAGAAGTGTACTAGTGACACACTACAAATACACCTAGGATAAAGAGAACAAACAACTGCATCTGTAGGAGACATGAGAACAAAGAAATTTCATCTGAAGAGACAAAGCAGAACGTATAAAACTCTCCGTGAGCACAGGAGATGGGAGGAAGAGAACTAACATATTAGAGGGGCGGGAAACAAACTGAGATGGTGCGGGTAGAAAACAAGTGGATGACGCACAGGGAACATGAGGAGAAAGTTAAGCTAGGATATGGGCGGAGTAGACAAAGTTAATAAAGTTAAAATTAAAAGTTAAGACTAAATACAGCTAGAAGGTACAACTTTGCACCTTGGCAAAACCATGTTACGATACAGGGGGAGGGGCAAATGTAAAATGTGCAGTCAGATTTTGATTTGGGAGTGTGTGTATCCTAGCTCAGCTCTTAATCATGATGAATTATTATTTAGATTGTAAGCTCTCTACCTACCTTTTGTTTTCATGTATGCATTTATTTTGTCTATCTTTTATGCCCATGTTTTATGTATGCCCTATTTAAATGCTACATGCAAAAGCAGACAATATTTTCCTTTTATGCCAAAAAAAGAATATACACTCTTCGCATTGAAACATGGTTCGCCTGAGTGCAAATTTGTATTCTTAGGGCCTGAGTCATTAAGGAAAGGAAAGCAAAAAAAGGAGTACATTTGCTCCTGGACAAAACCATGTTAAAATGCAAGGGGTGCAAATTAGTTTATTATTTTGCACATAAGATAGATATTGGCTGTTTTTCATGTTGTACACAAACATGTTGCACACAAACAAATAAAAGAAATGATAGCTATATTTTTACAATGAAATTGAAAGTTAATCTAGGACATCTCCTACCCCAACTTCAAATCTGTCCCCACATTTTAAAAATACCTCCCCTCCAATGCAACATGGTTTTGCTAATGTGCGAAGAAACTCATTTTTTTCTTTCCTTTCCTTAGTGAATCAGGCCCTTAGCAGGAATTAGATGCAAGAAATTCCTAAGGCGCCTGATAGTAATATTTTAAGTGTTTAATCAAACTAACAAAATTTTAAAAATCATAAATCAGCATGTCATAATAGCCAATAATCATCACATAAAATGATGGGATAAGGGTTAACCAGGAAGCTTGGTATAAGTAGAGTCCCTTAATGATGACTCCAGGTGCTGTAAATCAAAACCAGCCGTAATGGATGTTTTCGGTAAGCTGGTGTACTCAGACCAAATCCTGATGTAGTATACGTATACACACTCACAAAAATCAAAAAAACAAAGTTGTGGTAGGTTCCTGATAAAACCAATCCTAAAGTGATAAGTTCTTCGGGCATGGCACAAAAAAATCCACACAGTAACTCAATGAGGATAAAAGTAAATAGACTCTTGTAATAATAATAATGTAATTAAATGTCTTGTACACAACAGAGAATAATGTTTGGATAGTGTCACTGATAAATGTGACAGTACATTTACAATGTAAAATATATTTAAATATAAGCACAAATACAAATTATAAATATAAAATCATTTCAATTAAATTAAGTGAAATTAAATATAAACATCTCTTAATTTCCCCTTTAAAAATTATTCCCTGCAGTAGTCCAACTGGAAATACCAATTATGTAATATGAATAGATGGCCACAACTTCATATAATACAGCAGGCACACAAATTAATAAAGTACTATTAGCAATCATTCGTCAATCCACAATCATCCAATCAGAAGCCGATTGTCATCATCATCATCAGTGCATGTATTTGCATCGGCCCTCCATCACCCGCAAGAGATACAGCTCCTGACCGGCGCATAGGCGTCTGTGTCCAGGACTAGCTCAGTCACAATTACACAACTTCACAGTGCGCGGCCATTGTTTGCCCTCCCCTTCCAACCTTTGTTCCGCACTGTAAGGAGCGGCAAGAGTAAGATGCAACCAAATCTGTATACAGACGTGGGCATATGTATTTTTGGTGCGTATATACAGTGTGGCAGTACATATTTTAAGCTACTAAAACAAACTACAACCAACTCTGCATCAGGCCCATAGTGCACATGTGGTCAGCCCCCCCCAACCAATGTATAGGCATATAGGAATACTCCTGAGTAAGAATATTCAAGGGTATTCTCCAGCATTCAAATTTAGACAGATTGTGCTGTTCTCTCTTACCTGTTCTTGTTCTAAAATAATGTGTTTGCTGAATCTGGAATAGATATAAGAGTCAAGGGAGAATGTTCATTATAAACATATGCAATACCATTATAAAATGGTTTGATATGTGTTCCTATCTGGGACTTCCGTCTGTCAGCATTGATTTTTGTATCCAGACATTGGAATATAACTCTAGACCCTGGGTGGTCCAAAAGCTTTTAGAACCTAAATTATCATCAACAAAACTGTACAAGTGATAAATTCAGGAGAAGGGTTGAGATAAGACTCTAAAACTCATTGCAGAAACTTGGATAGGGGAAGACAAAAGTTCATATTCAGTCTCACTGAAGTGCATAATCACGACTAAATTCCGTAGCTAAGGTAGGGAAACATTGTACTAATAATTATACTAATAACATAGAATCTTTTATATAAACTAGTAATTGCCTATTACGTCATAGTATAAAAATTGATAACAACCTTTTCTGTAAATACAAACAATCTGTGTATTCTCTAAACTAGGAAGTGAATGGTACCAAAGGAGGTAGCTGTTATATTTTCAAAATTATTGTTAAGGAACTTTTTCCAGTTCGGCAGCAAAGGGATCCTCAGGCTAAGTGTGGTTATCCACATTCAATTTGTCACACTAGTTTCAATTTTGTACTGTTCACACTGCTAATTTCTATATTATATTATATCATATTTTAAACATATTGAATTTTGTATAATATGTATCTTTTTTATTTACAGGTGAAGGTGCAACCAACCAGTCAGTAATGTTAACAAAAGAAGAAGAAGCAAAGATAGACAAAATACTGGATAAAAGGGTGCACAGGAACGGTCTTCAATGTTCTATTAACTGTCCTTTGAACTAAATGCAGAGAATACCATTAAAATATAACTTTTATTAATCACACTATTAAAATGATATATAAAAAGCAGCAAAATATACATGTGTACCAGTGAAAAAATAAATGTGATTTATGACACTGGCTGTGACTCACGATTTCTTTTTAATTTATAAATGAATAGATACCTGCTATAATTATATATTGTGATAGGATATAAATCCAACCATAGGTGGAATGAGGGTATATTGTTAATTAGTAGGAAGACATTAACTTATATATAACTGTTAGATTATTCAGCACATAAAAGCTTGGAATAGTATCTTATATCAATATTGGTTCAGTTACCCCTCTGTAGACACGATACCTAATTGACTTGAGCTAATAACCATTTAATTCCTTTGACTGCTAGCTCATAAAGGTGATGTCACGGGCAGTAGGAGTTCTGCCCAGGATTCACCAGTTGATAATGCTTACCAGAGGGGCGGGGTTTACACAGCAGTCCTCTGGGCAGTAGGGTGAATAGTAGGAACGTATATAACAGCAGATGGAGAGAGAATGCCAATAGAATAGATGAGAGTCAGTGACTTGCAGCTATACTGGTAGGAGAGTCAGCGACTTGCAGCTGTACTGGTAGGAGAGTAGAGTGGACGTGAACAGGTGAAGGAAGGTAACTGGAGAGTCAGTGGTCTGCGTACAGCAAGTTGTACCACTGCTGTGAAGGTAAGACTTGTCCAGGTGCAGGTAGGTAGCGGGAGAGTCAGTGGTCTGCGTATACCAAGTTGTACCACTGCTGTGAAGGGAAGACTTGTCCAGGTGTAGGTAGGTAGCGGGAGAGTCAGTGGTCTGCGTACAGCAAGTTGTACCACTGCTTTGATGAGGTGAGGACTTGTCCAGGTGCGGATAAGTGGAGGAGTGATAAGAGTCTATAACTGTATAAATACAATTGGAGAGTAGAGGAGCTAGTCCCAAACAGATATGCAGCGTCACAACTAATAGTCTATAGCGGGTATCTATACCGCTGCTGAGTAGAGAAGCTTGTCCAGAGCGGATATGCAGGATAACAACTAAAAGTCAATAACAAGTATGCATATCGCTGCTGAGTAGAGAAGCTTGTTCAAACAGATATGCAGCGTAACGGCTAATAGTCTATAGCGGGTATGGATACCGCTGCTGAGTAGAGAAGCTTGTCCAAAGCGGATATGCAGGATAACAGCTGATAGTCAATAGCAAGTATGCATACCGCTGCTGAGTAGAGAAGCTTGTCCAACGAGGATATGCAGGCACAGCAGGAGAGCTGAGAGACTGTAGCAGGTATGGGAACTGCAGGTGAGCAGAGCAGGTAATCCAGCAGACAGCTGAAGACACGAGCAGGACACAGGAGTCAGTAGCGGGTATGGGAACTGCAGGTGAGCAGAGCAGGTAATCCAGCAGACAGCTGAAGACACGAGCAGGACACAGGAATCAGTAGCGGGTATGGGAACCGCCGATGAGCAGAGCAGGTAATCCAGCAGACAGCTGAAGACACGAGCAGGACACAGGAGTCAGTAGCGGGTATGGGAACCGCCGATGTGCAGAGCAGGTAATCCAGCAGGAAACTGAAGATACGAGCGGGACACAGGAGACACCTTCAGAGACTCACAGGGAATGAGACTCAAGATCAGGCAACGATACAATGGCCACAGGTGCCTTAAATAGGGAGAGGTGATTGATCCACCAATTAGGTTAAAAGCAAGGTCATAAGAGTTCATGGATGCTGCGCATGCGCAGTCCATCAAGATGGTGGACAGCCGCGGCTCAGGACAGGCGCCGGCAGGAAGGATAGAGAACCACGCACCAGCGCAGAGGCACTCACGGTCTGGTGAGTGACAGGTGATGGGGTGAATTGCTAGCTTCCTAATTCAAATCTAACTCGGATTTGGTCAGTATTATACTGTCTTATCAGTATAGTATGGGTAAAATTATAAGCTATCTAATTGTATAGTATAATTAGATCAGTCATAGACAGCAACGCTGACGCGCGTTTCGCTGTTTCAGCTTTGTCTGGGTAAAGCTGAAAGCTTTTTGTTTTAGTCCTGGCATTCAAAGATAAGTTCACCACCGGCAACTTCTGATACTTGGTCGTGTCAGGAGCTGACTTCTTACATCTCCAACTGTTTCTCTTTCAATCTTTATATTGTTATTTCTTCAATGTCTGCTTGTGGACTGTGGTCTAACCAAAATAAACGTAGATGAGTCTGAAGCAGAGGTGCCATTAGTGTTTGTGATATTACTGTTATGAGACATTAGATGGCATGTGTGTCTGGGATTTCTAGGTACACGACACAGGCGATTTCAACTGTGAGTGTTCACTCCAAAACATTTACTCAAGTCCTTTTGAAATTTAGAGTGTTTCCTAACATCTAATTATTTGGCAGAGTCAGAGTAGTATTCAGATGTTTTCATCTGAAATCCAACCACAGTAACACCTTCTTCTGAGGGCCCCAATTTTATATTGTATGAATAATAATGTATGTCCACTGATTATACTGGCATTCTAATGTGTTGAATATTTGCAGTGCAAACTACAGAAACAGTTAATAACGTCTGTTTATGAGCCTTGTCCTGCATACATAGTATTGTATGAAGATTTGACATATTAATTTACTGTGTATTAAACAATAAACATAAATAGTTTTTATTGAAATGGAGTTGCGACACATTTTTTTTAATATAGTGTTGGTATCCTGACAACCAGTCTCCAGAGCAGTCCTATGTTCTCTTTTTATGTTTGATTTCTCAATATGTGAGGTCTCATAAACCTTACATATTGAGGACAGCCACTTCTATTCTGGTGGTTAACCCCAATTTAATATAATTTGTAGTAACCCTTTAGTGCCCAAGGGAGGATCTTTCTTGTTTATTGGCTTGAACGAACAGCTGCAACAGTAATCCAGTATTTGAGTGTTAAATGGAAGAGCTCGTTCTGCCAACCTACCTTCTTCCATGCTTGATAGATTCACTTCTTCACACTCATGACTGCTTAGACTTTTGGCATTTTATTCAGATTTTAGTCCCAGAGGTGTACCGGTGCTTGTCTTCAACTTAAAAAAACAAAACAAATGACTTGCACTAAAAAAATGAACAGAAGCAGGCAGATATAGCTGGTAGTTCATTTTATTTGTAATGTGTTCTTTCTGAGGTTTAACTATTAATACACACAGAGACATTAATTATATTCCTAATCTTTATATTTTGTAATATATAAAAGTTTTCTAGAGACGAGTAAAATTGAGGGAATTTGTTGTGTAAATTGATTTGAAATTGAGAACAGTCGTTTTGCAGATGTGCATAGTTCCGAAGACACAATCTTCAAGTTTAAGCTTTGCTTCGCCATTCCACGGAATGCCATTCTGCACCGTACTTTGTAAATGTGTATTTTGCTATTAGTAGGGCTGCCAGTTCATACTGGACTGTTGTGTTGGGATAGTACTAGCACAGCAAAGCATTGGAAAAGTAATAAGTATAGCGGCTGATGTTCATACATTTCAACTGATCTGGATTTGGTCTACCAGAACTTATATAACTAGTATGGTTATTGATGTCCACTGACACTGATTAGAGGCTAACACACCAACTATACTAAAGGGGTGACTGTGGTGAGTTGCACTTTCAAGTTGCTGGTTAAACTTTATGTGCACACCGTACTGCAATTTAGTGCTACTGTCAATTTTAGGATCAAAGATGCAAAGCTACCAAGAGGAATCTCGGGCCACGAAGCAGTAACTTTGAGGCCTCCTAATGCTGAGGAAGCTATTGTGCCGCACAGTCAATTTTCCCCATTCACAATTCATCTCAGATGGGGTCATAGAGAGCATTTGGGGCTGGTTCCCATCTGAGCCAGAATGTTGCTTGCCATTGGTGTGCCAGAAGGTCAAGGAGACCTGGGTACATTTCCCTCCTCTCTCCTTGGTGCCCTTGTTTAGGGTATCATAGTTTCAGCTGCAGCATAGATCAAGAGTAAAGCAGCTGCAATTCATATAATTTATTTTATTTTATTCACAGCGAAAAGTGGCTTACACACCTATTGATCACTGTGTGAGAATGTCTCTGTACTTTTGCATTTAATAATTCTCTTTCACAAATAATATGAAGATGTATCTGTGTTCAGCATAGATACAGCTGCAGCACAGCTTTATAGCAATTGAAATTCATACAACTTATTTTCATCTTGGTTCATTGGTTGACAATTAAGATATTACTGCTGGTAATATTTTTTTTTGGCCCATTGGTTAGTAGTGGCTGATTAATACACCAGATAATCACTATGGGCCTTATGCAACCTTATGCATAAGTAGTCAAGAATACGTCTCAGTCTGCTCTCAGACTGAGACGAATGTCACCCTCCTGACTCTCCATACTTAGAGAGGTGAAATGGGGTGGAGGGGGCGGGGGGGAGCTGTGCTGATGATGATAGCCATCAGCACGGATCTTGCTGTATTAACAATTAGTAAATAAATTTAAAAAAATAAAACATCAGAGTGCTCCCCCTAACATATTAACCAGTCCTAGTCCTGCCAGCCTAGGCTGGTACTAGCAAAATTGGGGGGTGAGGGGGCAAAAAGCTAAATTTACTAGTACAAGTACTAGACTATGCCAGCCAGGCCTGGTGCACTATAGCAGAGAAACCCACATTGTGCAGAACCCCCACCATAATGCCAAACCAACTTTAGGCCGGTCAGTATGGGGCTGGTTTCCCTATGGAGATCAGGCCTGCAAAAATTTCTAGGCATAACTACTGAAATACACGAGGGCTCTTTCCACAACTCTCTTGTGGTGGGTGTGGGGTAATAGTATAAAAATAGATGTAAAAATAATTCTGTCCATGGTACACAACAGGTCCCAGCATGTCCAGGCTGTCATTAAGTGTTTGGGCATGCTGGTGTTTGTAGTACTACAAGTGAAAACATACCCATGGCTGCCAGGGCATACTGGCATTTGGGGAATCATTAGGGCCCGCTTGGACCTGTAGTGCACCCGGGACAAATGTAATTAAACAGACACAGGTTTCAAAAATAAATTCAATGGGAAAAAAAACACCCCTACATTACCCTCATTCACCCTCTTTACCTATATCTACCTATATCCAGCCATGGCATCCTCTTCAACTGTTCTAAATCCATGAATCTTGTGCTTGACAAAAAAAAGAAAATCCTGATAGATGATGCAATACTAGCAGTTAAGAGCTCTCAATTTGCATACTATTCTAAGTATTCTAAATACTAAGTAAATTATGGGAAGCAATTTACGCTACCTCTGTAAGCGCAAATTGCGTCCAACTCTACATAAGATCCTGTATGAGAATTGCTCTGTTGCATTTTGTGATTCTCTTTCACAAATTTATGAAGGGGTGTCTGTGGTATGACTGTTATACTTGATGGTCATCTGTGGGTAAATAGAATACTGCAATTTAGAAATGCAGGTTCAGGAAAGCAATAGAGCTGTATGGAAGCTCAAATCAATTTAGGTTTAATGAAACTCAATTAAAATTATTTCTGATAGTTGAGAGCCCGGTCTCGTGCTGCATAACACCAATTTTTGTTTTTGCTGCTTTATGTCTGGTGGACCAGTGGGAATGATATGCAGACAGCCTGTGCGTTCTGAGCATGGGTTGTCACATCGCATGTGTGTGAAAGGGGTAGTTTTCAGTTAAGTCATTCCATTGTATAATCAATGTAACATAGACAGAGGGCCTAATTCATTAGCGGACATATTCTGTGCGCAACTTGCTTAATGATATATATGTACAACAGCGCAAAAAACGTACGCATGGATTCATCAAGCAACAGATCTGCAAATACGTACAAAGATTAATTCAGTCGCAAGTCGCTTGCACAACGTAAAAAGTAACAGGCACTCTTGCGTCCAACCAGGGAAATCATGAGCTGAGGTTAGCATGGAGCATGGACTCATAGAGAGCTCAATGAAATATCCGTATACAAATAGATTACTTCCGTGGACTTGCATAGTGTTGAGATTAGATTAGTTCTTTCTGCAAGTATTATACTGAGTGTACTGTGCAGAACAATTGTTAGGTACATAACACCATTATGTGGATCTATATATATATATATATATATATATATATATATATATATATATATATATATATATATATATATATATATGTATATATATATATATATATATATATATATATATATATATATATGTGTATATATATATATATATATATATATATATATATAGATCAATATTCAATAGGCACATTACTAATTGAAAATAGAGAAGCATTGTTAGTGTGGCACATAAATTATAAAATACAGCTTAGACAAAATAAACCCTAAAATTTTGACAAAGACAAAGAACAACCATACCACTCCAGACAAATAAAAGTACACTATACATGATAGAAACCAACAATCCTCCACTAGACTCCCAACCAACAATTGAAAGTGTGCATCAAACAATGTTTTATGATGATTTGTAATGAGAGAAGTGTATGCAGGAGTATGGTTTGCCGTGGCACCAGATGAGGAGAACGGCATCTGTGTCTATGCAGTGTTGTCAATATTGGCTGCGTTCAGCAGAGTATGAATCATACATATCCTGAGGAACACACCTACTTTGAGTAGTTCACAGTGGTGTCCGCCCATCGCACGCCCCTTTTTACTGCCAAAGATGTAGGGTGTCGCAAGTGGTCTTTGCACTCATTTTTTAAAGTATTTTCTGTCTTATTCGTTCATATCTCGATGTTTTTTTATTGTAACTCTCGTTTCTGCACATCCAGAGTGTGCTTTTGCGCACAATACGCACAAATTCTGCCAATACATCCGCTAATGGATCAGGCCCAGTATGTCGAACAG
Source organism: Mixophyes fleayi (assembly GCF_038048845.1). NCBI lineage: Eukaryota > Metazoa > Chordata > Amphibia > Anura > Limnodynastidae > Mixophyes > Mixophyes fleayi. Next base: position 40,197,246 of record NC_134408.1, read on the forward strand.
TTAAATAATTTAAGTGTCCACTGATAGACCCCTGCTGAAAGTGGGATGATTGAGACATTTGACCCTACTCCCTGTGTAAACAGCCAGGAAGATAAGGAGAGCAGAATTGTAACAGATTCTGGATACTATATTACTAATCTTGATTAGCGCTGGCTTACCTGAGGTGCGGGGTCTAACGATCTCCCCGGTGTTCACAAAGAACCGCCGCGACTCCTGGGCTTCGCTGCCAGGAGTCGCAGGTCGCGGTCCCCAGGTTCGCCCCAAGATGTAGTACAGCGGAGTGAAGCGGAGGTAGCGGAGTCAAACAAGCCGATTCGGTACACAGGAATGGAGTCAGGCAGAATCAGAAGGCAACTTGGAGTCAACAAGCCAGGTTCGGTACACGGGTCACAAGAATAGGAGAATGGTCAGCAAGCCGGGTCGGTACGCAGGCATAGGAGAACCAGGGAAGTCAAACAGGCAGAGATCAGCACACAGGTAGACACTGGAAACTGGAAGACACTGGAAGACACTGCAATCCACGAAGAACAGGAGCCAGGAACAGGTAAGTGTTGCTCTGACACTCAGCGAGTGCCAGAGTGAGGTTTTTATGCTGAAGGGGATTCAAAATCCCTGCCTCTGGGTTGTGGTCATGTGACCGCCTCCGGGTGCGGTCACGTGGTCCTGGATGCGGAAGTGCGGCTTCTGGACGGAGTGGCGGGGATCAGGTAAGTCCGTTACAAGAATGCATTAAAGGCTATTCTAGCTTGGAGGATCCTGGTATACAAGGCATCAGCATAAAGGACTCTGGGACAGGCACTGTAGTGCTGCCAGAGGAAACCCTACCAGGACAGGGTCTGTGTGAGCAAGTATCCCAGGCTGGGTGACATGGTAACTGTCTAGCTAAATGGTAGTCGCAATACTGCATTAGGATACAATCCTGAAAGATACTGAGATCATTACTTTGGAGTGCTGAATGCAAGAGGCTGCTAGAGAGTGCACACTATCATTTACTCTGTAGCTTGTGAATGCCTTACGGTATTGTGCTGTCCTAATAAAGCCTTATTTTGAATATACTCTGGTCTAACCGAGTGAGTTGAATCCCACAGAGGGTAAACACCATCCCAGCTAAGAGTAGTTTCCTCACAGTGATGAAACAGAGATATCTGATGTCTTGATTGATAAGGATAGAATGAGATCAGAAAGAAATATGCTGTAGCTGCAAGACATGTTCTTGAATCAACTTTTATCTATGCTATCTTTCAGCAAAAGAAAGCAGAGACATGACTGCAAGAAAGGCAAGTGCTTCCAAATCCAAATCAATAGCAAAGCTGTTTGTTTAACAACATATGTTAAGAAATGAGTCACATTGTGTGGGTGTTGTGGACAGGTCAGATTCAGAGGTATCAATGGAATTGTTTGGTCTAATGGTTTTTTTTTAACACTATGATCAGTAGCTATTAGTAAAGCCATTTTATATAACTAGTTATAATAAAGGTATATTTGTACTTTATTTTAATTTATAGTGCAGTCGCTGTAAAAAGTATTTTTTTTTTATTACAGTGCACAATGGAATAAAATTTTACTTATTAGGGAATTCTTAACACTATACAAGATAAAAATACTTTCTAACATCAGTAAAGTAATGTAAAGCTTAATAAGTGACAACATGAGGGTTGTAATAATGATAATGGATTGCGGTAATTTGCAATTTCCTTAACAGCCATTTTCCCCATGATTAACGGAATATATAAAAAAAATACTGCATATGAAATCCTTGCTACGTCAGTTCACTTGAAACTTTCAAAAACATTGCAGTTTTATTTTCATTAATAAATATTACTTGACCTTTAATCATTTCCTTTATTCTTATTTCCATTTGATTGCTGGCATGCAAAATCTGCTCTCACTTTAATACATTGTATCAAGCCCTGAGCAGATTATATATATATATATATGCTTTCATTTAGGGAGAAATTGTCATTGCATAATTTGAAAATGGAAAAATTATTTTATTATGCTTGTGCGCCTTCATTAGAAGCAAAAAAAGCCATCAGCAACTATCTTATAGTCATTCCATGCAGCTGAGTCAGACCATGTCAGATGTACACAATGACTTCGACCTGGGCAATAACAAATCATAGTGAACTTATGTTGGGTGCCATTCCCGAAGATGCTAATCTCAGGTTTGCATACAGTGAATGAAGAATATGCTGCAGCCAACTAGGTCATGAGCATGATCAAATAATCAAGGAGCCCCAGGCTCAATCTAAACTAACACAATCACACATCTTTGTACTGAAGCTTCGATATGCCAGTAATGCATAGTTTAAAAAGAAAAATTGGGGGAAATTACAGGAATGTGGCAATTGGCAGACTAGTAAATATTTGAGATTAAAAAAGGACTTTACCTTCACACTAAATGGCATAACAAAAGTAGAAGACAGAAACCAATGTGGAATAAGGATGATTAAAATTAATTAGAACAAAAGAACAGAAGGTTGCACAATAAGAAAATTGTGAAAGATGAATTTAAAGAGTAAGAGAATGTGTATACATCCGAAAAAAACTATAATACAATGATATGGATAACACATTTGCAAACAAAAACAAATAAATTGATAAAGGGAAACATACTTTATTATTCAAAGTGAGTCTCAAGCAGATGACTTCTGAGATTCAGGAAGAGGAAGCAGAGTAGGGGCCTTCGAATGCCCTCCAACAACTCAAATTTTCAGCAGTGTGTTACACAAAACGGTGCATGTCTGGTTTTTGCTTATCTTTGGACAACACTTGTGAATTCCAGTGCATCCATCCTGTAATGCATTAGTCCCGCTGACTCCTAATGTTGTTTCCTATACATCTCTGATACTGTTTTCTACATGCTGGTTGTTATAGTGTCTGGGGGGAAGGCATATCTTGATGAAGGCCAGGTCCATCCAACAACAATCAGCACCAATGCTTTGTGTGAAGCTGGGCAGATAAGGAGCTCAATCTCCACTGAGCGGCTTCAGGGAATTTGCTAACCCTGCCACTTAAGCTCAAAGCATGCTTTAACAAAGCATAGGTGCCAGGACTAGACCTCAGATGCATTGCAGAGGAGTTTCAAAGGAAGGAGGTGGTGCTTATGGATAATTTCCTATGCCTGAGCCATACAAATATATGGTCATGGAAAGAATCACTAAGGTCAGCCTGAGAATCCACATGCACCCATCTGTGTTAAGGAGTCAATGACAAGAGGACAACATCTTTGCCAAATATCTAATAGATAAGAGACTGAACTAGCCTGGGTACCCAAAGAAAGTGGTAGGTGCATATTAGGAAGCACCTACTTCAACCACCAGTGTACAAGTAGCTGCAATATAATTTGATGAAACTGTTTTGTTTTTATTTAACCCACAATTATATTTTTTGTTTATTTGGGGGTTCTTTCCTACTACCCCTATTTCTCCTTTTCTCTCTCCTGTCTTACTGTCTCTCTCTCTCTCCCTCCAACTTTTTCTACTGGTTTCATCTCTTTTTATCTCCCTCTCTTTTTATTTCTCCTCTCTCTTTTTTTCACTTCTCACTCTCCCTTTGTTTCTCTGTAAAGCCCTTTATGAGCCCTTTATAGCGCGTTTCACATATTCATGAGCAAAACATGATTGTGGAATGGTAACAATAAGGGCAACGCCCAGAAGGAAACAAAAGTGCAAATTCTGCTGTAAAAATGTGTGAAAACTCCTCAGACAAATATGGAACAATAAGAACAGTTTTGAAAATGTGCTTCTCTTTATTGTTATCTTATTAATAATCTGTTTACACAACAATATCTTTATATTGGGACGGTGTGAAAGCATTTCCTGTAAAAAGACTAGATGAAGAAAGTTAAACTAGCACCTGTGCCAGGAAACATATATTTACATCAAGTCAATGATAATTTGGTCTGTTTTGCATAAATTGCTTTTTCCAATGAGTCAGGACTAATGGTTCAAAATTTTGGCCATTTTATTAATGTGTGCATGTGTTTAGGATGATTGCTGTGCTGCATGACTCACACTCTGTTAAGCTTTATATCATAAATGAATACCCTGATATTGTCCCATAGAATTTGGTGGTACAATTCACAATACTGAAATACATGCTCGACAACCTAACAATATTATCTATGGTTCATAGCTAGGATATGGATCTTTTGTTAGAATACAGAGTTTTTACCAAACTTGTCTGGCCTGATTCTTTAAGGAAAGTAAAGAAAAAAAAAATGAAGTAACTTTGCACCCTGGCAAAACCATGTTGCATTCCAGGGAGAGGTAAATTTTAAATGTGGGGAAAGATTTATAGTTGGGATACGGCTTGTCCTAGATCAATTTAAATTTAATTGTAACAATATAACTATCAAGTATTTGTGTGCTACATGAAAAAAACCGCCAGTATTTAAATTATGTGCATAAAATAAACTAATTTGTGCCCCTTGCATGGTAACATGGTTTGTCCAGCAGTAAATGTACTCTTTTTTTGCCTTACTTTCCTTAATGAATCAGGTACGTCATCTTTTAGTTATGCCAACAATTCCACTTTTGGCTCATCAGTAAACAGATCATTCTTCCAATAACCTTTTTTATCGTCCAGGTTGGTTTTGGTAAATTTGAGACTAATACTATATTATTTTTCAGAGTCGGTATTTCCTTCTTGTAAGTATTCTAAGCACACTATGTTTCCCTTTCATTGGGCTCATCGGACATCTGTGTGCCGAATTTTCTCCACTTGGTTCAGCTCTCACTGAAGATGATGATTTTGTAAAGGCCAAAGTAATGGTTTTATAGCCATTCCTAGCCACATTGACAACTCTATTTTGAGGCATTTAGAAATATATTTTGATCCAGGCATCATTCAGTTCCTCAAATCTTTGTCGTGTAGAGCAGACTCTGATGATGACAAACAAAGTTTGTGTTTAGGAAGAGGCCTCTAAAATGTCAACTGATTGATTGGAAAATGGGACAACCCTACCTTTGAAATAGTCCATATGCTGAATACTGTGCTTTACGCTGAGACAATCTAAAACCCTTTAACTGATCATTAAACCTAATATATAAGTTAGTTTATCAAAAAGATCTACTAATACCATTTATAAATATCTATTTTAACAAAAATTGTGGTGATGAGTGAAAATATTTTTCTTATACACAGCAGACTCCCTCCTAGTAATTACCATTGAGGGACACAGCAATCAACCTTTTTAGCAGAAAATGACTGGTAAAAATAATAAGTGAATTTCATTAGCAGCTTAAGGTAACTTTTGTATTAGGTTTAAACTTCATTTCAGAGAGGCACATTTACATGTTCATGCCATGGGACTACACCTATAACTTTAAATGTAGGTAATATCTTGGTGGCCACTGATTGCCAGTTCTTTCTGCAGTGCAGTGTTTGCTGTATTATTGTGTCCAAATTCTTTAAGAATACATTAAACAATTGCAATATATAAGTTATATGTATTTTGAATAAATATGCAATACATTACAATTCATGAGAATTATATAAATATGCTACTAGAGATTATAGTCATGCAGTTACATTAGATTCAGAATTGTCTTTTTTGTTAGATACAAATAATTAACTATCTAACAGAATATTTACAATTCAATGTGAAAATTAGCAAAAGCATCTTCTAGTTTATATTTTATGTGTCAATATATTATTAATCAGAAATAACTACATTCAGAAAAGGTAACAATTAAATGTATGCAATTCCAGTACTATTTGATGTAGTGCAGCATCTTATGGCTGCTTGATAGTGCTATTTATTGTGAATTATTGTATTGTCATTAACAAATGAAACATACATTCTTGAGGACTCACAGATTATAGGAGTCCTAGTTCTTTCTAGAAACACCATCCTGTTAGGCTGTGTTAGCCAGTTTGTGGTGTTTAGCCAGTTTGGATTTGTTCTAAGTGTGATATATACAGTGTATATAGTGTATATACAGATTTAGATGGCATAGTAAGAGTTACACATGAGTTCTGTTCTGACAAATATTTTCAATCTCTGTTTAATCTACTGGTAAATATATGTAAACCTATGTTTTCCTCTCTCCTCCATCCCCACTCACCCTATCCATCTCTCTTCTTCTTTCCTCTGCTACTCTGCACCTGATCTGAACCACTTGCTCGTGCCTCATCAATCACTCTCACCTTGGAGAAGTGTGAATTTGAGGTTTCTCAAGTGACCATCCTGGGCTATATAATTTCCCACCAAGGATTCACTATGGACCCTAGCAAAGTTCAGGCAAAAGAGGAGTGGATACAATCTACAAACCTGAAAGCTTTGCAGAGATTGCTTGACTTTTCAAACTATCAAAGATTCATATCGTCTTTCTCCATTATTGTTACTCCTCTTACTGCTATGACCCGTAAATGAGCAGATCCATCTGTGTGGTCCTCAGAAGCTTCAGAAGCTTTCTTACATTAATAAAAGGCTTTTTGTGAAGCACCAGTGTTCATGCACCCAAATCTAGAACAACCCTCTATTATTGAAGTGGACACCTCTGATCTTGGAGCCAACGCTATCCTGTCACAGGTTAATGACTTGATAGCAAATTACACCTGTGTGCCTTCTTCTCAAGAAACTTCTGCTCAGCTGAGATGAATTAGAATATAGGCAACAGAGGATTGTTGGCTGTCAAGAGGGCCTTCAAAAAATGGAGACACTGACTTGAAGGGCTAAGGTACACCATTACTATGTATACTGTTCACAAGAACCTGCAGTTTATCAAGTCTGCTTTTCTTTTTGATGCACAATTTTATTTACATGTCTTCGGGACAGCCATGGGCACCAAGTTCGTCTTAAGCCAATCTATATATGGGCCACTTTGAACAGACCTACATCTGGCATGGTCCATTCGGTGCGAACTTGGTGTTTTATGGCCGCTACATAGATGACCTGTTTATTATTTGGAAAGGTGATTTAGATTCTATTCACCACTTTGTTGAGCACTTAAATCTCAATACATATAATTTACAGTTCACTTCATTTAAGCAGAGAGAGTAGATAGGAAAATGAATGAGGCTTATGAATACGCAAAAAATATGGACCGTGACTCTATTAAAACCGAAATCACAGAATCCTAGTAAGGCTATGAATGACATAAAATTTAACACCAAATCATTACAAATGAAAAAAAAAACATTAATAAGAATTATTCCCTCTTAAAGCAAGATAAAATTCTAAATAATGTTATTCCAGAAAAACCAAACATCATTTTTAAGAAAAATAGAAATTTGAAAAACATTCTGACTCCAAGCTATATGAAAAAGACCAGTGAATCCATTCAATTTGAACTCTAGACTGTTTTTTTAAGTAGACTGGTGGGTAATTATAGGTGTAATAAAACACGATGCACCACTTGTAAGCATATGAGTAATAAATGTATCCAGGTGATTTCCAATATATCTAAATAGAGATTTGTTATAACTGGTTTTTATAATTGCAATACAATATATGCTATAGATGTACTGGAGTGCCCTTGTGGACTCCAGTATGTCGGCAGGACAAGTAGAGCAGTGAAGGTTAGATTTATGGAGCACAGAAGAAACATTTTGAATAGGTTAGATATGTATAGTGTATATAAACATTTTGGGGAAATCTACTATGCAGATCCGCTAATATTATGATCATAGTAATAGAAGAGATAAAACCAACTGCTCGTGGTGGAGATAGATTTAAATATCTATGTGAAAGAGAGATATATTGGATACTTACATTAAGGGCATTATACCCGGAAGGGTTAAATGAATCCCTTGAGTTTACATTTAGATAATCCAATTTCATGATAATAATGAGGTTAATGAGGTTATAATAATCATTTTACATCATTTTCTATGCTGTCTGTGTGGCAAAATTGGTTAAACATCATCATCACCATTTATTTATATAGCGCCACCGATTCCGCAGCGCTGTACAGAGAACTCATTCACATCAGTCCCTGCCCCATTGGAGCTAACAGTCTAAATTCCCTAACATACACACACACACAGACAGATAGACTAGGGTCAATTTTGATAGCAGGCAATTAACTTACCAGTATGTTTTTGGAGTGTGGGAGGAAACCGGAGCCCCCGGAGGAAACCCACGCAAACACGGGGAGAACATACAAACTCCACACAGATAAGGCCATGGTCGGGAATTGAACTCATGACCCCAGCGCTGTGAGGCAGAAGTGCTAACCACTTAGCCACCGTGCTGCCCATAAACATAGGTTTATCATGGATTGGAGACAGTATTGAGGTCCCGATAGAAGTTATATTTTATATACTTTTCTGACTATCTTTTATAGCTGACTGTGGAGATAGCCGTTGTTGTTATTTCTTAGTTTGTTATGTCTAAATCTATAACAGGGACTCTATAATGCATAGTCCATTTTAACATTGTGGGGAGGTCCACTGTGCAGATCCCACTAATCTTATAATTAAAGGTAATAGAAGAGTTAAAACCAACTGCTCGAGGTGGAGATAAGTTTAAATATCTAGGTGAAAGGGAGATATATTGGATATTAAAATTAATAACATTATACCCAAAAGGGTTAAACAATTAAAGGTTAAAGGGTTAAAGGTTATATTTAGATAATTTAATTTTATGAGATTAATGAGGTTATTATTAACATTGCAGCAATGTTACTCACACTGTCTGTGTGGCACAATTGGTTAAGCAAACGCTTATCATAGCTCGTGGTCAGGGTTCAAGTCCTGGTAAAGGTTATATTTTATATACTTTTTGGCTATCTTTTATAGCTAACTGTGCTATTTTTATTTTTTTAGATTTTTAGTTCTCATAGGGACCTTATAATGCATAGAAAACGGTATGGCCATATTATAGAATTTGCCTCTAGTATTATTGCCCTGTGCATTCAGAAGCAGTGCTCACTACAGGCTGTGGGTTATATTGTTTTGTTTTTCTTCTGTTTGTGATACACATAGATGTCTATTTTAATTAAGTTAACATTTGAAGATTCCTGATATAATTGAATGTATTTTTGAATCAGTTGTTTAATAATATAATTGTTTGTTGGATTTTATATTGAACTCCTGCTGCTGGGTTCATGAGCTTCCCAGCTGCTCTTAATTAGGAAGGTGGATAATGATTGGTAGGAGTACTATAATTTTACTATTTAAACCCCACTTGAAGGATATGTTTTTATCTTTGATAAAGTCACAAAGGTGTGACGAAACGCATCAGTTACCGGGTATTTTTGATGTATGAATGTGGGGAAATGCAGACTGAGGTGGTCTTTTATATTTAACCCTTGATTGATGGGGACGTTTTCATGGAGTGATATACTCACATACAATGATTACACAGCCTTTACCTACCTGACTGATTACTGCATTTGGAAAGGACGTGCTAAATGGGAGATCTGGTGTGAGAGGCATCTATTTTATCCGGCTACCTTTTGCATGGAGGGACACTCAGTCCTGAAATTAGCTGTGCACAGTGTGTGCCAAGGAAATCTTCATAAACCATCAGCGTCCTAATGTGCAGCAATACACAGGTGACCATGATTTGTCCTGACAAGTATTGTATGTCATACTATTTCAAGCTATTGGCTTGATTTAAGGAGTTAATGTCACATAGTTAACACAGGACTGATCACTGACTGGTATTAGCGCAACTAAACAGGAAGTCACAGAGTCTAACGCATCCCCGGTGCTTACCAGGGACCCGCAAGGAGGTATGGACTTGGCTGCGTGAGATGCGCAGGTCGCGGTTCTCCCAGATAGTCACCAGTGCAATGATGAGGAAAGGATAGTCAGCCAGTCCGGATCAGAACCAACGATGGCACAGTACAACATAGATATTCAGGAGAGTAGTCAGGAGCGAACCAGGGGTCAATACCAGGATAAGCAGAGCAGTAACAAACGGAATTTACAAGGAGAGTCAATGACAAGCCAAATCAGGAACCAGTTAGAAATATAACAAACAGGGACGCTGGAGCAGGGTGAACCAATACTCTGGCACCCTAATGGCGCCAGAGTGAGGTTTAAATAGGAGGAAGTGCTCCCTGATTGGAGCCTGTGGTCTTGGCAGTCAGAACACAACTGATCGCCGACAGGCAGAAAATGACAGCGTCCCATTGCCTAGCCGGTATAGCGCATGTATGTGCTGAGCAGCTGGGACCCGAAAGTACATTCCGTTGCTAGGCAACGGGACTCGAGTGTAAAGAGAGAGGCGTCCGTCTCCGGCACCTATGAGGAGTGCGGAGGCGGCGCCTAACAGTTATAATTACAGTTTGGACACTTCAGCCTGCATATTCTTATATCAAGACACGTGGATATCATACAGTCTATCACATAACGAGTGATTTAGTTAGAGAGGGGATCAAGCTGGCCACTTGACCCCTCCAGGTACTGTTTGAATTACTAACAATGGCTAGATAGGACTTGATATTAATATGTATAATATAAATATAATATATATGTGATTCTTATATTAGATTTGATAATCTGGTAATTATTGTTCTTACCTTCTTGGAAAACCCCATCATCATATACATTTGTGTACATATTTTATATGTGAAATGAATGTTAAATAAGTTTGTAGATAATAACGATATAGTTATGCACAAAAAAAATTATTTTAATTGATTTTATGGGAAATAAATGTTTTTTAATGATTGTCAGGAATCTGAGTATATTCTGCCATATCTGTTTAATTTTTAATTTTTATTTCATATAACCAAGGTGACTGGCGCTCCTTATTGTGGTTTTTTAAACTCAAGACAAGCTCGTTGGGCTCTATTATTTTCTGGGCTCAACATCACTGTAATCTTTAGATCAGGGTTTTAAAATCCAGATGCCCTCTCTAGATGCTTTCTGTAACACCAACTTGAAGTGAAACCTCCAGCTTCAATTATCCCTTATACAAAACTTGTTTACCTCCAGTATTAGAAGATGGTCACATTGAGTTCGAAATAGAGAAAATACTTGATGTGAAAAAGGTCCAAAACAGCTCCATTATCTTGTCCACTGGAAAGGATATGGCCCTGAAGAAAGATCCTGGGTCCCAATCAGAGATCTCCATGCTTAAAAATTAGTGGATGACTTCCACAAAAGAACTCTCAGACACCTTGATATTGGGGTCCTTTGACCTCTCCTCAAGGAGGGGAGGTAATGTTAAGAAAATAGGATCTCTCCTGTTTGTTTGATCTCTCACCTGTGCAATTACTGCTACTGCTATTTGTAGGTTCATTCCTGCAGTTCACTGATTCAGCTGGTTGGTAGGTAAATAGTAAAAAGCTGCATTTAGCTCTCAGTCTTGCAGCCTCAGGTGTGCAATCACCTACCACAGTTATGCAGCTAATCATCCTGCAGTTTTTGATTGGTGCTGCTGCCTTTATAAAACTCTTTATGTCTTCATAACAATGCTAGTGATAGTTCCTGCTTGACCTAGTGTACTGTGTATTCTGACCTGTTCTTCTATCAGTGTTTGATCAGGATTGTTTAAAGGATGTTGTTGTCTTCTCCACTCTCGACTCTTGGCTTGTTAAATGGATCTGCATATATATCTCTACTCCTGACCGTGGCCTGTCTGTTATTTGCATTAACCCCTGCCTGTCTGATTGTCCGTTTGCAACATTACACCATTTTGTTGCACACTACTTGCTACTGTGTGCTGTCCATTTCACCAGGCAAGTGCCAGTCTGATTCTCAAGTTTACTTTATGAAACCATCAAGGTTGCTCACTACCTCCTACCGTGTTCTGTCCACTCCACTGGGCAATTGTAAATTAACAACTACTACTACCCAAGCTTAAGCCCTGGGGACAACTGAGTACTGTGAAACATGTCTAGGTCCTCAGAAAGGGGGCTGTTAAAGGTGAACTTCTCAAGAAGTGGTTCTATCAGTTGAGGATTACATACACATTTCCCTTAACAGCCTCATGTCTTCTTAGATCTACCTCCTAACCCATGCCTTGCTTCCTCCTATCACCACAACTCACTTCCACCTCCAAGACTTACTCTTTAGGGGCCTGAGTCATTAAGAAAAGTAATGCAAAAAAGGAGCAAATAGTCTCCGGGACAAACCATGTTACAATGCAAGGGGTGCAAATTACTTAATTATTTTGCACAAAAGTTAAATACTGACTGTTTTTTCATGTAGCAAACAAATACTTGGAAAGCTTTATTTCTACACTGAAATTTAAAATTGATCTAACACATGACCAATCCCAACTATAAATCCGTCCCCACATTTTAAATGTACTTCTCACTTCAATGCAACATGGTTTTGCCCAGGTACAAAGTCACTCCTTTTTTATGCTTTGCTCTCCTTAATGACTCAGGCCCTAGATGTTTAAATCTGTGCACAGTGTTGAAACAACTGTAATTGCTTCATAGAAGCCTCAGTGAAATAATGTATGGATTTAAGATGAGAACTGTCTTAAATATATGAATTTAATAAAAAATTTTTTTACTAAAATATAGTCTTCGTTGCTAGTGCTTTGCAATTGCAAGAGAGGTAGGGAGTGTGCCCTGTATAGTGGAATTGATTATTTAAGTGATTTAGAGAGACTAGGTTGGATTGGCTGGGAACTGGTGTGATTGCAGAAAATGAGTTGGTATCTTATATTGTGGTCTATTTATGAAAGGGAGAAAATCCTTTTCTTCAGTGAAAATGTTTGCTTTCACCGGATATATGGCTTCTCCCTATCTACTAATGGCTACCGCCGTGGTATCATTGGCGGTCATTATATAATATAAATTATGTAATGCTCTAATTAATTATATGTAAATCTCATGATCATAAGAGATCAAGGCATGCATTTATTATGATGCTGTCACAGATCCCCCTACTAGTTAAGTTATCAGAACGGGAGCTTCACCTTTAGCAACCCCCTGTCCCATGGAACCAGATATGTTCGCTGGTACTCGGTTGACCCCAGAACTTAATCTCGATTAGTGAATACTTTACTCAGGTAGGTGGGCACCACAGAGGACTTGGTTGTGGGATGATGAGCAGAGATCTCTATGGCAACAGTGATGCAGGGTGCACCTGGACCAGAATAAACAGAAATACTGAGTTGCAATAAGATGTAGTACCAACCTCCACCAATATAATAGCTTGGCAACGTAAAGTTGAGGATGTGTGTAGAATCAGTTGTGGCCGGTGTGGAGATGGCACTGGAGAGAAACACTGTGCAAGGAAATGTGCAGGAGCAAGTTCGAGCTGTACATATTGATGGTGAAACACGACTGACACAGGTGAGTCCAATGGAGCAGATAGTGAATCTGGGGCTGGGAAGTGGTATCACAGGCAAAAGCTAGAGTCAAACACCAGGCAAAAAGGTCAGTTCAGGCAGCAATCAGGGTTGGTCAGGTCACAGACAGAGGTCAAAACCAAGTATCAGACAGAAGCAGAGCACAGAGAAACAAGTGTGTGAATGCTATAACCGGCAAATATTCTACCTTACAGGTTTTAAAGCGGTGTTAACCAATCAGGGCAGGTGTCCAATTAAGCTGCAGGTGAGTAGAGTTAATGCCATCACACCCAGGCTGACAACAACACTGCTGCAGGAGAATTAAAACAGCAGTTACCTGCTGTTCCTAACAAATGCAAACTGAGAACAACATTTTTTATGTCTCGCTGATCCCAGAATTTCTCAAATTTTAAGTCTTTCCTGCAGCATTATTACACTATTTCTGAATATCAAAGTTGAAATCTTTAATTTAAAATCCTGGGGAAAATAAACAATGCATGTGTAGTTGTAACTCACAACAACCAGATATTAGTTTTGATAAATATAATGAGGGAACTAATGAAAAGAAATGCCTCATGGCTGCTTAGTGTAACAGCTTATTTATGTCTGTAATTTGCATTATGGGCCTGATTTATAGTTGCATCCTGTCATAAACTAACCCATCCCTGCTCTAGCGCTGTCCGCTCTCTGCAATCGGAAATGTCACGTTTGGGTATCAGCGGTCACATGATCGATAAGCTCGGGGTGGAAATTTTGAACTGCTGGTTTTTTAAACCTGACTCTTGTATGCTTCCTGGCTCCTGATTCCTCGTGGATCTCTGTGACTTCTCTATTCCTGATCTGATTTCCGTGTACCAGTTCTGCCTGTTTGACCATTACCGACTCGGCTTGCTGACTATCCACTACTGTTATCCTGTGTTCCTGACCCGGCTTGTCTGATATTACTTCTGCCTCCTGCTTGTACCTCAGCAGCCTGTCTGTGTACTGAACCTAGGATTTCCCTCACGCTGAGACTGCCTGCTGATTCTGTACTGTGCTGCCTGATGGTGTACCAGTTCCGGTTGTCTGACTACGTGGTCCTACCTGCCCATCTCATACGCTAGTGCTACATCTAGAGGCAGACCAGAGGACCGCAACCTGCAGGCTCCCGGCAGCTAAGCTCATCCCGCCTTGTGGCTGTTCTTCCTGAACACCGGGGAGCTCATTAGACTCCGCACCTCTGGGAGGCCAGTGTCGATCGTGATTAGCACTAAGATCCAGCTTAATCCTTTACACATCCCCTTAAGCCTGGACAGGAGGATCATGCGTGGGCAATCAATTGAGTACAGCAGGGGCATGCAGACACAAGTCAATTACATCCCTTAGAGATGCGTACATTCCGGATTTCCACATATCTTTTAGATACGCCTTTAAGTTACACCTTTAGCAGGGGTATCTTTGCACATCTCATGGGCCTGGTCCAGTTTTCCCAATTTTTCCCAATTAGGTGATGCTGGCAGTTTTTTTTTTTTTACCTCTGTGTATCTATACACAAGATTTATTGTTGCATGTTTCTTCAACTCAAAATACAGCCACAGACACTTAAGTGTATGCTCAAATTTTTTGCATGGTTGCAATTTTATGTTTAACTCTAAATCCAGCCCTATATTTGTAAAATATATATTACTTTGTCTTAAACTAAAACATCTTCCCTACTGGATGATCAGCAGCACTGGTACCCAATTCAGTAGAGATTTTTCATCTATGTTTACATGTATTAGATGTTACATACTTGGCTATGATATGTCACAAAGAGCGGTGATGTTTAAGGCAATTTGTTTAAGTCCTTTTGGTACTTCTATTTCCAATGAATGAGGCAAGGTCATATTTAAAATGAAATAAAACAAAAATAAAAAGTCAGCCTTTGCATTAAAGCATTAACAATATTTATTTTTACTGTCCAATTTTACTTTTTTTTATATGTTTTGTACTATATTTGAACACAATGTAATTTGTTTTATATGCAATTAAATTCTGAACATTCTGAACTTGTAGCACAAACTTCTATTCATTCAGTTTCCAACACAAATTGAATTTGTGAAATGTTTTCAACTAGTTCACTGTTATCAGTGGTTGTGTCCTCATATCACTCCACTTCAAAACCGACTAATTAGGTTTTCTTCTGTGTCTCTATCTACAAATAAGAAGGCCAGCGTAATATTTAAAGCCAAGAAGTTAAGAGACTATATAAGAAGTCAAAGAAATCCATCGATAAAGGTCTTTACAGGTTAACATTTTCTGAAACCCAAGGTACAAGAATATTACAAGAATCATGCACATAATATTGTCTTTGACAATCTCCATGGATTTCCATCATGTAATGAACCTGCTGAATCCTGCTTCCTTTCATAACTACTAGGCACAGAGCAATATAATTAACCCTCAAACATTCTACAGTTTAGACTTTGATTAATACTTTTCAAGCTGTTAAATTCTCCAGCAACAGTATTAGACATTTCTGTGATATTGCACAGCATGTTGATTGATTGAATGAACTCAGTCTCCTTTACTCTGCAGCGATTTCTTCAAGTATTTGGAAGCTGGCAAAATGAATGGTATGATTATTGATTTGTCAGGCAATGCTTGAGGGCCTTATCTGCAAAAGCATTATTCTTTATGACTTTCAATAATTCTGCTGAGTGTTCTGAACTTCTTACCATTTTGTGGCTGGTGATTCTGTGCTCGTCTCATAATTTATATTTTCAATACTTTATAACTCAAACATCTAGTGTATATCAATCCAGAGTGACTGCAGTTTTTAGTTTACCATTTAAAGAAAAATGGAATTATATTTAAGATATGTTTAAACTTTGTTTTTCAGTAACTGTTCAGTAAAAATGATGACCTTGATATTCTGTAAAGGACATCATGTTTATATGAATATTTCCTTTCGTGAAGACTAATGATATGAGTCTAGTATAGTAAAGGTCATTTGTGAACTGCAAAAAATTATAGCTTTAGAAATTATGTCTTTAATGTCTATTGAATTTGCTTCATTTTGGGAATTGATGGCTTGTGTTAAAGTGAGATGGCAGTAACCTAGTCAGTAATAGTTTTCAAACAAAGCCATAGACAATTTATACACTAAAAAAAATACTACATTTTAACTTTTAACTAGCGCTTGTTAGAGAGCACTGTGAAATACTTGTACAACTACACAATGCATAAAGTGAGTTTTTGTTTTTAAATCTTATCTAAAAATAATAAAGTATGAAAATCTCTATTGCTGTTATTATAATACATAAAAATTGTTTTATGATCTGCACTTTGCCAAAGTTACATAATTGAGCTTCCTGGAGTAAATCTTTAGTTTTCTCATTGAATACTCCAATGTGAAATATACCAGTCAGTGTGCAACTATGCCCATTGAGCATTGTCTAGGCATGCCAGAAACCTTAAGCAAGCAACATGCTACGCTGTACTAGTAGATCCACAATGTCTGCTCTGTCTGTGCGAGACTGTCATTAAGTTCTGTGCATTTCTGCAGTGAGCTCGTGAAACGTGACATTTAAAAAACTTTAGTGAAATAATAGTACAACAACAAAATATTATTTATTGAAACAGATATTAAGCAATATATATTTAGCTTGTAATGTAAGTGTGATTAAATGATATTACAAATGGGTTCAAGGGTCCTCAGTATCTTTACACAAGATCCTGAATAAAAGCTAACCGCAAAGTCTGTCTAGTACCGCAAATGTCTTGGATACAAGTCAACTACATTCCCCTGAAGTCCCCCTTAAACTGACAGCAGCAAGTTACATTTCTCAGAACTAAGTGTCCATGAATAAGAAACAAATCTTACATAGTTACTGTGGCTGGATCACTTATAAATAACTTATTGTATGAATTTATTTATTTAAAGGTAATAACGCAGGACGCTTATTTATATAATTGCAGATGTACTGGTTTTGTTGTATCATGAGGCAGTTTGTATAGGAAATGCATTTATTTCTGAGGTGTATATATCTGATGCAATAAGCATTGGTTTGAGGAGTCTGTTGTGTAGCTTCGAGAGGAAGTCCTCATTAAGGCTAATTAAGTCTATACATGTCAGTAACCAACATGTCCTTTTTAGTCTAAATGCACCACATGAGGTTGTTACTGGTGTTCCTGAGTGGCCTTTTGTCCAGTGTGTTAGAGCCTGTCTGAACATTGCAGACAGCACTTGATGTAGGATATCACAGGTAAGTGTAAATTTTGTTAAATATAAATTGCATTTAAATCCATGTTTGCGTAAACATATTGCATCCTGATACTAAAAATAACTCATACGTCTTGCGACCAGCAAAGAGTTCAGGGGGCTGGCTTATCCCGTGCTAGGCTCTGTCCAAAACTGTATAAAACAGCACTGGCTTGTACTGAAATGAATCATTATTGTTCCATCTGACTTTCTGATCACTGGTACCTTCAACCAGTGTGAACTGTCCTTGTCAGGACACTTTAGCTAAATAAACATGACTTTCTTCAAGAGCTGCTTGACAACTTCTTCCCTGCTGTAATGTCCTGTGACATGCAGATTAGTACCAACTCTAAGCCGTTTCTGGCTGTTCTGAAGTTTGGGCCCAGCTCTTAGTACCACTGCTCTATCCGCTACCCAGCAGCTCTGGCCAGTGTGATAGGCCAGGGGGGATCCATCCACAAAAACCTTGATCTATAGGAAGAGGTCATGGGTACCAGCCCTGGTGCACCAGCAAGGGGGTACACTAGAAGTGACAGTTACCCAGAAGGAACGAGGTTCTGGATGCCATTAAGGAGTCCAGTGGTGGCAGCATTGTAAGCCCCTCCTACTACAGCGAGGGCGTAATTGGGATAAAGAAAAGAACGATGACAAAGTAAGCCCAGTCGGTTTCCAGAAACAACAGACAGGTTGGCATAGGCGGTCCATCCTAACACAGTTACCATACAGAGAATTGAAACTTAAAAGAAACAGCAATTAAAATGTGTAATGACAAAGACAGAAAATGGCTGAACAGCAGTTCACAGCAAGCATAATATCACACCATACCAGAAGTAGACAAGCTGTGTCTCTCCAGCTGTAGAAAACAACAATTCCCAGAATGTCCCTTGACAAAGCTATAATGAGTGAAACGTACGTTGGGTAATTGACGTCATTGGTGACGTTACAACCCGGAAGTAAGGCCAGCAAGCGTCTGTGCCGCATGCACTCTAAACACAACAGTATTATGCTGAATTTATACAATCAATTTATGATAGACTTTAGATGAATTATGATCAGGCAGCACTAAGAGACTTGAATATGAGAGGTTATTAAGTGGGTACCTTCAATTACTGAAGATATAATGGACTAATGCTGTAATAAGAGAATGGGGGATTCTTAGATTAAGACAAATAGATAATAGCAGGGGATAGAGGTTAAAGATCTATATGTTCCTAACAAGAAGAAAATAACTAAGAATCTAGTTACCCCATTAATTTATTCATTTATATTAAGGCTATCCAACTCTCCATAATGGTATATTGGACTGAATGTTTAAGTCCTGCATATCAGAAAAATTGAGAATAATTTGGCTTAACAGTACTGTATGTGTGTTTTTTTGGAGGCAAGTATTATAAAAGTCTACTACAGAGAGATATTCACAGATAGGCAGTAATGAATAATAAATGGGGAAGTTTATTCTCAGCTAATTGGTCCTCATGAAATCGTGAGACATGTGGAGTGTAGAATTATGTCATATATGTGTGTCAAAAGAATGATATATGCAAAAAAAAAAATAATGCAAAAGAATGATATAGATCAAATGTGCTAAGAGTGAGAATGTGTTATTAAGACACAGAATTGATATAATATTTCATTGATGTAAATATAGAAACACAGTACATATGTGAAGAAGGAAATAATCACATACACACAGGGCAGAGTCAACACTTTATTAATACAATATAACTGCCAATTAAGAACACTATTTCATTTATAATCTTGGTAAGCTGGCTCCTCCTAGGGTTTGATAAGGATATTTTAATTAACACATTTTCTGACTATAACACTTAATTCTCATGTATATTTTAACAATATTTCACAGCTATGGATTAGGTTTTCTGCAAAATTACCTAGGAGTGTTGTAATAAATATATTTTAATGTAAAAATTAATAAAGATATGAAATAATAAAGTAAAAAATTTAAACAAATAAATATTTTTGTTTTTGGACTGGAGGGCCTTCTTATATTTCCAATTCTAGTCTTTGGTTTTTTTCTATCCTAAAAGACCTGGCAGAAAGTTCCCAACAGCAATAAGATGACACTATGTCCACATATGCCACCACAGTGCCTGAATATGTCCTCCACTATGCCATGTGTGCATTAAGTTTTTGCGTATACTATCCACAGTCCAAGAAATGCTGCTTTCCTTTTCCAGTGTTGTGTGGTAGTGGGTTTCTTAGGGTGTGATGTTACATGATATTGGCGTGCAAACCATCAAGTGACAATGCTAAGCTGCTCAATCTCTCCATCTCGCAGCTATGCAGGAAAGAACTGATTGCATGTTCTCAATAGCTCCTTAACATTGCCAGGTGACAATGGCTCTACCAGACATATTTTATACATTGCTTTTTAGAATAAATTCTTCTTAGCTTAGACAGTTTGCTGAACCAACTTTTGACCATTAATAACATTAAATCTGTTCACTGACAAATGTACTTAAATACTTTGCCTACTGACATGTTTTTGGAACTAATTGTGATTTTAACTTTGAATTCATTTAAATTAATCATCTATAACTATCAAATAATTTTTTTGTACATAGATATTATTCCATAACAAATTGCAAGTTATGATTTACTATTGCACTATAATTACTCAGTTAATCTTTTAAATTTATTTAATCTTGCACTGATGTCACTTTTAGTTACTAATTGGTTCCCTTTCTGCAAATTCAATGATTGCTCATTCTGTTTTCATAAATGAATCACATTGTATTTGCTGTATAACTTACTTGTTTTAATGATGATTTCTAATGGAGCACTGCCTTTCAAGTTAGATTAATTAACAAGTTATGATGCATTTTTACATTTTAACTGTCTTTCTGTTGTGTCTTAATGCTAGTCTTTAAAATATGTTGTGTTAAATATCTAGTTACAATTTAAAAACTGTTCCTAAGATATGTATGCTTTTGTTTTATGTTTTTTTTATGCTAAGTCATTTAATGTTTTGTATAGACAAATTTAGAATGAACTGTTGGCCTTTATATGTTGCTGTTCTTTATGGACACACACTTGTGTGCCTTTTTGTTAAAAAAAAAGGTATAATATTTTGGAAATATAGAAAAAAATCTAGCCAGACTGGGATTGCTCGTCCCCGTGGCAAAAGGACCACACACTTACTATCTCATTATTACAGCAGAAACCGGCTGTCTAGTGTTGGAACTGGTTGAGGATCTGAGAAAGGGCAGTATACTGCCTGATTTTTTATTATTTATTTCTTTAATTTGAAATAGTGCACTGTGCATGAGGTCTGTCTTCAATACATGTCTTAATTCTGAGGGTAAAGTGTTTATATTACTGAAAGTGTGCCTAGTTGTGCTTCCCTATGCAACTGGTTACATTAAAAGTATAGGACAAGACTGGATCTCTACCAAGCATTTCAATACAAAGCTTCACACATACAAAGGGACAAATGGAATGAAAACTGTCAAAATGTCTCCTCACTCACAATTCATTTAAGCTATAAATAAAATTTACTTCCACTGATTGTAGACTGCTGCCAGGAAATAGGCAAGATGAATTGAAATGAAATCCCAAGTAGAAAAATGAAATACAATGATTCTCCATTTACAGCAAAATATATAAAAAATGATTTCACGAAATTCTCAAAGGTTGACCCCAAAGTCAGCCAAAACACAGTGAACAGGATTTCTTGGCCTTTACGTAACCCTAGTAGTAAATTAATGCGGATAGTGAAAAGATATAGGGACTGTCTTTATGATATATCTTTATTACATGTGTCACTAATAGAATTTTTAAAACTGTTTCAC
The DNA here is from genome assembly GCF_038048845.1 of Mixophyes fleayi. Taxonomy (NCBI): domain Eukaryota; kingdom Metazoa; phylum Chordata; class Amphibia; order Anura; family Limnodynastidae; genus Mixophyes; species Mixophyes fleayi. Next base: position 40,218,487 of record NC_134408.1, read on the forward strand.
AGAATAGTTCAATCATTGCAAATTTGACTGTGGAATTTCATATATTTCACTAGTGTAATTTGGCCTTAAGTATAGAATTTCACCTATCATTTTTTCTTTGCTCGTATTTTTCTTATTATTTGAGTTCTTTCCGAACTCCTTTTTTTTTAACCCCAACTATGCCACGGAGCAGAATGATGTAACACTGTCATCAGCCCAACTGGAATACAATCCTATGAATAAACACAAGAGGAACTCAATGTTTGCATCACAAAACCTTACACCTCTGTGAAATACCAAACTTTGCAGCGATTTCACTCATCTCTAGTTATTATAGCACATTTGAATAAAGTTTATTACATTGATTTTATTATATTTGTAGAAATGCACTTTGATTTACACCTGGACGTAAAAGTTTAGGTTGTAGCATGGCATCTACTGCCTCTTAGTATGTATAAAAGTCCTTTTGCAGGGATAAAACTGATTTGCAGCTACCACAAAACCAAGGAACATATCCATATATATACACCCTATTTTTGTACTTATAAATGCACGTGCCCTTATCCAATGTGCCGACATGGTAAAAAGGCTGCCTATTGAGAGTATATGACTTCTCCTGTTTATCAGCACCTCTTGAGCTCGTCTAAAAATCAAGTCCTCTTGCAGAAAGAGGCTTCATAGTGTCGAAGTAATAACTAACAAAAAACCTATATTACCAATTAGTTCAATAGAATGAACCAATGAACTTTTTATGTGTCTGTGCTTTTAAGAGGAAAATTACTGTACAATACAGAGAATAACAAGAAGCAGGTTTTTAGTAAAATTCCATTATTTCACAATGGCCGGAAGAGGCCAAGGACATTGCTGTTCCAAATAAGGTCAAGAAGACCCTTCCAAAAGACCCCTCCAAGAACATATCACTTTAATGATGAAATGACAGCTTTGACCTGGGTCAAAGGTTTGGTTTGGCAAGTATAAGTAATGTTTATGGCAATGACAAAGACTTAGACTGCCAGCAGTGATGCAAGCTGGGAAGGTGTGTTTTTAAGTAATGATGAGTAACATTTTCTATAAAAGAATGACTTAATCAAATATAGATTGTCAATTTGCATTTGAGACCATGGGCGTATGCTGCTTCGTCCAGTATGGCTGTATCTATGCATAATATCTTTTTAATAAAAAACAGAAAATATTATATTTTGGAAACCTGCTAATCTCATTTATTATTTAAAGAAGAAAAATAGAAAAATCGTATACAATAGCCACCCACAAAATAGGAAATGTCTCCAAAAAGGTGTCTTTTCCATTCCTTCCCTTTACATTTTATTTAAATAGCTATCATATCAAAACAATAATCAAAATGTTGCATGTTGATGTAAGAGTTTTTATAAACAAGTTGCATCAAACCTCTCCTGCACTAGAGATATCTGAGCATCCCTCAAGGTGATCAGCTGGGGTTCCTCCTAAGTGCCAGGACCCTGTTAGGAATGGAAGTAGTCCCAGACAAGGCACCCAAAATATTCTTATAGGAAAGGGAATGGGGTTTGCAATATAATTAGGAGCTGGCTCTACCTTCCATTGTGTCATGTAATACATGGATTTTTTTAATGCTTAGTAATACATTGGCTTGCTTGGACATGAAAAAGCAGATTTTAAGTATATCTAAGCTAATAAAACATATTTGCACATTCTCGCCTACTTATACTATAAAACAACCATTAAAAATTAGGCCTAATTATGTTGCACTTTTTTCCCAAAATAGTACTAATATCTTATATCTCTATTGTGCTAAATATATTAAGACTTCCACTGATGAACAACCATTTTGTTCTATCTGTGGTATAATTTATTATCATGTATTGTTCCCATGCTAAAGCAGATTCTACTATGCAATATTACAAGCATGTCTTCTGGAAATGTTTTAGCATGTTAGCTCTGGAGGCTACTGGTAGAGGTGGGTGGGATAGTATGGTAATACGTAGCACAGTTTTTAGACCTAATGCCAGGATTGGAGATATTGCAACTTGAATGTGTTCATAATTTAATAGGGTGTCATATCTTTGCTGAATTGTGCAAAGTCATTTTTTAACATAACCTCAAAGTTGACATTAAAAGCTAATTTCAGTGGAGTTATGTCTGCTCAACCTAAGTGCATCTAGCCCTCAGTAAGTTCCCCCCTCCCCCTCAACCTGTTTCCCCTGGTTTTCTTCCCACACCCCCACATTTCCATTTCCTTTTTTTTTCAACCCATCCCCTCATAACACCATTATAAGATATTTCAATAAAAAACACGAGTACATATGTTATAATACTGGGATTGCGTCTTTAAATCTGGTGAGCATATGTTTACTGTGTATGTTGATATTACCTCTACAACTGTGGTGAGTATGAGCCATTAAATTAGGGTGTGCTTCTGCCCTGACCTGATCAGACCTTTGGAGTGTAAAACCCCCTCCTGTTCTATGCTTCCTTGTCAGTGATAGTTTATTCTTGACTCTGCACAGTCTGTGCTCTTGGGGGTATATGTACTAAACTGCCAGTTTGAAAAAGTGGAGATGTTGTCTATAGCAGCCAATCAGATTCTATCTTTCATTTATTTAGTGCATTCTACAAAATGACAGCTAGAATCTGATTGGTTGCTATAGGCAACATTTCCACTTTTTCAAACCGGCAGTTTAGTAGATATACCCATTGGTCTCTTCAGTTTAGCAATTTCTGTTTCAACTCTGCCAAACAGCATACATAGACTTCAGACTCAACAAACTTGCAAAACCGCATTACTGCTCCAACTCAGCACTCCAGAATCCATCATACTGGGAATTCCCTCTGTGAGTACAGCAAATTGCTCATAGAACTGCATATTTAGAGTGAACATGTGTCTGCTGTCTAAGAAGTATTTCTTTCTATATCACTTTTCATGCTGATGCCACACTCAGGGGCTCTGAGCTTGTCAAAGTTGCGATTGGACTATTATTGCCTTTAGGTGATCAGGATATTGAATATTGTCCATTGCCAAAAATGCATCTAGTGACTACAGTGTCTGTTTCTGCAAATCTGAGCTTTATTTATGCACTACAGACTGCCAGTGTCACTGGAGATCTGTAATTCACTACAGCTGTCAGAGACTGTCATTACTAAAGATTTTGTTCTGTGCTTATTAATCAGTAGCAAGCTGTGTTTCCTTTGTATATGATCATTGGATACTCTGGATGTTTTCAGCATATTAAAAAAAAGTCACAGTTCTTTGAACTTCTCTCCTGCCTCTATCTTATTGAATTACCTAACAACATGTATAGATAAAGTTTTTAAATTGTATTTTATTTTGTATTCATTTTATGATATGCTGGTCATGATTTCTAATTGTATTAATATCTTGAAATAAAAACAATAAATATATAAATTTGTGTTCTTAACCTTTTTTGCTATTTTAATTATTGATGCTAAAGTGTTAATTTCCTTTACTTGGTCATACAATTAAAATGAAGGACGAGAATTTCAGAAAATCAATCAGTCACAGAGCAAGAACTGAAAAGGTCGAACTTGATCAACTTGTAACCATAATTACAAATGCTGTCGGACCTGGATAATCTACTTTAGCTGTTGTAGACATGTCAGAAACTAAATACTGCAGTTCATGTCTGTTAATGTTTTGTGAGAAATTTATTTGAACTGGAATGAATTTTCTGCTGTATTGCAATGTATCATCCTGACTAAGACAAATGGAGGTCAGTAAATTATGTATGAAGAAATATATTAAAATTATGGTGGCTGTCCAGGTACTAGAAATGAATAGGAGCTCGTGTGTTTTACATAAAGTAAATTAAAGAAACCTAACAAGAAACATCATACAGCAAAGCAAATATATGTTCTGATCAATTTGAAACTCTCATCCAGTAACTGGTACTGACAGCAGTGGTGTCAAAAATAATTATTATGGAATTACAATTATATAAGCGTCCTGCTTTGTGGGAGGGTGCACAGCCTTTTTCCATGCAAAAGGCACTGGGAGATCGAGAGGCGGGTGATCTGCAAAATTTCCTCTCCTAGCAACAATCTTCATACCTTAAAATTGCCGCTGAGACGTCCGATCATTGGAAGGAAGGGGGTGGGGCCAACCGGGGCCAGTGTGAAGGAGGGGTGCGGCTATGCAAAATTGCCCCCCAAGAAAAAAGTTTAGGTCTGCCCCTTACAAAAGGGTCTAGGCCCTATACTTTTTTTTTGTACATCAATCGTTTTTATTAGGGTTTCTAAAGTATATGGGGTACAGAAATAAAAAGGGTAAGTAGCAATAGAAAATAAACAGTAGGGGGGACAGGGGAGTACAGAGTGGGGAGGAGGAACACAATATCTTCTCAGTCAGCAATTTACAAGTTGTCTAGACACAGCATTAATTTTAAAGTTGCATTTACATGAGGGGGATTCATTAAGGCTAAAAACAGAAGCAATATCAATGTCGGGGTCTGATTGGCATTAGAGCGCCTTCCCATTCTGTTACATACACGTGCCAACTCATCCATTTTACAAGTGGAGAGGACGGGACTGTGGAGTAAGGCATGCCCATCGTAAAGCTTAGTCCTTATACTTTTAATGTGATGCATTTGGTTCCTTGCAGTTTGTCTGCAGGAAATCACATTTCTAACAAAACTTTCATGAATGTAATAAAAAACTTCAAAGACAGCAAGGTGACACATGTAACAAAGACAGTCCCGATGTCCCTTCACTGTCATGAATATCTAATTATTTTACAACATAATGAGCTTAAACCAAGTCATATTTTAGGAGAAAAATGGAAAGGCTTCAATAAAGGAAGGTGTGGTCATAAAGGAGTAGTAGGTAAACTTTATGACATTTTTACTTTTTCCACCATGCATATTTTCCAGAAGTATCCACCAATTTGCACATGTAGGCGCAGTTCTATTTTACTGGAGTGCTTCCAAAGACAGTGCAGTGGTCATGCATCTTGCAGTGCAATATGGGGAAAATGGGCCTACTTGTGCACATAAAGATGCATTGCATGTCAGAAGTTTTTATTGTTTGTTCATATATTAGCTCTAGTGTGTCTATCTATCAGTGAGTCCTTCTCTATATGTACTGTCAGTGCGTCCCCCCCCAACATTTTTAGTGTGAATGTCTGTTCTCTCATTGTGTCCCCCCAGTATTGTTAGTGTGTTTGTCTGGTCTGCCAGTATGTTTTGCAGTCCTGTTGGCAAACACTAAGTTGCACTTAGACTTATACCTGCAATTCAACATCATGCGTATGATTAAATTTTGATTATAACTCCCTTGGCGCTTGGAACAAAGGGGACAGTGGGTGATAACAAAACTTGTTGGACTTTATACAGACATTGTTTGCCTGCTTTCATGGTATATAAAATGTTTATGTGTCTTTTCCATATTATGTCAGTGTAAATTACACTGTAGGGTTATTACCCGTTTTACTGCCTCTAATAAATCCGTTTTTGCTATCACCCACTGTCCCCTTTGTTCCAAGCGCCAAGGGAGTTATAATCAAAATTTATTCCTAATTTAGGGTTGAGCTATCCCTTCCATCCCCCTACTCCCAGGTGGCTGCTCGTCCACTGAAACATTACAATAGGGAGCGCTGAACACTTATTTCCATAACTATCATGCGTATGATGCTGAGGTTCTCCCTACTGCTCTTTCAATTAATTGTAATTTTCAAGGTTGAGCAATTTTTCATCTGCCTGATGGACATGTCTTATTTTTAAGTACAGGTTCTACAGTGTGGTTTGACAGGTACTTGCTGACAGCCTAATACACAGATGATAAACATGTGCATATACCTTTTATATATCCGCTGTATTTGAGAGCTGGGAGAAAGTTAATTGGGGACTTTCTACAACTTTTTTATGAATTGATTTGGGGTGTTTCTATATGTTGGATGTAGTTTACAGTATGGGTTCTAACGGCTCATATACTAGTTCACACATACAATTTTACCTGCTTTGCAATCAGTTGCAGAGTGAAGGCAGCCAGAATACCTGTCATCATAATTGTCTTAAGCCCCATTCAGTCAAAAAATGGCTCTGGCTATGTGACATTTTCCTGAAATGAGACTTATTATCTGATTATCTGTAGTTATTATAGGCTCATGCCACCAAACAATAAGTCTGAAAATGAAAAGGAAGTACAAATAGAAGTTGATAATAAGGAATAGTGATAATACCCTATTGTTACTGTGGTATCTTTACATAATAACTAAAACTTTGACATTAGAAAAGAGGAGCCTGGTCCCAAAACATCCAGCCCCTACCCAAAATAAATTTCCCCTCACCCTGTTTTGCCATCTGAATTCCAAGCAATTTACACCCTTTGCCCTTTGTCTGAGGGCAATTTGTTTTTGAATTGTGGGCATTTAGCTGAAATCCTCTATCTATCTGACATATGATTTGTCCATATGTATGATACGAAATAAAGATTCTCCGATGCGACAACTGTGGTTCCAAAGCACAAGAATTTTATAAGCAAAATAGATTACAGGACAAAGAATTCTCCTGCACCAACAGCAAGCTTCTATCAGAAATCTCTGGTTTCCAAAGCCAGAGATGAACAATTTATATTGTGTACAGTCATAAAAAGCAGAGACATCTCAAAGATATACAGATACAGTATTGAGGTCCACATCCATATGTTGATGGGTCATGACCTCCCAAGAACTGAACGCCCCATTGGCTGATTCCTTTGGTCATTATTCCTTGAGGTGGTGGTCATCTTTCCATGTGTGGCCAGGTGTCCTTCCCCAGGCTCCCTCCTCTGGACCTGTATAAACTGGTTCTTTTATGACATCTCTGGAGTAGCTATTTGGTGTATGAAAAGTAATGTTAGTTATACCTAGTAGTGTACAGAAATTATTGATTACTACCTTCATCCAATTATTTAACTTCAACACATAATAAGATATTTTGGGATTGACTAGGGATTGATCTGTTTGGCAGAAGTGGTGCTTTAAAAGAGGGCTTTACTTCTGTCCCAGTTTGCATTCAGGTCTATTTCATTACAGTGGGTGATAAAATACTTGCATAGTACTTAATTTGATATTGGTTATGTTAATTTACTATCTTTCAAAATAAAAAACAAATGTAAATTAAAAATGTGGATGATTACATTTTGGTTAATTATGAGTGGCAATGATTTTCTAGTTCGTAAATTATGTTTAATTAAGTTGCATTATGCTTTGAAATACAGTTCTTGAGTGACTTCTTCCAGGGATTTCTAATTTCTTGATGAGCTTAACTGTTTGCAATTAGTGGCTGCTCTGAGGAAGCACTGGGCTAATGAAATTTAGGAGTTTCCTGTTTCCATTGACGTATTATTGTGGTTTATACCCATGATTTTACCTGTCTCTCTGTGTTCCAGTGCTGATTTCAGGATGGTGGGAATGCAAAAGACAGGGCAACTTTGGGTGGGTAAGAAGGTAGGGGTTCTGATGGAACTTGCCTTCATTATGATGATAGTGGTTACAGTAAGAAGAGAAGAGGACTTTTGTATCTAAGACTTCTCTTCTACCGCAATCTATGATATAACCGTTTGTCAGCAAAGTGTATGCCTTGACCTTTATCTGACCCTGAAAAAAATAAGGGGTAATGTACCCACCTATGAACTTTTACATTGGTGGATTTAGCTTTTTATTGTTTTTTTTATCACAGACAGCCAATGTACTGATGGCAGTGCTCCACTATGGGCATATCCAGAGGACTGCCCAATTGTACTACCAGAATTGTATGCAACCTGGGCAAGAGGCAGGAGTCTGCCCAGAACATAAGAAATGTGACTTATGTGTATGCTTCAGCTAAAGAACAGCCAGATGGTCTATACTGGAAATGTGTATGAGAGAATATTGCTTCCAGTGCTGCTGAAGCTGCTGCAGCAAAGGTGTCACATGCAGTAGGGGAGGTGCCAAAGAAAAGCAGTGTCGTAGAGAAGCAACATATATAAATACGCCTGCCATTTAATGCATTCACCAGAAAATTAATTAATAGGTGTTTATATAATATACAGTATACAGTTCAATGTACATATGAACATGAGGGGGCTGTTTTCTTCTGTATAAAATCATATGTTAAGCAACTTTTTTGGTGGTGGATTTTTCGGTCTATTGGAGGATTCTGTAGTCAGACACATCTTAAAATATACAGACTCTCTATCCCTGTCGTCTAATTTAAGCATATTTTTGGGCAAAACAATTGATTGTTTTTGTGATTCTCCCAATCTTAAGGTTTCTAGTAGTAGGATACTCTTCCCTCCACTTCTCCTGCTCATAAGCCACAAGATTTGCTCATTTTATAGCAGCAGTCATCTTTTCACACAAATGCATGCATGGACCCAAATAAAAGAAAATGACAAATAAGTAACTTTTAATGTTTGCATTTGATGGTATTTTGTGAAAATTTCCAAAAATCCACTAATGTATTGTGAGTTATCATCCTCTACCAAAATAGTTGAGGGGACAAGATGTTTTTATTGCCACATCTCTGAACTGTATCCATAGTGTAATCAGCAATGCGCAGGTGGCAGCTGTTAGATGCTTTCTGTTCACATAACAGTTCCAGGAATTGTTGGGATGATAAATGACGCCTCTGTTATAATGTCAGACTATTTCATACTGTGTACAATAAAAGTGCACCATCGTGTCTAAATAGAGTGTTAAGCTCTTCCTAATTGATTATCTTTGTTTGGTTCACAAACATGTCAGGATCAGCAACTCATGAAGCATTTTATACATATTATTACAGTTTGTGTTAAATTACTTTAAATAAAAGACACTATAGTATTAAAAGACCATGTTAGTTTTCTTTTTATGAAATTATTAACTTATTTTCTTAGTAGGAAATGACGTTGCTACTGGACATAGCACATATTTTACTATTTTACTATAAGGTAAAACTAAATATCTGCGCTTGACTTATAATTAGTTACATTATAGACATTACTATAGGCCTTGCATGTTTACTCAGCTATGAAATATCCCCCCAATTTCATATTTTTTTCCTTTAAGCTAAAGTATGTACTTAGCCTACAGATATTACATTATGCAGGGGATAGTGAACTGTACTGTTTTGCATGTGTTTTACTGTAAAGACAGATTTGCTTGCTCAGAAATTGCTCACTGCTTTCTGCCATATTTCCTGAGAATGGTTTACCATATCCCAAGCCAATAAGGAGACTATTTTTGCCTCCTGTATCTTTTTTATTTATTCTACTTTGAAATGATCTGCTAAGTATTTCCATTATAGTTGTATCCCACATGACTCCTACCTTTTATTGCCTGTAGGATGACCACAGGCAAACTAGTACATGAAGTCAGTCGATCAACATAATTGTCGCCAAATCTTCTTCTTGGATAAATAAAAGCCTTTCTGTTTGTTTATATACTGACATAGTTGCTATACACATTTTTTCACTAAATATCTCATAAAGTACTGTGACACAGATCACTTGAGCATATTGCATTGTAATGAAATATTCACTTCTTTGTCATTACAGGCCATCAGGCTAAGGGTTACTTGATTAGGGGTAATTAATACATTTTCGCAAAATATATAAACTTTTTATGTTCAGCGATTAATGTTGTTTCTTAAACATTAAGACAATGTGCAAGAATCTTTGCTGGCCCAGAAATCTTCCCTGTTCCCAGAATCCGGGGCACCTGGAGGCTCCTGGCTCCCTCAGTCAGGGAGATATGTGCAAACCATCTGTCTGACCATTATCAAAGGCTAAATACAATCCATAGTTGCAGGGAGATCTGCAAGACGTCTGTCCTAAATATTAAATAGAAAAATATATGTTTTTAAAAAGTACCTTTTTGGGGTTCACAAGTTATAGTAGCTGCAGATTTCCGAATCTTAGTTCCACCAGGAAACACCTGTCACAAATTACAATTATGCTACCACAAACCCAGTCAAAGAGGGTTCCTATTTGGTTTGTCATCAAGGGTAGTTATTATAATTACTCTGCTGCTAACTACCTTTCACAAACTTTCCTAGATATGGCATACTAGTTGGGGTACAGGGGGTTTGGAAGCAAAGGTTCTAGGTACCAGGTGTCAGCGGTATTACTAAATCACACTGTTAGTTCCAAGTGACATATGTGTGCTTAGAGAGTTGTTTTATGCATCAGGCCTGGTGTCATAATCAGCTCCAGATGCGCCTCAGTTTCTATATTGACCCGACGCTTTGAGTGTTGGATCGTCATTATTATTATAATTATCTTTTATTCATAAGGTGCCACCAGGCTTCCACAGTAGAGTAAATGCTAAAAAATTAGACAAGTACATATAGATAAGTACAATGGATACAGATAAGCAGAATATTAAATGCATGTATGCAATTAACAGAGCAACTGCATGTCATACAAAAACAATTCAGCATAAAACAATACAGACATGAGGCATAGGGTATATAATTCTGTCTGTGAGAGCTTACATTCTAAAGGGACAGGGTAAAGAGCCAAAAAGAACACAGGGAAACAATGGGCATAGTGGGGTTCACTATAGTGCAGAAGTCTGCAAGGTACTGAGGAGGTGAGGTGAAGAGGGCAAGTAGTAATAGTCCATATGTTGCAGAGGCCTAGGATCCTTTATTGTGGCTGTATAATGTCCAACACTTCCTAAAAATTATTAGACAGCCACTGGGTCCTCACATTGTCCCCTTAATAGCATGAATGTCGCCCATTGAATTGATGTCAATGTTTATGTCTGTATGTAGAATTGTCTAGATTGTTGGCAGTCACCCTTTCAAGACCTGACCTAGAGTTCTCTCTATCCCTCGTTCCCTAGCTTTTTTTCCCCACCTCTTGCTTAGCCCACTTTGGAATTAGCCACTCCAACCCTCTCATCCCCCTCTCTTCCCTTCTTCTCTTTTTTCCCCTCTACAATTTCTTGACATCCTGGTCACTTAATGCATTTCATTTTTGATACCTCCAACAATGGACGCTACGTTGATACAGTGGTTGTTATTATTGTTCACTCCTCCCTAATGTATACAGTATGTATACTATTTATGTTGGCTGTATTTGTTCCTGATCTTGCAAAGATAAATCTTCAAGAAAAAGAAAAAGAAAAAAAAAAGTTCTCGAATTCTGACAAAATTTCAAACATAGTCCCTATAGATGTTGTTGTAGAAGAGGAGCATGAGTCAAGATAAAGGGCTTTGGTGTCTATCCTATTAGGATTATTCCTGAATAAGCAGGCAAATGGCTCTATGGCCATGACAAATAATGTCGCAGAGACACCTCAGGCGCCTCTGCTTTAAAAAAATAAAGCGTCACCAGCCATTTACCCTTATATTTGTTAAGGGGGTCACATATAACAATTTAGCAGAATGCCTTGGCAGCATCTAAGAACAGCAGCAGGGCCTCTGCATCTTTAGAGCGTAGGATCTGCAATTGGACGAAAAGTCTATACAGTAGAATTTGGTCAGCATATCGATGCAATAACAACAGAGAATTAGGAAACAAATCTGGTGCTCCAATAGGGTTTGCAGCTATGTTCGTATCCTGAATATCCACCAATATTCAAATAGCAAGTATAGATAGCTAAAAATTGATACATACACTTGTGCTCCCCTTAGTTTAAACACATTCACCGATTCCTCAATTTGAACAGGATTTTCTTTCACATGATGGAGCTCACGTGCCCTTTTCAGGGTTTACATGAAAAGAGATAAAATAAACAACATGGTGCAATATGTCCACCATGAAAAATCCTCCACTTTACTCTGTGAGAGTATACAAAATGAAAATGATATATTCATATAAGTAATCATTATGTTATAGCCTTAAAAGAAATTAGCAGATATTATACTCAGAATGAGAAGAGGAAAAAGATTGAAGCCTTGAAAAAATGTTACAATAGGATGTTCTCAGAGAACATGGACAAGCCAAGGATGTACAGCTGAATGTTCTATGACAAGTAACAATAAGACTGGTGGCAGAATGCCTGAGAAGATAAAAATATAAGAAAGATTTGTTTAAAACTTACATTATGTGTATTCTGCAATTTGTATCATTAGCTTGTTGTTTTCATAATTTATTGTCTTCTAATTGGTTGTTAAGCTTCTATACCCTTAAAACTTTTATAAGTGTAAGAGTTATTACTACAAAAAAGCAGTTTCAGTTTGGAAACCAGACATTTGTGTGGTCTCTTATTCTGTGCTCTGATCGATCGTTACTATAGATATTTGACAAATTGCTAAATGACTTATTCATTTACAGGTTGTTATTCTGCTAACATAGGTAAAGAACCACAACAACTCCGTGTTGAAGCTATGTATCAATAGAAGCACACTAGGTGATGTTCATTCCAACTTATCCCCTATAGGATGTATGCTTACAGCCATCCATATGACAACACACCTTCTTTAAATGTCCTTGAACGTATCCTTTTTTCTCATCAGCTTCTTGACATCACCTTCTCTCCTCCATACATAAATACCATGTGGTAAAAGGAGAATGCAAAGAAAGGACCCTGTGCATTACCTCAAAAGTAAAATCTTATTCTTTAATAAAAATCAAATAAAACATATAAAAACACTGAGCTTAAGTGACTGGATACATCGCTGAGAAATAAACTCGTACCAGAAAACAATACATCAAGCCATGTAGAGAAGATGAACAAACAGGAAAACACTCCCGATCAAAGTCCTCTCACCACTGCCCACAGTACTGTGTCCCGAGAGCTGCTGCCACTGCCAACTTGTTTCGACCTTTCCAATAAGCATTGTCTAAGCGATTTCTTGTGTTTCCAAAGCACAAACAATTTATTTAGCAGATGCAAAAGTTTTAGCAGTTCAATACATAATTATAATACAGTACAGCCGATACCAAAAGATACATACATACCGCAGCACTCGCCTGCGCTAGCTACGCTCCGCTGGTACCAGCAACAGTACTTCACTCCAGAATACTGTGGTCAGAGAATGACTGCAGCTGGTCCCAGGGAGCTTGTATATATATACACTCAGTGTTACAGAGAAAACAATACAGATGATGTGGCTTGCTTCTAAATGGTGATACACATACTAAAGGAATTCTTGCAATTGAGCATTGCACATGTCTCCAAAAATTACCCTTTCATCATCATCATCATCATCATTATTTATTTATATAACGCCAGCAAATTCCGTAGCGCTTTACAATTGGGAACAAACATTAATAAAACAATACTGGGTAATACATACAGACAGAGAGGTAAGAGAACCCTGCTCGCAAGCTTACAATCTATGGTCCCTTTCTTTTTTTATTCAGTTCCCTCATGGATAGGTATGAATGGAAACATAAATAAAAATGGATCTAGTGGCTTACTGTTTTTTAAAATTTCATCGAATTTAATAGATAAAATGCACACTCGCAAATAAAAACAAATCAATTTAAAATAATATATGCAGGTCCTCCTTCCAGTGAATGGATAAGAAAATCACAGTGCACATCAAGATGATAGAATCCCCGGGTTATATAAGTCTCCGGATATTCACTTCTAAAGATGTTAATACTGGTAACTAGGACTGTCACAAAGAAATTAACCTGTCTTCTCCAACGTGCTTCAACTGGTAATTTGGTGGTCTTTTTCAAGGCACCATGGTTGTGCTGAATTGTAAGTCAATTGTTGCTCTGAGAGCACATTTAGTAGAGGAGTGAGGAGCTTCGGTGTCTTGCAATGAAAACAAATACATTAAAAAAATGATGTTTTACCAATGGGACTCTATGTATGTTAATATACATGGGTGTGGGTATAGCGCTAATTCTTTCAGCACTGGGCTATTTATCCTAAGGGTGAGGAATGTATTCTTTTGTAGGCCTGATTTGCGTAATTAATTCTGCTTCGTGCTGAACAGGTATAGGATGATGTTATGACAGGGAGACCCCCACACTGTTCCCTTATTACAGTTTCACAATCCCTTTCTGTTATAGCTTAGAATGGTGAAAAGAGTTTGGTATCGCCTTAACAAGCCTGTCCCTCGTTAAGCCCTGTTAATGTTCCCCAACTCCATAAGGATGAATGTTCCAATAGTATAAGATATAGACTGTTAACTCTTTAATAAAGCTTCTAATTATATATCAGATACCTGAAAAACATATACTGCTTAAATCAGGTAAAGGTGCTACCAGCCAGCCCTAAATAATATCAGTTAAGGCATACAAAGAAAAGGAAGAAATGCTGGAAACTCTATTGGTGCACTATAGAGTTTCACAAAATATTATTTTGTGTTTTAACATGTAAACCATTGCCTATCATCAAAAAATAAGTTTTATTAAACATATCAATAAAATTCTGTTTAAAAGCAGCGAAATATGAAAGTGAAGGTTAAAATAAAAAGTGACCTTAAAATGCTAAATGTGACCCTCAATCTCTTTCTTTTTTTATCTCTTGATGGATTTATGATTGTTTTAAAAATTGAATTCTAATAAGTAAGAGGTGAATGGTATGTTCCACTGTTAGAAATGGATTCACACAATCGACATAATTTAAACGGTATATCTGGAATCTGAACACAGTATTCAATCTTTTAGGATTTATATCCGCCCCTTTAAGTTTTAATCCTTTTATAGTAACTGGACTAAGTTGATACCATAAACCAAATTTTGTTTCTAAAACAGTGAGCTCCAAACTATGACTACCTTGGATACTCTAGGTCAGCATGTCAATAGAGTTGCATTACGATTCCTGCCGCTACAGTCTCCGTGAAGGTAATATCTGGTTAGCTTGATTATTCACTTAATATAGCGTGACAGGAGTGAATTGCTAACTACCTATATAATAATATCTAACTGTGGATTTGGGCAGTATAGATCTTTTATATTGCTGACGAGTGTACTGAGGTATTAGTTAATAATCCATATGATTAAGAAAATTCATTAGCTTGAGATTGGTCACAGACAGCAAACGCCATTGCGCGTTTCGCTGTCTAAGCTTTGTCCAGGCAAGCCGTTTGTCACTACGAGCAGGGTTTTTAAATTGAAGATAATCAATCAGGTAACATTCCTGCTACATTACTTTATTGGATGAGAGTTTCATTTTAGCATCAAATTAATTAAAGTTTAAGTTGTTTACAATACTGATACAAAATTTATTACACTGTATCACTATTTGTTTCTATATATCCCCAATCTCTAATCCCCAAGATCTTCGTTAATTTAATAACTACAATTGTATTAAGGTCAAAAACATGATCATATTTTTAATTACTACGTGCTTGTTGTGAAAATATCACTATCGGAATATGTCCTCATTTAAATAATATTCCAATATAACTATGCTCCTATTTACTATATATAATATATTACCAGTAATTTTAGGTTACATATAAGAATACCATATCACTGTTAATCATTATTCATAATTTTACTACAAGCAAAGTTTTTAAGACATTACAATTAAATGGAATGTATTTGATCATTTTCCAAAAAGTAAGAGTATCTAATATGTTGTTTTGTAAATTACTATCATGAAAATCCCACCATAATTATAAATGTTGTTAAATTTTAAATAATTTCTAATCATGTTATAATATTGTTACAATGAGTCATCGTATCTATACATGTAAAATGTGTTCTGTTCTATCAAGTTCATTGGCATAATAATTTGTTTGCTCATTCCAAACATATCAATATATAATATGATATCCAGTCCTGCTTTTTATTAGTAATTAGCATTCACATATTAATTCTCAAAACTTGACCAATATATTTAAGTTTTAGTTTTAAATGTTAAAAAAAAAAAATAGTATGAGTCCACTACTAATGGTTTGATAATTTTAAATGGAATGCCGATCAATCAATTCAATATTTTGATCAAGTTTTGAGAATTAATATGTTAATGCTAATTACTAAATACAAACAGGACTGAATATCATATTATATATTGATATGTTTGGAATGAGCAAACAAATTAATATGCCAAAGAACTTAATAGTGCAAATGCACGTGGATAAGTGTAAATTGTAGCCATGCCTCTATTGGAGATTTTTTTACTATAAAATACTCATTGTAAAAATGTATATTGTTTATTGTATATTATTGATATTGCAGTGATGATATTATTCGTTGTTCTTAAACTGAAGCCAGGTGGGTTATGGGTAAACATTGTGTGGGGTCCAGTTCCAAGATACAGGAGAGGGGGCTGTAAGCTGATCAGCTGGAAGCTAGTTCTGGATGCAAATGCTTGTAGGGGGTTAATACTGGCAGTGTCATTTAATCATCTTGGCCCTGTCCCTTAATTAACCTAGTATGTCCTCATTGTCTAATTTTGTATTCTACCAGACTCTTTGGAGTCATCCTAGCAGGAGACCAAGAGATGTATTGGGATGAGAAGGGACAGCACTGTAACAGCCCCTATTTGACAGACACCAATTTTAGAGAATCCTACTATCTAAGGATAGGTACATGCTGGAACAATTTCGGACCAATCTGTTATCTACAACAATTGTACCTACGACTGAAGGTCAGACCTGTCGGGCGATTCATGCATACACATTACACACGATTTACCTTCAGATCTGTGCTCTTCATCTGGTCCTATAATCGTTTCGAGAATGACAGCACAATATGCGATCATTCATTCAATCATTCCTGTCACACTGATTAACCACCTTGTTATAGCTATCCACATGTCATAACGAATTTCATTAGCTTCTGCGACTCTGAAATGAAATTTTCAGTCTCGGAACAAACAAATTATTCCATCTACAGCACTCTCTACATTTAGTCACCAGGACATGTTCATTGCTGGCATCGACTGAAAAGATCATGACTCTATAAACTCTATGGAGATCGTGAACATGAGTGCATACACACTACATGATCGGAAGGTGATTGGAATGAGATTATTATTACACAGTTTCCCTGCACCATTCTCTGGTGCAGGCAAAATTTGGAGGGTAGAGATGAAAGAGTGAGAGCCAGGGATGCTGGTTGTTTTCTTTTTGCTTTCATCCTGGGAAGAACTCCAGCATTAAAATCTAGGTTTCTGCTGGACTAAACATCCTGTTAGGACATCTCGGTGACTATAAGTTCTAAAACTAGTGGGATAAGGAACAGATAATGTGGTAAACCTCCCTGGCATTTATTTATATGTTGGTATATAGTGATTGTTTTATTACAATAAATGTACTATAGTACTTTTGTAACTGCATTTGCCTGAGTGACTACAAGAACCATAGAAAGTACTGGCTATGCTTTCCTGGCATAGTAAGGCACCCCTGGGTGGCCAGCCAGCGTGAAGTAGGCATAATTGTGCCAGTTAAACCTGGTATTTTCACACCTGACTTTTTAGGCACTCTCTAACTAATAGCCAGCAATTAGTCCCTGCAGGTGCTCCTGTCATATAACATGTGTACAATTTATTTACAATTAAATAATTACACAATTCCCTATCAACCTCCAGTTAGCTCAATTGTCCCCGATGAGACATTGTAGGTGAACACCTATGCCTGACAAAGATCATGGACAAAAATTAATTAAGACCAACAGCTCTATGTCTAAAAAATGCTTTTGCTGGGGTTAGGAAAAATGTTATTGAAGGGAAAAGTCTCCTTTAACACAACAGTACTGTATTGTTACATTCACCAACACCCTTCCATATTTAGAGAAGAAAACATATTTGATTTACAGTAAATGGGTTTTCTGAAAACTTAAAATAAAAAAGTTTTAATTAGTTGGATTGTAACTGATTCTTCATTTATTATTTGTCTCGTTTCAATTATGCGAATGCATGTTCTAATATTCTCTGAAAATCTTGCTAAAGAAAATCACAAATAAAAACAAGCTACAGCATAATGAATGGTTCACGTCTTACATCTACCACAATAACCTCTTTATTTTGCACTATAATTAACCTTCACATCAATGATAATAATGAGTATTGAGCAAAAACTAATTAAATAACACAAGTGGGTATTATCTCCATCGCTGGCTGTACTCCTCTCTTTGCAGTGGCTTCATTACAACCAACAAGAGTGGTAGTGACTTTATTAGTCTATGTACTCAAAGTTGTGTTTTCATGCACTTACAGTCTTTGAATATTTTAAGACTATCTGCTCGTGAGAATACCCAGTGACTACATTTCTCCTTTTACAAAAATATGATTAATAAAAAATTATAACATTACCATTTTTTTAATTGCATGTAAGTAATTACATTTTTCTCTTTTAAATAAGCATTATTAAATATGGTTGGCAGATTTAGTAGCGAACAATTGTTGCACCAATATGTTGTTGCTGTAACTGATTTAAAACAATTAAAATAATATGAGCATGAACTAAAGTGATAGCTTTTCAGTCCTTTAGCGCAAGGATATGTAACCAATAAGTAGGACCTAAAGCATTTTGCATGGGTCGACATGACCCTATTATCCAATTTCTAGTGTACTACAAATGAATACTACAAATGATTAGTCTAACTGTTTATCACATTATTCTTGTGAGCAATGAATGTTATGAATAGCCCACTTAGATAGTGATAATCAAAGTTTGTGTTCAGCATTGGATGTTGGATCAATGTGTTCAATAAAGACAGGGGAAAAATTATGGGTTTTTAGTTTAATCAAATTGCATTGATCTCGTAATGAGACTTAGGAGTAAATTTGGATTGGAGGTGTTGCCCATAGCACCAATCAGATTCTAGCTATCATTCTAGAACGCACTAGATAAATGATAATTAGAATCTGATTGCTTGCCATATCCATCAACTCATCTTTCTTGCTTTTTAGAAGGTTTGATAAATCTACCCCTTAGGGTAATGTAATACAAGTGATTAAAATGGGCACTTTGAAACATGGTGCTTATTCATTAAAACACTGGTAAATAATATGAGCAGAAAATCGAAATTAGAGTGTAGAGTGTAAAAGTGCTAGTTACAAGCCTGCTTTCATTACTACATATTAGTGCTTTAGCAAACAATAGCTGTATTTAAAAGAGTGCAATGTAATCACTTGTGTTACATTTTCTTAACTGAAATAACATGTTAGATCCAATTAATAATTTACGACTGAAAAGGTATCTCACACTGTATGTCAGTATGTTGCAATTAAATCAAACATCCCAAGGTATTCACAAGTAAATTAAATAGGGATCTGTCATCAGTAGAGTTATAGTTCGAAGTATGGTTGAAAATTTCTTAAATTCAGACTCCTCAAATAAATGTCTCAATTAGCAGATAAAAATACACCCCTGTTAGAATCAGACCAGTCACTGTACATCAGTAAAATAGTAACCAATCATAACGTCAGAGCCACCATCACATGGCTTTAACATTATGATAGGAGAAATGTCTCTTAGTATTTGTTTAGTGAATCTTGAATCAAACACAGCTTTGTCTATTAAAGCTTAATTTCTGTTTACACTAATCAATCTGTATACTCGACAGATTTGGATGTTTACACAGAGTTTTGACATATCTTGCATTGTAATACATAACCGTAATAGTTATACTGTAGCAAATAGCTGAATATTTACTTTACACACATTTATATTTTTTTATATATATTTTTTCAATCTTTTTAGTTTTAGTTTTGTTTTACTAAAACAGTGTGGTAGGCGGGGGTCAAGTTATTTTAATACACTTTGTTCCTTGCAACCGAAAATATTCTGTCTTATGAACACCTCTTTTCACACAAATTATGGGTTTCAAATTACGTTCATTTATTGTTATTGCTACAGAAAATAGTCTTTCTTCAGCCAAATAGCACGGTGGGTGTTGTTGAAATTTTATCATTTACTTAATTTCTAAATTTCAAAGAATATGATTTATCTTCTAAGCATCTATTTTTGTGATTAATCACAGTAAGTCTTTTTGACCTTATTTTAATATAAACAAAATATTCAATATAGTCATATTTTACTTATAAATATATCTAACTAATAAGGAATATCTGTGGACAGGGCCGGACTGGGACTAAAAATCAGCTCTGGCATTTAAAGCACACAGGCCCACCTCAGATTCAGATGATAATAATATTACAGTACTTTTTGCAAAGGTCATTCTTATACAGTGTCCTGTGAGATACAAATATATTATACGCAGCTTGACTCTCTATTTGCAGCATAGGGCTTACCAGTATCAGATAATGGTATGTACAGGACAGGAAGAGAAATTTGGGGCCTGGTTACAGTGAACTTTTGGGACTCCCCTCCTTAGACGAGTAGCAAAGAAACTGTGTGCCGCCGCTGTGCGACGTTGCCAAAATGGGTGTGACCACATTGTGCTGGGGGTGTGGTCAACATGGGGCATTGATACATACATTATAATAAAACATTACATTTATCACGCCCTCCCAGCCACATCACACCCTCCCAGACACATTATGACACCCCCAGCCCACTGTACTTATCTATGCATCTGGTGCTGCTGACGTCCATCAGGGTGGGAACTTCCTGTAGAGTGAGCAGGGAAGCTCCTAGTCTCACGAGATTACAAAATGTTGTGAGACTTAGAGCTGCTCTGCAGTTTGTGTTCTGTCAGGGGACTGGGAGCAGCTATCAGCTCCCTCCTGCTAACCAGAGCTGGATTAACGCTCGGGGGAGCCCAGGGTTTTAAAGACAGCAGGACCCCTATTATGTAACATGGTTATCATTTTAGACAAATTTTAGAGAAATACACAGGCAATACTGTGTGCCCTACTGTTAGATGCACACAGCTCTGCCTTCACGAGCAGTACGTTGTGAAGCGGGACATACCTCCCAACTCTCCATGCAGTCGGACCAAATCCTGACTAAGCAAGACAGTCACCCAAATTCAGGACTGTCCCACCAGATTCAGAACAGTTGGCAGATTGTCCTGCTCTCTCCTACCTGTCTTGGTCACTTTCACCACCTGTGACTGCTGGTGTCTTTAGCTCAGTTCCTGCTCGTCTTGATCCTGAAATGTTGGATGCCCTATTTTGAAAAAAAAATGGGTACATGAGATTTAGAAAACTCCAACCAGCCCCAGTGTTAAATCAATAGCACCCACGTTTTGTAATTATGCCTCCCTCAATTCTCAACAATAATAATAATCACATTTAATAAGACCTATTTCCCTCCAACCAGCCCCAACATTAAATTAACAGTATACCCATTTAATCAAAACCAATTCCCCCCCCCCCCAAACAGTCCCAGCAATAAACTAAATAGCATTTACCTTTAATAAATATACCCATTTTCCAAAACCATCACCGGCATTAAATAATTCATATTCACATTTAATAAATAGCCCTCCTCCCCAAAATCAGCCCCATGTTCAATTAATAGCCCCAAACCACCCCAGCATTAAATTAAATTAAAGGCACCTTAAATAATTAGCCCCCACCTACACTCCACCATTAAATAGCTTACGTCCCACATTTTTTTTTTTTTTTAAGATCTTCCCTTCCCTTACACACTATATTAACATACAGCGGCCGCTCACACACACTATATTAACATGCAGCGGCCGCACATACACACTATATTATCGTACTGCGGCCACACACACACTATATTATCAAACTGCGGCCACACACACACACTATATTAACATACTGCGGCCACACAAACACACACACACTATATTAACATACTGCGGCCACACACACACTATATTAACATACTGCGGCCACACACACACTATATTAACATACTGCAGCCACACACACACACTATATTAACATACTGCGGCCACACACACACACACTATATTAACATACTGCGGCCACACACACACACACTATATTAACATACTGCGGCCACACACACACACACTATATTAACATACTGCGGCCACACACACACTATATTAACATACTGCGGCCACACACACACACACTATATTAACATACTGCGCGCCACACACACACACACTATATTAACATACTGCGGACACATACACACACACACACACACACACACACACACACACACACACAATATTAACATACTGCTGCTCGGAAAAATGACAATTTTTACTGCTGGTCTTCCAGAGATAAAGTTCATAAATAGCAGTGAAACTGCGATAAGCGGCGATATAAAAAAATGGTAATTATCATAAAAATAGATCACTTTATCTGATCACTAAGTTTTACCCACATTGCATGATCATTAATAAATAATATACATACACAGTGCTCATTTACTTGCTTACCAATAGTCAGACAATGCATGTTTAATCTTTACTAACATCCATTCAATGTTTCTCTAGGCTCACTAATGTTCTTACACTGCTCCATGGCAGATTATAATACAGAGGCACAGAGCTGACACATGAAATATTATTTGTACACTAACCTCACCTTATTTTCCTGCTCACAGCACAGGGCACAGTTAGCATGGTGTGTGTGTGAGGTGAAACTGACTGCTCTGCTGTCTGCTTGCTAATACACATACAGTCACTGACCATACTTGCCAACTCTCCCGGAATGTCCGGGAGACTCCCGCATTTTGTGAGAGTCTCCCGGACTCCCGGGCGAGTGTGGCAATCTCCCGAATTCTGCCCACTTCACTAGGAAGTGCCCCACTTCCTAGTGAAGTGGGCAGAATTAGATCCCAAACGCCGCGATTCCCGGTGAATCGCGGCGTTTGGCCCCGCCCCCGCTGTCAAATGACGCAATTTGCGTCATGACGTCACAGGGGGCGGGGCCGAAATGACGCGATTTCGGCCACCCCGCCCCTTCACGCCCCCCTCCACTGGCTGGCTCCCGGAAGGGAGCTGAAGAAAGTAGGTAAGTATGACATACACCCGAAGTCCACGCTGCAGCTGCCACTCCCCCCACTCAGACCATGTGATTACAGCCAACCAACCAAGCCAGGGAGGGGTGCATATGTTATGAGTCAAACCATATGACTCCTGACAAGAACGCCGGGGAGTGACTGGTCCTGTCTGCAGGTCCATTGGGCTGCCGTGCAGGGGTGGTTCCACATCGAAATAGTCACCAGCGGAGTGAGCGCTGTGACTGCTGGAAAAAAAAAGAAGAAGATGCGGACAGCTGATCGGCCCATCTAGCCATCGGCCCTTCTGGCATTTGCCAGAAGTGCCAGATGGCCAGTCCGGCCCTGTCTGTGGAGAGTAAAACATAGCAACATAGCATATCAATAGCTTATTTATGCCCATGTGCTGAGCCATATGTATGTTAAGTCCATGCAGGCTTGTACCAGTAGCATATCTACCTAGTTTACGCTGGGCACATGTCACAGACAATTGTGCCCATGTTTTTATCCATTTGTTTTATGTGTACCAAAAATGTTCACTATTAGACATCAATAAAAAAAATCTTTCTAATACAGAAACAACTCCCCATGTATGGAAAAAAAGTGTATCTTAAACATGCACACAAAAGCATAATATATGCCCGGGCAATGATGAAAGCACCAATCAGCATCAGCAGTGCAATCACAAACAGCCAATCACAAGCGGAGACCGACATCATTAGCTATTGGTCATGACCACCCACAAACAATATAGCTTCCTCCAGCATATATGCTGCTTTTTTCCCATTCTACATAAAATTTCAATTGTGCAAACATGCCATTACCATACTCAGCCCATGTTAGAATGATCCCATCCTGCCCCTTCTCGCGTCTCCAGATACAGACTATCATAAGTGGCAGAATTACGCCTCTCAATCTGGTTGTTCCTTAGAGCCCAGAGGGTACATTTACTAAATTGTGGGTTTGAAAAAGTGGAGATGCTGCCTATTGCAACCAATCAGATTCTAGCTTTCATTTTGTAGAATGCACTAAATAAATAATAACTAGAGTCTGACTGGTTGCTATAGGCAACACCACCATTTTTCAAACCCACAGTTTAGTAAATCTAGCCCCAGATGTTGGCAGTGTGTTTTTTTTCACTCCCACTAATTCTACTTCTCTAGCCCTTATAGAATACTCTCACTTCTCTCTTGTATTTCTTTCTGTCCCTACGATTGCTGTTCTCCTCTTCTTGTCATGTGTCCTGCAACTGCTCTGATTGTGGCTCTGCTTTCTGTTGGTAACGAAACTGTTTCTGCGTTCTTTCCCATATCTGTGCTTCTATTGCTGGAACATTGTGCTATGATGTCACTGCACAGTGCTCCCTCATGAAAACATTCAGTGAGATAGGTCACAACCTTACACAAGACATAAAATCTGGAACTTCCAAGCCCTTGTAACCCACTCTACTGATGTCTACCTGTGCAAAGAAGTGTGGAGAACACATGTTGACCTGTCGCCAATGTGATTTTCTTCATTGGGTATACTAACACTGGTTGTAACATGGACCAGCAATGCCACTTGGTAAGACAGGCCCATAAGAGAAGACATAAGAGAAGCACATGAGGGTTCCACCATAATTTTCAAGTAGCTGACCCTTACTTAAGTAAAATATTAAAATCTTAAACCACATAAACACTGGGTGATCTAATTCAGACATAATTGCCACTTTGAGCCATTAGGTGTTTCCGGTGAGCGATTTTCCATCTCATATATGGTTCCTTTGGTTCTTGACAAACTATAACCATATTTGAAGGCCACTAATAGACTAATAGAAATACGTAATGATCTGTAGCGCATATATTTGAACAATCTGACTACAGACCATGGCATAAAGAATAACAGAGAGTGCTAGTCCTTTAGTTTTTGAGAATGGAGTTAACTCCTTTAAGTTCTAACAAAGTTGCTATGTTTTGTTTTTAAATACGACATTGTTTGTCACCATTTTGATGATAAAAGGAATGCAAATGCCTATAAGTAATATATATAAAAATATCTATCTGTGTCTGTGCTACTGTAAGGTTACAGCTGCTTTTCACAAGATGCTAGCTAACAATTTTTGCTTGCCTTAGAATTGATAGCATTTTGAAAACTGCTGGATGCAAGAAAGGCAATGATTACGGTGTTGTCACTAGAAATTACCTCTGCTATGTCAGAACTCCATATCATTCATCTGTTTCTCAATAGGAGCCCTGGGCTGATACCATCAAAGCCAGACAGGATCTATAAGAAAATCTATTAATTTGTTGCAGAAGTTTTCTTACTTTTGCTATTGTTCTACAAGGATTTTTCATAGAACAGCAGCAACCAAGGCAGAAAATAAGAAAACATATTGCAACATTTAATAAATGTTGATTTTACTTCACTGAACAATTTAATATAACATATAAACTAACAATTCTGGCCAAGTTTACTTCAAACATTTTTCAGCTCTTGGTTTCAACACTAAACTGGAAGTCAGATTCTTTCAGACTTATTTAACAAGGAAGCGGAAGTGCTAAGCGCAAACATATTAATTTTTGCTCAAAAGTGTTCAGGCCTGAGTCATTAAGGAAAGTAAGGCAAAAAAAGATGTAAATGTGCCCTGGGACAAAACCATGTTACAATGTAAGGGGTGCAAGTTAGTTTATTATTTTGCACATAAGTTAAAAACTGGCTGTTTTTTCATCTAGCACACAAATACTTGATAGCTTTATTTTTTCACTGAAAGTTAAACTTGTTCTAGGACATGCCATATCCCAATGGGAAATCTGTCTCCACATTTTAAATTTACCTCCCCTCCACTGCAGCATGGTTTTGCCCAGGTGCAAATTCACTCCTTTTTTATACTTTGCTATTCTTAATGACTCATGCCCTCTATATTTATAAGTTTGTTAAATATCCTTAGTATTATTATTATCCTTTATAAAGCGCTAACATATTACGCAACACTATACATTGACGGGATCATAACACAAACAAATTACATACAATCATATGAAACAGAAGGTAAAGATTGTCCTGCTTAAACGATCTTATAATCTAAGGCTACTGTAAGGCAGCAGCACTATCAGTTGTCAATAATAAATCATCCATTGGGGACTGACATTTCTGTGTTGCTACCATTGGTGTGGTAAGGTTGGGTTGAGGAGAGCAACCTGGAGATATGAAACATGAATTATCCCTAGTGAAAATCTTAAACCAGTCAGTTGCTGCCAACCATAACTGTTTCTCACTATTCATCTTATCTGAACCACCTTGCTCTTCTGGTTCTAGAGAAGGCTGTCACATTTGTACTGCATAGATACTAGGTTATCTGCTAGCTTGGATTAGCTCTGTACCTGGTGTTTTTCTTTGCTGCTGCTGGAAACCAAGCCTGGATACTTGTTCCCCATGTTCAACGGCAGCTGTTGCATGTAGCCAAGTCTGGAAACTGATTCCCCATGTTGTCCATTATTATCGGCAGCTGCTGTGTCACGGGCACTAGGAGTCTTTACCCAGGGATCACCAGGTGGTAAGCTTACCAGAGCAATGTAGATGGTAATAGTGTACTCTGGTAGCAGGGTGATCACGGAACAGGCAATAGTAGATGATGAGAGATGCTCAGGAAAGTCTATGACTAGCAGCACTGGTAATATGGAGGTAATAATACACAAGGAACTGTATGGACAAGGGCAAGTGGAGGTAGTCAGTGATCTGCGTTAGCAAGTTGTACCACTGCCATAGTGAGGAGGAATGTCCAACAGAAACGAGGAGGTGATGAGAGTCAGCGGTCTGCGGATAGCAAGTGGTACCGCTGTCTGAGTGAAGGAATGGAATCCAAGTGGAGGTATCCGGGAAGTCAGTGGTCTGCGGTAGCAAGTTGTACCACTGCTATGTGAGAGGAATGGAACAGGTGATACCGGAACAGGAATCAGTGGTCTGCCTTCAGCAAGTTGTACCACTGAAAATATATGTGAGGAGGTGTACGGGGAGAGACTGCAACACAGGATGTACACGGGCACATTAAACACGATCCACAGTAATATGCACAATATATATAAATGACTGAACAGGTCTGCAAATGTAGGAAGTCTCTGAAGTAATCCAGCACAAGGTAACACAGTCAATGATGGCAAAAGACTCAGCGGATTGCAGACTCCAGAGGAGAACCAACACAGTCCAGCAAGATATGCAATACACCAGCACAGTCAATGAGAAGTATGCATACCGTGGTTCAGAAGGCAGTCAGACAGGAGTGCAGTGATACCTGGGCGGCAGGAGGCCGACAGGATGAGAAGTCCCTGGATGTAAGAAGCAGGAGTCTAGTAGGTGCAGCGCACAGGTAAGTAGACCAACAGGGACACGAATCCAATGCTGACAGGAGGGTAGCGACCAGGGGAACCAGGAAGGCGTGGAGAGCGGATCAGCAGTAGATGGACGATAGGACTGGCAGCGGCAGCAGGACTCTGCAAACCCACGGGAGAGATGAGATGAGGCTGAGGTGCACAGGAGCAGCGGATAGGAATCAGCTAGCAGTCACGATGATGAACACAGGCGAGTTACCAGCTGGAGGCTGTAGTGCACGGAGGCAGCGGATAGGAATCAGCTCACGGTCACGATGATGAACACAGGCGAGTTGCCGGCTGGAGGCTGTAGTGCACGGAGGCAGCGGATAGGAATCAGCTCACAGTCACGATGATGAACACAGGCGAGTTGCCAGCTGGAGGCTGTAGTGCACGGAGGCAGCAGCTAGGAATCAGCTCACAGACTTGATGATGAACAGGTGAGAGGATAAGGAGAGAAGGCTGTAGTGCACGGAGGCAGCGGATAGGAATCAGCAAACAGTCACTATGGAATATAATAGCGTTGAAGTGGTATAGGAGACTGTAGTGCACGGAGGCAGCGGATAGGAATCAGCAAACAGTCACAATGGAATATAATAGCGTTGAAGTGGTATAGGAGACTGTAGTGCACGGAGGCAGCGGATAGGAATCAGCAAACAGTCACGATGATACAGTTGATGGTAGAAGTGGTATAGGAGACGGTAGTGCACGGAGGCAGCGGATAGGAATCAGCAAACAGTCACAATGGAATATAATAGCGTTGAAGTGGTATAGGAGACTGTAGTGCACGGAGGCAGCGGATAGGAATCAGCAAACAGTCACGATGATACAGTTGATGGTAGAAGTGGTATAGGAGACTGTAGTGCACGGAGGCAGCGGATAGGAATCAGCAAACAGTCACGATGATACAGTTGATGGTAGAAGTGGTATGGGAACCACAGTAGTAGAAGTGGTTAGGAAACCACAGAGGTAGAAGTGGTTTGGAAACCACAGGAATCAGCAGCGCTGAATACACGAGGAAACACAGGAACACTTTCAGAGGCTCATGGGGAATGAGACTCCAAGATCAGGCAACGTGGTGTTGACCACAGGTGCTTAATATAGGGAGTGTTGCCTGATCTGCCAATTGAGTTAAAGGGACATACACTGAAGTATAGGAAAGGGCTGCGCATGCGCAGACCCTCAGGATGGAGGACGGCCACGGTTCCTAAATGTCCGGGAAGAGGCACTCACGGTCCGGTGAGTGACAGTACCCCCCCTTTTAAAGGTGGGCACAGAACGCCTGGAACCGGGCTTGTCCGGATTTTTGAAATAAAACTTCTTCAAAAGGGCAGGAGCATTAAGATCTTCAGCTTTGATCCAAGAGCGCTCCTCAGGACCAAAGCCCTTCCAATGAACGAGGAAACGGAGTACTCCTCGCGAAATTTTTGCGTCTAATACCTCAGTAATTTCAAAATCCTCCTCCTGATGAACTTGAACTGGCTGCGGAGCTGAGGGAGGTTTTGAAAAACGGTTGATAATAAGAGGCTTGAGTAAGGACACATGGAAGGCATTAGAAATCCGAAGATTCTTAGGAAGAAGAAGTTTCACACATACTGGATTGATTACTTGAATGATCCTATACGGACCAATAAAACGAGGAGCGAATTTCATAGATGGGACCTTCAAACGAATGTTTTTAGTAGATAACCAGACACGATCTCCAATTTTTAGTGGTGGAATAGCCCGCCTCTTCTTATCTGCGAAAGATTTATATTTGATAGATGTTTTCTTCAAACAGGTTTTGACCTGAGACCAGATATTTTTAAAGGTCTGACAGGCCGTCTCCACCGCTGGAACTTGGGTGGGCGGGAGGGCAGGAAATTCCGGAAAAGACGGATGGTGACCGTAGACCACAAAAAATGGAGTTTTGGATGATGACTCATGGTACATGTTGTTATGGGCGAATTCGGCCCAAGGAAGCAACTCTACCCAGTTGTCTTGATTGGCTGAAGAGAACATCCTTATAAAAGTCTCAAGATCTTGATTGACACGCTCAGTCTGTCGTTAGATTGCGGATGGTAAGAAGATGAGAGTGCTAATCGTATGCCCAAGGTTTTACAAAGGGCTCGCCAGAATCTGGAAACGAATTGTACTCCTCTATCTGACACAATCTCAGACGGACATCCATGGATGCGGAAGATCTCTTTAATGAAATGTTCGGCCAGGATAGACGAGGAAGGCAAACCAGACAGAGGGACGAAATGAGCCATCTTCGAAAATCTGTCCACCACCACCCAAATAGTGTTATGATTCTTACTAGGTGGTAAGTCAGTAACGAAATCCATACTAATATGGGTCCACGGCTTGGACGGAATGGGTAGTGGTCGCAGCAACCCTGCTGGAGTTCTGCGGGAAGATTTGAATTGGGAACATAATTCACAGGAAGCAATGAACTCTTTGACGTCTCTCCTCATTGAAGGCCACCAGTAACTTCGAGAGAGCATCTCAAAGGTCTTGTGTTCACCGGCGTGTCCAGAAAAACGAGAGGCATGGAACCACGAAAGGATTTTCCTCCTTAGAGTAGGAGGCACGAGAGTCTTCCCAAATGGTAGCGTTTTGGTGGATGAAGCAGCCAGTGAGATACATTTGGGGTCTAGAATGGTATGGTTGGAAACCTCTTCTATATCAGAGGACGTCACAAAAGCTCTAGATAAAGCGTCAGCTTTTTTGTTCTTGGCAGCTGGTTTGAAGGTTATTATTAATTCGAAACGGGAAAAGAAAAGAGACCATCTTGCTTGGCGAGGGTTCAAGCATTGGGCAGACTGAAGATATGACAAGTTCTTATGATCCGTGAAGATCGTCACCGGATGGCGAGCTCCTTCCAATAGGTATCTCCACTCCTCTAATGCAGCTTTGATAGCTAGTAACTCCTTGTCCCCGATAGTATAATTCTTCTCTGCGGGCAGAAGACCCCGAGAATAGAAGGCACAAGGATGGAATTTTTGCTGTTCAGAGCGTTGGGAGAGAATAGCTCCCAAGCCCACATTAGAGGCATCTACTTCTAGAAAGAAGGGGAGTGTCACATCAGGCTGTCGAAGGATTGGAGCCGAAGAGAAGGACTCTTTGAGTGTTTGAAAGGCTTGAAAAGCCTCAGGCGACCATTGCTTAGGATTAGCCCCTTTTCGAGTCAGGGCCACAATAGGAGATGCAATGGAAGAAAAGTCTTGAATGAAGCGTCTATAGTAATTGGCAAAACCTAAAAAACGCTGAATAGCACGAAGAGTAATTGGCTGGGGCCAATGTAGTACAGCATTCACCTTGTCTGGATCCATCTTCAGGCCAACTCCGGAAACTATATACCCCGAGAATGGAATCTGGGGCAATTCGAATGAACATTTTTCTAATTTACAGAACAATGAATTTTTTCGTAGCCTGGAGAGGACTTCTGCCACATGTTGGTGGTGAGAAGGCAGGTCCTGAGAAAAGATCAATATGTCGTCCAGATAGACGACGACACATACATATAATAAGTCCCGAAAGATCTCATTGATGAAGCCTTGAAAAACAGCGGGGGCATTACACAGCCCGAAAGGCATTACCAGATATTCGTAATGCCCGTCTCTGGTGTTAAACGCTGTCTTCCATTCGTCACCGGAACGGATTCTGATTAAATTGTAGGCACCACGAAGATCCAACTTAGTAAAAATACGGGCTCCCTTGATGCGATCGAATAGCTCAGTAATCAGCGGAATGGGGTACCGATTCTTGATAGTAATGGCAATGAGTCCACGAAAATCTATGCAAGGGCGTAATGATCCATCCTTCTTTTTGACGAAGAAGAACCCAGCTCCAGCGGGAGAGGTGGAAGGTCGAATAAACCCACGCTGGAGGTTCTCCTGTATGTACTCAGATGTGGCTTGAGTTTCAGGTAACGAAAGTGGATAGACCCGGCCCCTGGGGGGAGTCTTGCCAGGTAGAAGGTCGATCGGACAATCCCAAGAACGATGAGGAGGAAGACGTTCAGACTGAGCTTTATCAAACACATCAGTAAATGAAGCATATTGAGGAGGGAGTCCCGGTGAGGTAGATGAGATGGAAGATTGCTGTACTTTGAGAGGAATAACTTGGGAAAGGCAACGATGGTGACATTCAGGCCCCCAAGACGTGACTTGAGGGGTGCGCCAGTCAATCTGGGGAGAGTGACACTGAAGCCATGGAAGGCCTAAGACAATCGGACTTGTCGTAACAGGAAGGATTAAAAACGATATTACTTCATGATGCAGGGCACCAATCTGAAGTGTTACTGGAGACGTACTCTGAGTGATGAGACCGTTGATGAGACGTGATCCATCTATAGCCGTCACAGTAATGGGTGTTTTTAAGGTAATCACTGGTAGAGACCATTGATTTACTAATGATTTGGAAATAAAATTTCCTGCTGCTCCAGAATCAATTAATGCCTGTGACTCAAAGGTTTTGGTAGCAGAGGAAATCGTAACATCAAAAGCGCAGACTTTAGATTTCATGGAAGATGGAGAGGACTCCAGGGACCCTAACTTCACCTCTCCAGAACTAGTTAGGGCCTGGCATTTCCCGATCTCTTAGGGCAGGAGCTGAGAATATGAGTGGAATCAGCACAATAGATACAGAGTCTATTCTTTACTCTTCGTTTTCTCTCCTCGGAAGATAATTTGGAACGTCCTATCTCCATGGGAATCACAGAGGGTGAAACTGGACGAAATTGAGGGTTAGAACGAAGAGGTGCTTTAGCAGAAGTTGTTCTCTCAGCCTCCCTTTCACGAAATCTCATATCAACACGATGGCAAAGAGAGATCAAATCTTCAAGTGACGAAGGAAGCTCTTGAGTAGTCAGTGCATCTTTAATTTTATCGGAGAGCCCCTGCCAGAAGGCGGCAACTAGGGCTTCAGTGTTCCACTGAAGTTCAGAGGCTAAGATCCTAAATTGAATGACGTACTGGCCTACTGTATGAGGTCCTTGTCGTAGGCGGAGGATGCTGGAAGCAGCGGAGGTCACACGACCTGGTTCATCGAACACACTTCGAAATGTAGAAATGAATTTGGCACTATCTTGCAATATAGGGTCATTTCTCTCCCACAGAGGGGAGGCCCAAGCCAGGGCTTGTCCTGAAAACAAAGAGATAAGATAGGCCACTCTGGAACGATGGGTAGAAAAATTTTGAGGTTGGAGCTCAAAATGGAGTGAACATTGGTTAAGGAAACCCCTACAAGTTTTGGGGTCTCCATCGTACTTTGACGGAGTAGGCAGGTGAAGCGTGGAAGCTGTAGACACCTGGGATGGCACTGGGGAAACGGAGGAAAGCACAGAAGCCTCAGGAGTAGCTGTCACAGTCTGTCCAGATGTTCCTTGGGAGGTTAATGACTGATAACACTGAAGTAACAGCTGTTGGCGGGCATCCTGTTGCTCCACACGGCTGACCAGATGCTGCAGCATCTCTTTGGCGGTAGGTTCCGTATCTGGGTCTGTCATGGCCTGATCTTACTGTCACGGGCACTAGGAGTCTTTACCCAGGGATCACCAGGTGGTAAGCTTACCAGAGCAATGTAGATGGTAATAGTGTACTCTGGTAGCAGGGTGATCACGAAACAGGCAATAGTAGATGATGAGAGATGCTCAGGAAAGTCTATGACTAGCAGCACTGGTAATATGGAGGTAATAATACACAAGGAACTGTATGGACAAGGGCAAGTGGAGGTAGTCAGTGGTCTGCGTTAGCAAGTTGTACCACTGCCATAGTGAGGAGGAATGTCCAACAGAAACGAGGAGGTGATGAGAGTCAGCGGTCTGCGGATAGCAAGTGGTACCGCTGTCTGAGTGAAGGAATGGAATCCAAGTGGAGGTATCCGGGAAGTCAGTGGTCTGCGGTAGCAAGTTGTACCACTGCTATGTGAGAGGAATGGAACAGGTGATACCGGAACAGGAATCAGTGGTCTGCCTTCAGCAAGTTGTACCACTGAAAATATATGTGAGGAGGTGTACGGGGAGAGACTGCAACACAGGATGTACACGGGCACATTAAACACGATCCACAGTAATATGCACAATATATATAAATGACTGAACAGGTCTGCAAATGTAGGAAGTCTCTGAAGTAATCCAGCACAAGGTAACACAGTCAATGATGGCAAAAGACTCAGCGGATTGCAGACTCCAGAGGAGAACCAACACAGTCCAGCAAGATATGCAATACACCAGCACAGTCAATGAGAAGTATGCATACCGTGGTTCAGAAGGCAGTCAGACAGGAGTGCAGTGATACCTGGGCGGCAGGAGGCCGACAGGATGAGAAGTCCCTGGATGTAAGAAGCAGGAGTCTAGTAGGTGCAGCGCACAGGTAAGTAGACCAACAGGGACACGAATCCAATGCTGACAGGAGGGTAGCGACCAGGGGAACCAGGAAGGCGTGGAGAGCGGATCAGCAGTAGATGGACGATAGGACTGGCAGCGGCAGCAGGACTCTGCGAACCCACGGGAGAGATGAGATGAGGCTGAGGTGCACAGGAGCAGCGGATAGGAATCAGCTAGCAGTCACGATGATGAACACAGGCGAGTTACCAGCTGGAGGCTGTAGTGCACGGAGGCAGCGGATAGGAATCAGCTCATGGTCACGATGATGAACACAGGCGAGTTGCCGGCTGGAGGCTGTAGTGCACGGAGGCAGCGGATAGGAATCAGCTCACAGTCACGATGATGAACACAGGCGAGTTGCCAGCTGGAGGCTGTAGTGCACGGAGGCAGCAGCTAGGAATCAGCTCACAGACTTGATGATGAACAGGTGAGTGGATAAGGAGAGAAGGCTGTAGTGCACGGAGGCAGCGGATAGGAATCAGCAAACAGTCACTATGGAATATAATAGCGTTGAAGTGGTATAGGAGACTGTAGTGCACGGAGGCAGCGGATAGGAATCAGCAAACAGTCACAATGGAATATAATAGTGTTGAAGTGGTATAGGAGACTGTAGTGCACGGAGGCAGCGGATAGGAATCAGCAAACAGTCACGATGGAATATAATAGCGTTGAAGTGGTATAGGAGACTGTAGTGCACGGAGGCAGCGGATAGGAATCAGCAAACAGTCACGATGATACAGTTGATGGTAGAAGTGGTATAGGAGACTGTAGTGCACGGAGGCAGCGGATAGGAATCAGCAAACAGTCACGATGATACAGTTGATGGTAGAAGTGGTATGGGAACCACAGTAGTAGAAGTGGTTAGGAAACCACAGAGGTAGAAGTGGTTTGGAAACCACAGGAATCAGCAGCGCTGAATACACGAGGAAACACAGGAACACCTTCAGAGGCTCATGGGGAATGAGACTCCAAGATCAGGCAACGTGGTGTTGACCACAGGTGCTTAATATAGGGAGTGTTGCCTGATCTGCCAATTGAGTTAAAGGGACATACACTGAAGTATAGGAAAGGGCTGCGCATGCGCAGACCCTCAGGATGGAGGACGGCCACGGTTCCTAAATGTCCGGGAAGAGGCACTCACGGTCCGGTGAGTGACATGCTGCTGGTAACCAAGCCTGGATATTGGTTCCCCATGTTCATCGTCAGCTGCTGCCATCAAGGAGACAGTGGAGATCATCAAAGGACGAACAGAGATGGCGACAGCAATGACAACTGAACAGTAGAACTGAGATGGTATTAGTATATCTTCAAAACAACACAGTCTTGGGGCTAGATTTACTAAGAATTAAATTTGGTGGTGGTTTAGTGGTCCAAACCGCCGCATTTACTATAGGGCAATTTGAGGCTGCGATTTGAAATGGCTGGTGATGTGTGGCGGTTTGGAAACAGCAAAACCGCCGGCGGTTTGGTTAAAACCACCATCAAAACCATCCAAAAGACACGTTTTTAAATACCTGCCTCAGATTGGCAAACTGCATGCTGTTTGAGTTATTTTGGCATTCAAAAAATAAATTATTGAGGCAATCATTATTTATTGATTAAGGTGCAAAATGAATTTATAATTTACTTATGAGGAAATATTTTTTTAAAAATATTTTTAAGATGGGAAAATTATTGAAATATTATATTCATCTGGGACTATGTATTTATGTCTATATTTAATTACATTTTAAATGAACATGTGATTTTGCCTTTATTAATAACCTTGTCCAGACCCTATATATTATTTTATGTATATGACATTCATTACAGTATTATATTGTGTACAAATAGGATAATGCAAATTTCGTATTTACTAGTAACACCTTCAAGCTCTACACCTACACTTTTTCTGTGCTATTGTGGTATACACACTTGTTATTACTGACTTAAACTTGGAAGATATGCTAGTCTTTCAGAACTGGACATATCTTTATAAATGCACTTTTTCATGCATGCATCTCTTCCTGCTTACATTTGGGGCACAAATGCATCCATTGCTACATGAGCCCCTTTGTGCTTCACCATGAGAAGTATCTAGATCCAAACTGGAGAAAGAAAACCAAGCTCCACAAGAGTCAAAGGAAGCAAAGCCAAACTAAGTAGGCTGCATGACAATGATGTACAGTGCATAAGGGTCTTATAATGAACACAGACTAAATAATGACACGTATTTTGTGTATGTTGCTACTGAATTAACATGCAGCCCTTTGATAACACATTATATTTTTTAACAGACGTTGTATATGTTACGTTTGCTGTATTGTTTGATGGCATTTAGATTGCAAAAAGTAAATTGGTCTCATGGGGAGGACAGTGAATACTATCCTGGCAAACAAACAAAAAATCAGACCCTGTATGGTTTACTGTCTATGCTATGTCTCAATGTGGACTGAATATGTCAGTTTATAAATTACTCACACACCTATTAAATAAAATATCATTTCACTTTTACGCACATTATGTATATTTCAGTTTTACTAATCAAGTAGGCATAGTCTGACCATTAAGTTTCTCTGTTGACATTATAACCTAATAGGATTTAGACATCCTTACATGAAGACAAAGATAATTCAGATTTAATGCAGAGTGACAGAGGGGCCAAAGATCCGTATTGCTCAGTTAACATTATAACCTAATAGGATTAGAACAACTTGGCATTAGGAACACATAAATACTGCAGCTTAACCACAGAGTGACAGTCGGATCATAAATTCAAAACAGCAAATCTATGAGCAATGTTTATTTTTCAGAAACAGAAGGTGGATGAGAGATGAAAAAATATAAAATTATGAGAGAGAATGCTCAGTTTGTTCGTGTGTTCAGTTTGTTAACTCTCCCCAACCCTCAAAAACATTATGATCACTCTATGTTAAAGCTATGTGTATTACCATGCTCTAACACACATTACCACCTGGGTTACTAAACTGAATTTGAGATCTTCATTGATGGCAAAAGTTATGATGTGGTGTGACAACAGCCAGGGACATAACGCTGCATTGCAGGGCCCCATATCCAAATTTAGGAGAGCCCAACAATGACGCTCCACCCTCCTGCTCCCAGTTGGGGCTTCACTAAACATGAGCCGGACTGAGGTCTGCTCCGAAAAGGCTCCACTCTACTCTTCTGAGAGCAAAGCAGGGGCCTCAGGAATATGATACAGCATTAACAGGCCCCTCTTACTTCCGGGCCCCATAGCGGCTGCAAAGGTGGTAGTTCCACCACTGACAATAGCTAATTACAGAGCCTTTGCCACCACATGCAGACCTCCTCCAGTTGCATAATTTATGTATTAATAAAATTGTACCAATTTATAGAAGTGATAACATAAGCGCAAACTAAATAAATATATATATATATATATATATATATATATATATATATATTATGTATTGTATTGTAACATTTTAGATTATGCGAGATTAATATATTTATTGTTTGATTTTTTTGAGATGCATTAATATCTTCACGTTTATTTTTATATAAGTGGTAATGTAATTCTCAGTTACTAAATGATACTTGGTTTATATGCTTTATTTAGTAGTTGTCCGCATTGCCCATATTAGGGCCAATATATGGGACTCTCATTGTTTAGAGTAGGACCATCCTATTAGCAAAAGCGCCTTGGCGTGGCGGATGGCTTAAACATACATTTGCAAATGTGTGCAACAAAGACTTTTGCATTTTTATCTACAGTAGAAATGGCAGATCTGTTGCTGGCTATAGCAGTGTGCTGGGGGAAAAAATGTTGTGTGTATGTTCCTTGCAGGATAACCCCAACCTTTCAAGCACCTGTTATGGCCTATAAATTGATTTGAGCAGCTTCCACTTTTGTATTTGTCTGAGAGGCATGTTGGTGTCAGTAGCTGAGAGGGGGTACTGGCACTGAATTGCTGTTTGGAGGCTTCTGGGGTACCTCTTTGGTAAGTTGGCTCTCAATTTAAAAACACATATGTATGGCCCAAATATATGGGACTCTCATTATTTAGAGTAGGACCATCCTATTAGCAAAAGCGCCTTGGCGTGGCGGATGGCTTAAACATACATTTGCAAATGTGTGCAACAAAGACTTTTGCATTTTTATCTACAGTAGAAATGGCAGATCTGTTGCTGGCTATAGCAGTGTGCTGGGGGAAAAAATGTTGTGTGTATGTTCCTTGCAGGATAACCCCACCCTTTCAAGCACCTGTTATGGCCTATAAATTGATTTGAGCAGCTTCCACTTTTGTATTTGTCTGAGAGGCATGTTGGTGTCAGTAGCTGAGAGGGGGTACTGGCACTGAATTGCTGTTTGGAGGCTTCTGGGGTACCTCTTTGGTAAGTTGGCTCTCAATTTAAAAACACATATGTATGGCCCAAATATATGGGACTCTCATTGTTTAGAGTAGGACCATCCTATTAGCAAAAGCGCCTTGGCGTGGCGGATGGCTTAAACATACATTTGCAAATGTGTGCAACAAAGACTTTTGCATTTTTATCTACAGTAGAAATGGCAGATCTGTTGCTGGCTATAGCAGTGTGCTGGGGGAAAAAATGTTGTGTGTATGTTCCTTGCAGGATAACCCCAACCTTTCAAGCACCTGTTATGGCCTATAAATTGATTTGAGCAGCTTCCACTTTTGTATTTGTCTGAGAGGCATGTTGGTGTCAGTAGCTGAGAGGGGGTACTGGCACTGAATTGCTGTTTGGAGGCTTCTGGGGTACCTCTTTGGTAAGTTGGCTCTCAATTTAAAAACACATATGTATGGCCCAAATATATGGGACTCTCATTGTTTAGAGTAGGACCATCCTATTAGCAAAAGCGCCTTGGCGTGGCGGATGGCTTAAACATACATTTGCAAATGTGTGCAACAAAGACTTTTGCATTTTTATCTGCAGTAGAAATGGCAGATCTGTTGCTGGCTATAGCAGTGTGCTGGGGGAAAAAATGTTGTGTGTATGTTCCTTGCAGGATAACCCCACCCTTTCAAGCACCTGTTATGGCCTATAAATTGATTTGAGCAGCTTCCACTTTTGTATTTGTCTGAGAGGCATGTTGGTGTCAGTAGCTGAGAGGGGGTACTGGCACTGAATTGCTGTTTGGAGGCTTCTGGGGTACCTCTTTGGTAAGTTGGCTCTCAATTTAAAAACACATATGTATGGCCCAAATATATGGGACTCTCATTGTTTAGAGTAGGACCATCCT
The DNA here is from genome assembly GCF_038048845.1 of Mixophyes fleayi. Taxonomy (NCBI): domain Eukaryota; kingdom Metazoa; phylum Chordata; class Amphibia; order Anura; family Limnodynastidae; genus Mixophyes; species Mixophyes fleayi. Next base: position 40,257,073 of record NC_134408.1, read on the forward strand.
ATTAGCAAAAGCGCCTTGGCGTGGCGGATGGCTTAAACATACATTTGCAAATGTGTGCAACAAAGACTTTTGCATTTTTATCTACAGTAGAAATGGCAGATCTGTTGCTGGCTATAGCAGTGTGCTGGGGGAAAAAATGTTGTGTGTATGTTCCTTGCAGGATAACCCCACCCTTTCAAGCACCTGTTATGGCCTATAAATTGATTTGAGCAGCTTCCACTTTTGTATTTGTCTGAGAGGCATGTTGGTGTCAGTAGCTGAGAGGGGGTACTGGCACTGAATTGCTGTTTGGAGGCTTCTGGGGTACCTCTTTGGTAAGTTGGCTCTCAATTTAAAAACACATATGTATGGCCCAAATATATGGGACTCTCATTGTTTAGAGTAGGACCATCCTATTAGCAAAAGCGCCTTGGCGTGGCGGATGGCTTAAACATACATTTGCAAATGTGTGCAACAAAGACTTTTGCATTTTTATCTACAGTAGAAATGGCAGATCTGTTGCTGGCTATAGCAGTGTGCTGGGGGAAAAAATGTTGTGTGTATGTTCCTTGCAGGATAACCCCACCCTTTCAAGCACCTGTTATGGCCTATAAATTGATTTGAGCAGCTTCCACTTTTGTATTTGTCTGAGAGGCATGTTGGTGTCAGTAGCTGAGAGGGGGTACTGGCACTGATTTGCTGTTTGGAGGCTTCTGGGGTACCTCTTTGGTAAGTTGGCTCTCAATTTAAAAACACATATGTATGGCCCAAATATATGGGACTCTCATTGTTTAGAGTAGGACCATCCTATTAGCAAAAGCGCCTTGGCGTGGCGGATGGCTTAAACATACATTTGCAAATGTGTGCAACAAAGACTTTTGCATTTTTATCTACAGTAGAAATGGCAGATCTGTTGCTGGCTATAGCAGTGTGCTGGGGGAAAAAATGTTGTGTGTATGTTCCTTGCGGGTTTATATATATGCAGACCTAGCCAGTAAGGAAAATGGTATTTTTTATCCCCTTCAATACTACACACTTAGACACGAGTATTGTTAATGTGTGAATTTCTGATAAAGTTTTTTTTCCCGAACATCCGGGACCTTATGCATGCGCAGTAAAAAGTGCCATCTGATGACGCATTCGCAAGATAGCGCCGGACATTATAAATACCTGCGGTTTACATTTACATATAACTCCTGATGAAGTCTCTTTAAAGAGACGAAACGCGTTGAGGATTGGTGGTGGACTACTTGTAGACCTATTTTTAGACAGTATTAAGACTTATCTCTATCATCGTAGAACACGCTGCAATGGATTTTCCTGACGTATCAGCTGACCCACAGATAAGCTTCTACTATTATTATTATTTTTGGGATTGATTGATACATCATGGCAGTATTGGAAGGAATGCCCCTGCTGTAATAATATTTACAGATATGCCTGCTTTATTTGATAAAATGTGAGTGTTATTCTTTTGAGCAATAAATCGGTTGAAGAACATACTACACCATATGTGGTTTCTCTATTTTACCCGCTAGTATAGAAGTAGAAGGATACCAATGAAGACCAGCAATAAGAACTACAGATAAGCCTATTTATTTATATCTTTGGTACGCTTAATCACATGAGGAGTGTGCTGTGTGGTGGTGGGATCCACATTGGTTCTGATACATTTTAATATTTACTACACAATATGCGATTTTTCTCCTGTTTTTTTGATATATGAGATGATTCCATACATTTGAGAAGTGTGTTGGAGTGGACCAGTATTACAGATTTGTTGATGTGTGCATGTCCCTATCCACATCTTGTATGCATATAAGAATAATTGTATTCGTGACGATTTACACTATTAGGCGCCTATCCCTATTTCTTTGTTTTTAAATATTCTTTTTGGACTTACCATCTGGTACTAGGAATAAGGCAGCTACCTGTACATGAGGAGTGAATTTATGATACATTTATGTTTGTTATATATCAAGCGGACTATTAAGTAGAGCGCCGAGTGTATTTGGGCTCATAATATATATATATATATATATATATATATATATATATATATATATATTTATATATAGATATTCACAAGTGACTCAGATAATATTATACACACTAACGTATGCAAATGTAGAAGACTTGATTATTATCTAGATTCACATTCAGATAAGTAAAGCTCATAAACACCATTATGTAAAATAAAATGCTGGAAAAGGCAGATCCCAAGTAATGAACAATGAAGTATTGAAATCATAATATTTTCTCAGAGTCTTTGAAAACCTCTGAAGTGCTGAGCTTAAGAGATTCAGCTAATATGCTTGCAAGACATAACAAATGTAAAATAGCTACGCTAATTAAAATGCAGCAGTCAAACCCTTTCCTTTCATTTTGTTTAGCAACAACTTTACATATACTGACTTGTTTGGTCTCTGTGAGACTTTAAGGCCATTTTAAGGTTATTAGCTCAGTAGTCCTAATTTTATTGTGGCCCTCTGAACTGAAATTTGCCAAAGATCAAGTATACATTCCATTTTATTATATCTTTGCTTGTTACTGCAATTTGGCATGTTTCTTTTAAATACAGAGAGAGAGCTAGATTTTTCCCCTGAAGTGCCAGTAAGTAACATGTGATGCGCTTGATCACACGGTACTAAGTCCCACTCACTGAATAGTAAAGCTATTGAAAAGTAGAGCAGTTAAAGATATAAAAACAATCAACATACCATGTGATTGCTGCTCAAGTATGCTATTTATCCAACTAAAATGTACTCCATCTCTACTTTTATTATTTACAGACAACTTTAGTAAGGGTTCATTTACAAAGCATACTTTGCAGCACAAATGGCCCTTTGTGACATCATACTAATATTTTATTTGAATGAACCTATTTTTACATATGATTTGGTACATCAAGGCAGTGAAAGCAAGTGCAGTGTTCTCCCCAGCACCTATTTCCCGGGTGTTCCACCCGGCTGGTTTTACTTGGCACTCTGCTCTTGGAGTCCAACAGAGTTCTATTAAAATAGAATATACCATTGTTTTTTCTATTATAACAGGACCTATGTGAGCACTACAGCCAGCAGTGTGTGTTAGATCACTGACCACCAGTCCTGGCAGGTGTGGGCAATAACCTCCAACAGATTTCATTGCTATTGCAAAATATTACAACTGCCCCCACCCGGGTGCATCTAAATGCCACCCGGCTGTTTCTTAATGCCACCCGGCTTTCAAATTTTTCTGGGGAGAAAACTGCAAGTGTACAGAAAGTTGCTCATTTAAACTGGAAGAATTGGTGGGATTCATTCCTGAGTGCATGATAGGTGTACTCATGCAGCTTGCATTACGCCAACATGTAAAAACAAAAATTTCAATGTGCCATTAAAATGCTATGGAATTTATGTGTTTATAATGTATATACCTTACTGTGCTTAGCCTTATCTTGTTTGAAAATACATGCTTATTACCTATTGGCAATGGGTGTAAGTCCATAACAGCTGCCAGTCATGCTTTGGTCATGAAGCAGAAACCTTCCTATCCTTTACATCAAAGGTAATCCCTCCACCAATCACAAGGATGGACTCTTATATTAAGCCTTACAGTCACGTGTGGCAAACTTAAGAAGGAGAGACCTTACTGGTGATTGGAGGGGGACTTATTTAATGTAGGAAAGGGGTTTGTTACTTTGTACAGCACCTAAGTATGCCTTAGAGAGACAAATAGGAGTATTTGCATGACATTAGATACTCGGATTATGATTATGCAAAATCTGTGTTTAATAACTGACCTTTATGGAATCAAGCTAAGTATAGAAAAATACATATGTGCTAATGCCTCCCACATAAATGCAGTAATACAATAACCATAATAAGTCTATTACATCGTAAAGGTGAACCTGACAAATACATCTTAAAATCTGGAAACAAAATTTGAATAAACATGTTTTATTTGTATTGTTTGCTAAGGCAACATTCACATTGGTGTTTGCTATGTGTTATTTTCACATTATTATTATTACAAAAATGTAATTTTACAGTGCCAGCAGTGCTTTTCAATTGGAAACAAACACAGTAATAAAACAAGACTGGGTATTTACAGATGTAAGAAGGCCCTGCTATTAAAAGAGGGACATTAATAGACACAGCTACCCATTGCCAGCGATTGTAGGTCTTAAATACTAAGGAGTGTTATGTGATGGCTACTTCTGATACAAGTCAGACTATGGAACTGTGGCACAAGCGTTACAATCTAAAAGGCATCTACCAATATCCTCCAGTATCTCCCAGAGGTGAGGATCTAGATGCTGGCATGTATGTAGATATGAAATGTCTCATTTGGTATAATGATTTTTATTTTAACATCCGTTTACATGCACTGAACTTACAATACATATGTATGTTAAATGCCAGAATGTTAGCCCTTTATTTACAGAATATGCTATGTTCACATAAGGGTCTATCAAAAATAGCTATATACTGAGCACATTTCAAATATTAACCAGTACTTATTAAAGTGCTCTCCTCCTATGCACAAGCTTGATTATTTTTGCAATATATATTGTTATTTGCTTTGTGATATTATTAAGCTAAACTAATTTTAGGGTATACCACTACATTATACAGCACACACACCAGATAAGGGTAATCATATGATATTATCCACATTTTCAACCTCTGTAATTTTAGAGAAGTGAAGAGAATGACACTTAGAGATTGAGCCAGCATCAGCATCATTCCAAAAAGAAACTATTTTGCCATGAGCCACATTTCTTACAGATGCAGTCAATATTACTATATATAGCAAATGGGTTCAGAGATAATTATTTGGGTAAGCCAGAAATATCATTGGGATAATGCTGGGTTCATTTATTGTTTGCAAAATGGTCCACACAAATATAATTCTTATGGCATTGATGTATAATCATCACCATCAACAACATTTATTTATATAGCACCAGCAAATTCCGTAGCGCTTTACAATTGGTGACAAACACAGTAATAAACAATACTAGGTAATATAGATAAAGAGGTGAGTAGGCCCTGCTCGCAAGCTTACAATCTATAATTCATCAACATATATAAAAAGAAGAAGTATGGTTTCTTGTTTGCTTGTTGGTGAATATCTGCAGCAGTTCTCACGGTAAAGTTGCCAAATCTTACATAGTTATTTAGTATCGAAAAAGTAAGCTATTAGACCACATAGCGACAACGCGACAAAGCGTCAGAGTGACACATATTGAAAACATAATTTTTGGGTTAAAAACAATTGTTTGACTGCTAGAAGAAAACCTTGCAACAACACGACATAACAACAATGCAACAAAGCAACCAATCTTATTTTCTAAATATCCTGTTTGGTCTATTTACCAAATAATTTGCTAATATATAAAAACTGCTACACATTACAAATCTGACCCGCGCTGGGTGACCCTGCTATATAAAAATCAATGGTCTGTTTGTTTGTTTGTTTGTTTGTCTGTCCAGTTATGCATTTGGAGACCGCTGCACTGATTGGAATGAAACCAATGCAAAGTGGTCCAGTTGGATCCTGGGGCCAGGTTTTAAGGTGGTAAGAGTCCCAGTCGAACCTCCCGTTTCAGTACGTTGGGCAGAACTTTGACCCTGGGAGCCTGTTCTAATCCTTACAGTACATGGATTTGGATGAAAACTTCACAGATTGGTAACATTGGATGCCAGAAGACATATTAGGGGGTTGAGGTCCCGGTCTGACCTCCCTTTGGTGTACGCTAGGCAGAACTTTGACCCAAGGAGCCTGTTCTGGGCCTTCCACTGGATGGATTTGGAAATATTCGTATTACAATGGTTATTTATTTATCCAGGATAATTGGTTCCAGGAAGGAAGATAACATGGACATTAAACAGGTTACTGTATTGTGTATTAAATCTTTACTACAAACACATTGTGCATGTATAATTGTCTGTCTTTGATAATATTTTATTAATTTAACCAGTCTATATTAAATAAATCTCATGTCAAAGAGTTATTTATTACTTTATTGTATTGTTCGAGTGTCCTTTGGAGGGGTACCAGGTCTGATATGGGGTAGGGGTTCTCATGAATCAACCCCCAGTGTTCAAATTCCAGAAACACAGTCTGGAGAAAAAATTCAGGTTCAGATGGAGCCACTATCAAGACTTAAAGGCAAGAAACAGTTCCTATTTACAGTCACCCAGCATTTTGCATTCAAGGGCCCAAAAGGATGTAACACAGGTAAAGATAACTGTAGCAATCCAGGTGGAAGACAGGAAACTACACTAGGATATCAAACTTCATGTCCTCAATCCTAACACATGTGCAAAACGGTATTGTGTATATTCATGCCACAACAACTGATGTACACTCAACTTTAAATGAGGCTCTTTATGCATACTTTTGTTTTTACGTCTGCATTTTGAGTTTTACATGCATAAGATACATAGTTGCATTATTAGTAGATATATGAAAGTCATCATCATCAAGTCATGAGCTTGCACCAGACTCTGAAAAGGCATATATAAAGAGACAATTAATCCAAAATAGGAACTATGTCAAGGGGCATGGATAACTTTTGGCTGCATGCTCTTACTGCACTTTATGAGATCGCCCCTCTCTAAATGAGGCCTCATTTCAACAGAAAGTCATAGAGATTGTTTAAAGAAAGATTACAAAAATGGTACATAGTCTACATCACACACTTTGCCAGGAAAGACTAAAGAGACTCAATTTGCATTGTTTGGAGCAGACAGTGGAGAGGGTGATATGAGAGAAGCTTTCAAATACATGTCTTGTGTCTGATGTGGCAAAAGAACAGCCCATTTTATGCCTTTAGCATGAAATCAGCAGGATTATAAATAAATAATAGTACTTAATTAATTCTACTCACTTGCCAGTTGGAACGCATATCTCCTCACTGTGTTCCCTGGCTGCTAATTCTTTACCACCTAAAAGTACTTCTTCTATCTATATCTTATCCTCATTAATGACCAATTCTTGTCTCCCATCATCAATATTAATATGTTCAGCACAATCTTCATCATCATAATTGTTTGTCTGTTCACCGCAGGTGGATTGCAGCTTGTTACGGTGATCACCTTCATTATCCCGCTGCCTAAAGCAAAAAAATGTTTTGCTATGGGGAGTAAACAACAGTTATTAAACAAGGTAATCTGCCAATCAGCACAGCAATAGGGCCACAGACTACTGAACATAAGAACCTTTTTATTTTTTAACAGATTTATGAAAATGTGAAATAATATGTATAAAATTGAGAAATATATATTTGCTCACAAAATACGTATATGATTATCAATTTATAGATAATATATATGTATTGGATGCATATAAATAAATAAATATAACTCATCGGCATCCACATCTATTCCTATAGCGCCAATATATTATGTTGCGCTTTACAATTGTAGAAAAATACACTAATAAACCAACTGGTTGAAGGATCCAAGAGGTGAACACACACAGACATATATATATATATATATATATATATATATATATATATATAGATATAGATAGATATATATATATATATATATATATATAGATATATGTATAGATTTATGATTTGTATAGATATATTACACTATGCAAGAGGTACGGGGTCAGTGAGCATCTCTAGTTGTAACAACATACACCATGCCCGTTGCTTTACACTGATAATTTCAAGTAATACAAATTTATAGAAAATAATATTGATGTTAATATAGATATCAAACTAAAAATTTGGGTGAGGTATTAAATGTATTTTTTTGCAGTGATATTTAACTATATGTATATCCCCATACATATATATATATATATATATATATATATATTTCTTTTGATTTTAGAATCCATTCCTACCGAGCGTGTTGTAACACCCCTCAGCACGTGTCATTTGCCTGATGCCTTGGAAGAAGTAACATCTGTTGTCTCCAAAACAGGTGAATATAATATTAATAATTGTAGTGGTCTAATAAATATTTTGTGACTGTAAATGATATAAGTTAAAACAGTGTATAATTGGTTAATAGTGTAATTTTTAATAATGTTTGTTTTTACAGGAGAAATTGACCTTGACACTCAGTCATTGTCATTTTCGCCAGCTGAAAGTTCAGTCCACGAAGATGCTGCAACAAGATCTGAGTTGCTACAAGAAACCTTCAACAGCCTTCAAGTTCCAGCCATCACAGGTGATGTTCCTTCTCAAGCAAAGGTACTTTCCACAGGCACCAGTCTTCCAACCCAAGTGGTGCACGGGCTTCCAGAAGAAAGCACTGGGTTTGATTTCATCACAAACTTTGCAAGACAGATGGAAGGAAGGCAGGAAAAATCTCGGTGAAATATGGAAGACAGAGTTGATTTAAATAATAATTGAGATGAGCAGGTTTCCAAAATATAATATTTCTATTCTTTATTAAAATATATTATGCATAGATACAGTCATTACTGGATGAAGCAGACATACGCCCAGGTTCTCAAATGCCAATTGACAATCTATATTTGATTAAGTAATTATTTTATAGAAAATGTTACTCATCATTACTTAAAACACACCTTCCCAGCTTACATCACTGCTGACACTCTAAGGGCCTGATTCATTAAGGCAAAAAAGGAGTAAATGTTCTCCAGGACAAACCATGTTACAATACAAGGGGTGCAAATTAGTTTACTATTTTGCACACAAGTTAAATACTGGCTGTTTTTTCATGTAGCACACAAATACTTGCTAGCTTTATTATTACACTGAAATTTAAAGTTGATCTGGGACAACTATAAATCTGTCCCCACATTTTAAATTTACCTCCCCCTCCAATGCAACATGGTTTTGCCCAGGTGCAAATGTTACTCCTTTTTTATGCTTTACTCTCCTTAATGACTCAGGCCCTAAGTCTCTATCATTAATCTTCATGAAAGTGACATGTTCTTGGAGGGGTCTTTTGGAAGGGTCTTCTTGACCTTATTTGGAGCAAATATTTCCTTGGCCTGCTATTGTGAAATAAAAAACATGTAACCCTTATATAACTTGCTGTTCTCTGTATTGTGCAATGTCGGCAAATTGGATAAAGTCCTTTCAATCAATATCGAGCAAACTTGGTTGTCTGTGTCTGAAAATATGCGTAGAGCACGCTACGGCGTGAAAGGGTGTATCCAGCCGCAACACGTGGCAATAACAGTTTTTACACTTTTACACATGTTTGCACAAACACACACTCTTGTAAATAGTACACATTAATTGTAGTTGCAACACATAGTTATTTATGTCAAAATATAGTAGTATTTATGTTTAGTATTATAAGTTATATGCATGCTATTAAAACATGAGGTTCAGGTTATAGGGAATGTGTCATGTCTGGTATCATTTTAATCCCCTATTCATCAGCAGCTGTCTGGTTCATTCAGCGAAGAGATCGCACATTGCATACTCTAGTTATTGATGTTAGGGAATAAATCTTTAAAGTGATACTGACTATAAAATGCTAATAGACTAGTTCAGACTGGATTCTTGGCGGGAAAGTCGGAGCACATCCCTTGGAGAGATGACCCCCACCTTTGGATATTTTGGTTTGAACTAGCCTATGATCTGCAACATCCTGGACCTTCCTTAAACCTGGACCAATAGAAGCAAGCCACATCATCTGCATTGTTTTACTGTATTTCTGTCTGCATATAAACAGGAGCTCTTCATCTAGTGAGCAGTCATCTTTGACCAGAGACTTCAGACCTGAATGACTGTTCACTGGATCCAGAGCGCCTGTGATAAGTAACGGCTGTACTTATTATATTTTGCTTGAATTATTCTGCGACTTTTGGATAATAAATCTTTGTGCGTTGGTAACACAAATCGAGATTCGACAATTGTTATTGGATAGCGACAAAACGTGCATAACAGCAATACGTGTTTTTCCGCTCTCTTAAAAGCAGATACAATTCAAGTTCATTAGTTCATTCTATTGAACTAATTGGTAATATAGGGTTTTTGTTTATTATTACTTCGACCATAGTCCATAGAATTGGTGAATCGGTAGAACGCTTGACGTCTGTTGTGGAAGAGGTACGATGCTGCCTTAATGCTACAATTTCCTTATTGGAGCGAACGGTCTCAGTCCAAGAGAATATTGCAACATCTCTGCGCTTGTATAACACCATTCAAGCACAAATATCACTGTCAATGGAGCAGAATACAGCACTCCATTATCACACGAATCAATCCATGGCACAGATGAATGTTCAGCAACAGCAACAAGCAGTCAGTTTGCAAATCATGTCAATGCATCTGCAATCAATTTTGGAAGAGCTGAGGGGCCGGTGAGGCCCAGGGATTGTTTCACATTCTTTCCCTGAATGTAACCTTTCTGGACAGGCTCCCCCAACACCACAGCAGAGGACGTCACTGGAACTTAACACCCCTGTGGTGGAATTAAGAAGACCTGAAGGACCAAGAAGAAGATTGGTGGAAGAAGAGGCAGAAGAGAAGGTCATCAACCCGGTGTCAGAATGAGGACAAAGGTTGTTCGTGAAGAAAATTATACTAAGGAAACAGGATCTTGCAAGTTTTTTTCAGGTTAAATGAAGATATATATATATATATATATATATATATATATATATATATATATATATATATATATGTTATATTGTTTTGTCCTCTCATAACTCAACTAATATTAATTTTTCATTTAAAAAAATATTTGACATCACGAAAAATGTTTTACCATTTTGTACATAATGTTTTTAATGCTCTTGTTAATGTATTCTATTGAATAATTTATTTTTTTTCTATTCGTTTTAGCAGTGAGTTGATTTATATTTTCGTATAGAACCTGTTAAGAGTTGTAGTAACTCAGTGATGTTTTTTGTTGTTGTTTTTTTAAATATTATTTACCACACTTTTCAAAAGATAGTAGAGTTTAGAACATTACCCTTTCTTTTTAGATGACTCTTCTTTTGTGCTGAAATGATTTCATGAAACTTGTAGTGATTTTGTTTTGTCAACACCTCTTTAAGAAAAAAATAAAGATGCAGTTTGTAACCCAATTACATTCTTGTTGAACATATACTAATAACCCATTACACTTTTAATATTGTGTGCCTGATAAAATAGAGAAAAAATTACAATAATAACACAGTGATTTTTTCTTTTTTACTTAGGACTTTTTTTCCTTTATTAATAATTAAAGTATCAGAATTTTTTCACACAACACATTCTTGATGACTCCTTTCGATCTGCAAGGTCAGTTTACGTGAAAAATTAGGATAGGTACTGTTCAGTTAGTTGCAGGAAATATAATTGACTTTTTTCTATTTTTGTAAATTTTTGGATAATGCATTAATAATATATTTTTTTTACACCTTCTAATGGCAGATCACAGCTTACTAATATGCTTTATCAAAAAACATCTGCTCCATGCTGATCCGTTTGATCGGTCGGGATATCTTAGAAAATAAAATTTAGATGTCAGTAAATACATTAATTTTAGATGCATTTTTCTTTTCATCATTAAAAAAAAAGAAGGGTCAGTAATTTTGTCAAAAAAATTATGATATCATTTAACAAATCCAGTTCACATTATTCCCTTACATATATGGGAAACAACTTTCAAAGAAGATATTTACATTCCGTAATTCAAAAAAATAAAACATAAAATACTCACCATTGATGATTTATTCTTTTTCTTACCCATGATCATGCAATTAACAGAAATATCCTCACTGGTCAGATCTATACAGTTTCCCATCATTCCTGTATTTAGGATGACAATAGCATATTTTTATTACTTGACACTTTAGAAAACAAATAAATATTAAGTTTTTTTGAGAAAAATATAATTATTTACATGAAAAAAAATCAGCTATCACACGTTGCCGTACCTGAGTACTGAGCTCCACCACCTTTACTACCTCAGTAGAAAGGTCCAAAATCCAAAGAAATCTCTGGATCTATATCAACCTCCAAACTGTTTGCGATACAAATATTGTGCAGAATAGCGCAACCAATAATTATATCACAAACTTTAGAGGGTGAATATAAAAGCACACCACCGGCCCTGTCTAAACAGCGAAACTGGCTTTTAAGGGCACCAAAGGTTCTTTCAGTAACTCCCCTGGTACTAATGTGTGCTGCTTGGTACCTTTTTTCTGCGCCAGATACAGGGTTACTTAATGAAGTTAACAACTTCCATATCCCACATCTCCTAACAAAAAAATTTAGACATTACATTAACATTAGCACTGTCATAATCTTAACCTTATTTTTACTCTATTTATTCTTCTTTCTTTCTAAAACTAGTTAATACATTGGGAAAAATAAATTTTAAATTGCACTTACCAAGCAGCCAGCCATGTAGAAATAATCTTTCTTCAAAATTTCAACAATGACTGCTTCAAGATGAAGGAGTCATGTCATGAACCTGGAAAACCAACAACAACATTGGTGATTCTATGTTTGACATCACAAACCATCTAAACATTTATGGAATGGAAGTGTTTTCGATTATGAAAACTTTCTTCCTTTCAGCGGGGTGGTGTAAGTGCAAACCATAAAAACCTTCTTTGAGCTCACGCCACTCATTGGCGCACTGCAGGAATTTAATAAAATGTGCAGTGCGCTTTTTGAGGGCTTTTAGGACCTGGAACAGGATCCTAGAAAAGGTAGGTTGGGAAAACCCAGCAATAAGTGTCAAGGTGGGCTGAACTGTTCCTGAAGCTATGAAAGAACTGCAAAGCACCAAGCAGTTTGGCAAGTCCATGGACTGCTCGGTTAGTAGTGGTGCGAGGCTCCAGTTTCTCTTTTACAATCTCATACAGATTGTAAATTGCTGAGGTGGATAGGCGATAAAGTTTTCTCACCTTATTCACGGGCAATCCTTCAAGTAAGCACCTATTGCAGTACAGACGTGGCCTGGGGATTTTAGTCCTGCTTGCCTCAATTGACAATGCTGCCATTGTCTGCCCTCTTCCATACTCACATTCACAGCACATGCATCAACAGTCTCTCCAGCCACTCCCACATTTGCATCGCCTTGCACGACATTCAAAGCAGTCTCCTCCATACATGCAGCATACATGTACATCCACTCTGTGTCCATGACTGACTCCATTGCAAAAGAGACACTAAACTATTCAAGAAAGGATAATTAAACTAAACTAAACTATTAAGCATTTCTTTACACCAAAAAATGTAGGAGTCAGACCTGTTTGTGCAGGGGAAGAATGGGTCTGTGAGAAGCACTAGTTTACTAGGATATTATTTTGGTTGAAGTGACTAATTTATATGTAATTTTAGCTAATTACATGACAAACAACACAAAACAAACAATACGATACGTGTCCTTGGAAATACTTGATAATCCAGCAGAAATCACTTCAAGCAAAATGCAGGATAATGTTGTTTGCCAAAAAAAATCTCTCAGCCATCAGCTCTTTCTCCAAAATGCTCTCCTTCACCACTGTCAACACGAATGATTAGATAATAAATACAAGTATCTGTTCTATTTTAAATAAAGGACTGCACCATTAAGATATTTTTCAAAGGGGGAATAAGTAAACTTTAATATTTTTTGAACATGCTTTGATTAACTATATTTCCGCCTTTTCCTTTTCAAAAATAATAAGAAACTTCTTATTTCAGTTTTATACCTTTATTACATGTTATTTTATATTTTAATACATTTTTTACATTTTTAGCACACCCCAAAGAGGTGCGAGATAAAACTGCAGATTGGCCAGTTTATCCCACTGTGTTAAATAACAATTGAATAGCGACTGCCTCCCGCCCACCCTTTACTTTCAATAGATCTTCAACTTGTCCGCGATAGGACCGTTTGAGCAAAAAAAAAGGTGTGCTAAAAATGTATTCAAATATTGCATAAAGTCAACCCGCTCCAAAATGAGTGAATTCTGTGTTAAAATCAATTAACGTGGTGTTAAAAAAACCTCGGTCAATTGAATTTCCCCCTTTATACTCTGAAGAATAGAATGAGACAAAGCAGATGTTGCATGTGTGTGTTTTCTGTGCATATTCATTTTGTGGGTTTTTTTTCAGCCAGTGGAAAGGCAAGTGTGGTATATTGTATGTTGTATAAATGGAGACTGTATAATATTCTAGACATTGGGACTTTATTATACTCTGGACAATTGGGGTGCTGGGTATTGGCTGGGTATTGGCTATTCAATGGTGCTGTCCCATATTCCCCAGTGTGCAACACTAATTTTTCTGGCTGTCAAAAGTGATATTTATCAGCAGTATCCATACATTTTTTGCACTACAAGTGCTTTGAGGTGTCCCATGTTCCCCAGTGTGAAACAATAATTTTTCTGGCTGTCAAAAGTCATATTTAGGAGCAGTATTTATACAATATTTTGCACTACAAGTGCTTTGGGGTGTCCCATGTTCCCCAATGTGAAACACTAATTTTTTTGGCTGTCAAAAGTCATATTTAGACGCAGTATTTATAAAAAAAATTGCACTACAAGTGCTTTGGGGTGTCCCATATTCCCAAGTGTGAAAAACTAATTTTTCTGCCTGTCAAAAGTCATATTTAGCAGCAGTATTTCTACAATTGTTTGCACTAAAAATGCTTTGGGGTGTCCCATATTCCCCAGTGTTAAACAATATTTTTTCTGGCTGTCAAAAGTGATACTTATCAGCAGTATCTATACAATTTTTTGCACTACAAGTGCTTTGGGGTGTCCCATATTCCCCAGTGTGAAACAATAATTTTTCTGGCTGCCAAAAGTCATATTTAGCAGCAGTATTTCTACAATATTTTGCACTACAAGTGCTTTGGGGTGTCCCATATTCCCCAGTGTTAAACACTAATTTTTCTGGCTGCCAAAAGTCATATTTAGCAGCAGTATCTAATACAATATTTTGCACTACAAGTGGTTTGGGCTCGATAAAATGGATTCAAAGTCCACATATGAGCAGAATCAGCAAGCAGGTTCTGGCACCAGTCCTGATGGTAGTGTTCCCAGTACGTCATCTGGCAAAGCCTATGTAAAAGTACATAGTCTTTCTAAATCAGGGGGAAAAACACACACCCCAAAATTTACAGTGTTGAAGCGAAAAAGAAGTGCAACTGAGGAAAAGCTAACTTCCGATAAAAATTTTTTGCCAACATGCCATTCTACACACGCAGTGGCAAAGAAAGAATGAAGCCTTCGCCTTTCTCTATTAGTGGCAGATCAAAAAATGTTATTCTTGTACAGTCACTCGTGACCAAGCAAGACCATGTAATTTGGAGTCTAAAAGTGGTGCACAACTACTGTTACGCGTCAAAGCCGAGCTGCAGGAAAACAGTAAGGCATTAGAGGATAATGTATGCTCAGAATCAGAAATTACACCAATCCCTGTGGAGAGTACATCCACCAGTGGTATGTCTAATCGTGAGCATTCTGATAATGTACCCATAAAGAAGGGCTATTTCAGCAGTTCTGCTGATGTGTGCCTGAACAGCCCAAGTGTAGCCGGTGATACACCAAGTGAGGATGACACTTTGGAATTAGAAGAGGATGAGGGGGAAATTTGGGTAGCCGACGAGGGCGCTGATGAGGATGCGGTTGATTGTGTAAGTCCTGCATCAGTGGCAGCAGTGAGGCACCAGTGGCAGCAGTTCTGGCACGTGAGGTTCTGGCACCAATTTGCACTTTCCAAACACAAGCAGGGATGATGCAGGTGGCAGACCACAACAGTTTTGACATCTGGACTGGTTTGAAGGATTTGACAACAAAATGTGCCCATAACTCCAACCAATCCTACTATTAACATGCAAAGGATGGTGTAGGGCCTAGCAGGGATTAAACTGTCTTTTTCCTAATTTGCACTAATAAGGTTTGGGTGTAATATACACCCAAAGACAAGTGCTCAATTGCTAAGAGTCATTGATGAAGAGGAAGACAAGCAGGCTTGTCTGTAGAATTTGCAGGGAAATTCTACTGCGTTATATAGGTAACACCCAAAGATAAGAGCTCCATTGCTCCATTGCTAATTGTAATTGCTGAAATAGAAATAATAGGGCTGACACTCTTGGTCTAAATCTGCAGTTACATTTTATTGTACCATAGCTCACTCAGAAACAGGAGAGGTGGTAGGGTTCAAAGCTAATCTTCCTCAAACAATACAAATTCATCCCACCATCATACAAGTCTGTGTACTATGATGTAATTCATTTTAGGGCAAAGCTGTCACGATTTTTGGGCATTTCTTTTACAGCAGAGCAAATATCAAAATGTTGTGCGGACTCATCTGCATCACCACTGGGTGTCTTGGGAAAGCAATTTTTTTTACAACAAGCAGTTGCCAGAGAAACTGAAGGAGAAGACGTCCAAACAAGATGTTGATAGCTCTTGGATCCTTGCGAAGCAAATTAAGTATTTAATCTACAATTAAAATATAGTTAGCACATTTACTTTGTTTTATTTCACACGCTAAATTTCTGTAGCACCTTTTTAAAATGTATTATTAAGGCAATCACTTGACTCACGTTAACCGTGTCTGCACTCTCTTCACAGGTGACTACTTCGCTGGACTAAAGTACATTCCCCTCAAATGCTAGTCCTCTTGCAGCTGCTGCATTCTCCTACATGCTGTTGCAGAAACCAGAAATTGACCCTAATTTTTTCCGGACACAAAAAGCATCTCCTGCATGTCATTTTTTTAAAGTTCTGTAATGCCAAATTGATTGTGTGTGCAAAACAGGAAATGTGATGGAATTCAACCCCGCTGTAAGGCTTGAACAATATTGGGATTGTAATCAAAAATGACATATTCTCAGGAGAGTCCAAGCAGGATTAGCCATGTTTCAACGACATCCCTTAGTTTTTTGAACAGATTGTCAGCTGTATGCCTCTTAGTGAAGCTGCTGATACACAGAGTAGCCTACTTCTTAAAAATGTGTCGTACCTGGGTACATGCTGCTGCTGTCCCTGCTGGTGAAGGCAAATGACCAACTCAATGAGCTGTCACAGTCATATAATCTTTACTTTGCCCAGTTCCGCTTGCCCACATATCTGTGGTTAAGTGTACAATGGGTAGAATGCCATTTTGTAGCCCAATAATTTAATTTTTAGGAACCTTCAGGTACAGGTGGGTAATAGCTTTTCTAGTTAAATGGTATAATGATGACATTTGCTAACAGGGACAGAACACCTCAATTAAATGTCTTAAACCAACTGTATCAATAGTGGACAGTGGACGCAGATCTAATACTAGCATAGTACCCACAGCGTCTGTGATCTGCTTTGTGACTGGGTGACAGGCTTCCTCTTGCAAAGGATTGTTTAACAGTCAATTATTGGTTCTGGGGATATTGATGATGAAGGTGTTGGGGGGTAGATTGCAGATGCTGGGATGTAGATGAGAGAAGGGAGGCAGATGATGCTGGACTGCTTGTTATTTTTTTTAACCTAAGTTTCTGATTTTCCCAACAGCTTTCCAAGAACTCGCTGAAAAATGACGTAACATGGATGAGGATCCCAGATGGTTAAGGTCCCTACCTCTACTGAGTGTGGCTTTAAAAACGCTCCAAATGGCTAGACAACTTTTGTCAGGTTTTGTGTAAAAATAATTCCAACTTGGATTTTTGGTCTTATGTCCAGGCATGACAATGGCCTTTTACTTATCACTGGCAAGAACTGTAGCAATTTTTCTTTGAAAGTGTATGAAAATCATATTGTGATCTAGGAGGTGGTCAAAATGGAATGGAAATGACTGGAAATTAGTGTTAGTGAGGTTAATAATAATGTAGGTACAAACTAATACCTAAATTATGTTATTTTACCCCCAAAAAATGTAATTTTTTAACAAATTGCAAAACAAAACCAAACAAAACCAAAACACGCAAGGGCGGTTTTGCAAAACCAAAACCAAAACACGACGGTAATCCAGATCCAAAACCAAATCCAAAACCAAAACATGGGAGTCAGTGTGCATCTCTACTAACAACCAATCATTTAACCAAATATTGCAATGCCAAGATGGCATTCAAACTAACCAAGGAATAATCCCTTAACATTGTCCGGTGCTAAAACAGACGTCAGCGTGACTGCTCCCTCCTGGACTCAACATTGACGGTGACGCAAAGCACGCCAAGGG
The DNA here is from genome assembly GCF_038048845.1 of Mixophyes fleayi. Classification (NCBI taxonomy): domain Eukaryota; kingdom Metazoa; phylum Chordata; class Amphibia; order Anura; family Limnodynastidae; genus Mixophyes; species Mixophyes fleayi. The sequence continues at coordinate 40,275,134 of NC_134408.1, forward strand.
ATCCTCCACTTAGAAGGATCAAGAGTGATGTTACTTGAAAGGGGCAGTGACGTGCGGCCAAATAGCATAACCACCGTTGTGACTAGTCGCTGACTGCACTGCTCTCCCACCAACTGCGCCTCCTCTGTAAATAAAAATTGTTAAACCAAACCAAAACAATTAGTTGGGTGGGCGGGAAGGCATGCATGAAAGTGCGGGAAGAAAAGACCCAGCATTCCATGGGAAGTAATACTGAAGAGGCTATGTCACTCCCCATGGATCCTATTGCTGGGTATCAGCAAAACTTTAACCACGAATGGGTAAGTGCCTGAAACTCCTAAACCAATGCTTTTAAGTGCCCTCAGCTTAATGGCTTCACTTAACATTATAAGGTTATAAACATGATATTATTTGATCCTTCCTTTTTATGTCCCATGCACTGATAAACCTGATTCTCCAGAGAACATTAATGCTGAAATTAACACACAGCAAATGTTCCTTAGGTTTATACATCTCTTGTCTATTAGATATCTATTTAATGCGTAGCTGTGGGTAGGTGATGCATCCTATGTAAAAAATCAAAATCTCTCAACAGAATAATTGTTGATAGTATGCAATTTACTCTAAAACCATAGACTCTATGCACAAAAAACATTAAACTTGCCTCTGATGTTGTGATTTCATTAACCTCAATGTTTGTGCTTTCAGGTTTTACATTTACCAGAGACGAATACATCGCAATAACGGGGATCTGTCACACATGAGGGGTTTGATGTTATAGGCCCACAATATGTCATTGACCAGTAAATTGCAGCATCCATACATTTATGTCACTTTGTTTTTTATATTTACTTTTGTTTTATAGCAGAGTTGTAATCTAATAACAATATCCCTGACTAGACTGATAAGAACTCACATTAAAAAAGGGTTTGTCACAATACCCACTTATTAAAAAAAATAGATTGCGCTCTATAACAAATATTTAATATATGTAATAACTAAAAACTGGAGTGCAAGAGGGGTGTGACCACATAGGCTTTATGGGGTCAAGGCATCCTGATTTTAGGGTGTGGATTAGGAAGCTGCCTGTTATATAAATAGTATACATTAAATTATCCTTTCTGAAGTATTGTAAATGTTGAAAGCCACTAAACTCAAATATTGCTTCAATTGCTATAATGTAAAAATAATGTAAGTCCCACAGCCCAAAAATAACTTGTTTTACCTATCTCATCAAATTTAAATGTGTATTAATAACTTTTTCTTATATGCTTGTTTCATAAATATTATATATATACTAAAATATGCATGCCTTGAGTATAAACAAATATCAATACAGAACTGTTTAGTTGACATTGTCCCTATAAACCTCTCAAGGGTATAAATAAAGACTATAGTGAGTGGCAGGAAAAATTAGCTGTTGTTGAGCCTTATGAAAAATTGATCCCAAGTTTGTCACTACTCGTCCATTAAACGAAAAATAACAATAATGTTTGTCATAGACCTTATTCACACAGTTACCTTTGTATCAGTTTTAATATATGTCCCATCTGTATTTATAATATTATGTACTGTGCTTTAGACATAAAATTCCCATTTTTATTTTGAATTTCTCACTTCTTCGGTATGTGTATGACTTCTCTGTTTTTGCGATGTATGAACATATTTTATGTTTTCAGCTGTTTACAGCCAATGTTCAGTCAATATGGCATCTTCCAGATATGTATATAATAGCAAATCTAAATATAAAGCAATTCAATGCTAACAAGGAATATTTTCTCATTACTAAGAATATCCAGGCATATATGTATACAAATATAGTTATGCATGTGCAGTTAAATATCACATTGATTGGATTATGGACTCAGTGCCATATTGTGAAGCTTCATATAGTGACACATTCACTTTAATTTGCATAATAACAGTGATCATAATTTCTAACTATAGCATTTGCTTCCACATCCAATAGCTTGGAAATATATGCTAATTTAGTTAATAATAGATACATTGGCTAAAAAGGCAATTTTAAAGCTAATGCCTGTAATTGTGTTTGGAAAGCAATTCTAGTCCAAGATTTCAGTCTGCATGGGCTGTTTAATTCATCACAGTGCATTTGTGCCTTCAAATATCTCTGCTCTATAGTGAATGGAAATGTGAACACACCATCAAGCCCTTCTCTACACTTCACATTGCCACCTTTTCACAGCATTTAACGTCAATCTCTGGAACCTGTGCTGCATTCCGAGTACATTTGCTAAGAAATGTCAGAAGTGTTTCCATCTGTTTAGGCACAATTGAGGCATATTTTCTCCAACTGCTGTGTACCAATAAAATCGTAAAATATATATTATATCATTATGAATTATGATGACTAAAGCTCTTTTATCATGGCGTTTCACCTCGTCTCCCATTTTTGCCACATTTTTAAACTCAGTACATTGAATTTGGACATACGCCCCTTCCCCACCCTGTTACCTCCCTGAAATTGTAAGTTGTAGTAAGTAACGTCAAATTAAGCATTGCTGATTTCTATGGTGAATGCTGCTGTTCTGGGCATGCACAGTCATTGTGTTTCTCCTTGAGGCCACTTTAGGCCTCATTAACTGACCTCATCTCCCTCCCTCTCTCCTCGTGCCCTTTGTCTTCCCCGTCACCTGCCGCCGTCTCTCTCTGCTACTGTCTGCTCCGCCCTCCCTTAGCCCCTTCTCTGTCTCCCCTCCGCCGCTACCTCTCTCCGTGCTGCCCCCCCTTTTTCCCATCTGACCCCTTCCCTCCTCCTCTTCCCTTCCACCCTCCTTCCTTGGCTCTCTTATCCCCCTTGTCCTTCGCTCCTCTCTGCCCCCCTCCGCCTCTCTCCCCCCTCACTATGCCCCCTTGTTCACACGCCATTCCCATTCTCTCCCGGCGCCCCACCCCCCCCTCTTCCCCCCGCCCTCCCCAACGCACTGCCCACCTTGCCAACCTCATCCCCATCTCTCCTCTTCCCTCTTTCCCCCTCTCCTGTGCCCTCTGGAATGCTAGATCCGTCCGCAACAAACTCACCGCTATCCATGACCTCTTCTTGTCCAACTCTTTTAACCTTCTTGCCATTACTGAAACCTGGCTCTCTGACTCTGACACTGCCTCCCCCGCCGCTCTCTCCTATGGTGGCCTCTCCTTCACCCACTCCGCCAGACCCGGAGCCCGTCAAGGCGGTGGTGTGGGTTTCCTCCTTTCCTCTGCCTGTACCTTTCGTGTCATCCCCCCTGAACCCTCTCTTTCCTTCTCCTCCTTTGAAGCCCACTCTATTCGTCTCTTCTACCCCATCCACCTCCGCGTCACTGTCATCTACCGCCCCCCTGGTCCCACCTCCCTCTTCATTGACAACTTTGCCGCCTGGCTTCCTCACCACCTCTCCTCTGACCTCCCCTCCATCATCCTTGGCGACTTTAACTTTCCTATCGACAACCCCACTGACCCTGCGTCCATTAAACTGCTCACCCTCTCCTCCTCCCTTGGCCTCACACAATGGACCTCTTCCTCTACCCACTGCCTTGGTCACTCCCTCGACCTAGTCTTCTCCTTCCTCTGTAATCTCTCTGACTTCTCCATCTCTCCCTTTCCTCTCTCCGACCACCATCTTCTCTCTTTCTCTCTCTCTTCCTCTCCTGCCCCCCTCCCCATGCCCATTCCTACTCAATCCAGGCGCAACCTTGACGCTCTTGATCCTATCACTCTGTCCTCTACTCTCGATACTCTCCTTTCTCCCCTTTCCTCCCAGGCCTGCCCCAACCTGGCGGTCTCCCTCTACAACCTTACGCTCACCTCTGCTCTCGACGCCGTCGCCCCGGCCCATTCTGTCAACCCCCGTTGCTCCAAACCCCAACCCTGGCACTCCAAATTCACCCGCTTCCTCCAAAAATGCTCCCGAACGGCCGAGCGACACTGGAGAAAATCCCGCTCCCTGGCTGATTTTCTCCATTTCAAGTTCATCCTATCTTCCTACAGCTCCGCCCTCTCTCTCGCCAAACAATCTTTCTTTAAATCCCTCATCTCCTCCCAGTCCTCCAACCCCCGCCGCCTCTTCGCCACCTTCAACACCCTCCTGTCCCCCCCTCCCCCTCCTCTACCCTCCTCCCTTACCGCCGCTGACTTTGCCTCCTTCTTCTCCTCTAAAATCGAGGCCATCCGACTTGAATTCTCCTCCTCCCCTCCCCCGCCTGCCCCCCCCACTCGTCCTCCCTCTCCCCCCAGCCACCAATCCCTCTTCTCCTTCCGCCCCACTACGGGCGAAGAAGTCCACTCTCTCATTTCATCCTCCCCCCGTCTACCTGTCCCCTTGACCCCATCCCCTCCCACCTCCTCCGCTCCCTCTCCCCCACCACCTGCTCCCACCTCGCCCACCTCTTCAATCTGTCCCTCTCCACCGGTATCTTCCCCTCCTCCTTTAAACACGCTCTTGTTTCCCCCATTCTCAAGAAACCTAATCTTGACCCCACCTCTCTCTCCAACTATCGCCCCATCTCTCTTCTCCCCTTTGCCTCCAAAATACTTGAGAGACTCGTCTGCAGCCGCCTCTCCACCTTCCTCTCTGAGCACTCCCTCCTTGACCCTCTCCAATCTGGCTTCCGCCCTCTCCACTCCACCGAAACTGCCCTGGCCACAGTCTCCAATGATCTCCTTTCTGCTAAGGCCAGGGGCCACTTCTCCCTTCTCATTCTCTTGGATCTCTCAGCGGCCTTTGACACCGTTGACCACCCACTCCTGCTCCACACCCTTCAATCCTTTGGCCTCTCTGGCTCCGTCCTGTCCTGGTTCACCTCTTACCTTGCTGACCGTTCCTTCTCGGTCACCACCTCTGGATCTCTCTCCCCCCCCTCCTCCCTTCCAGTAGGGGTCCCCCAAGGCTCTGTTCTCGGACCCCTACTGTTCTCTCTTTACACCTCTTCCCTGGGCAAACTCATCAGCTCCTTTGGTCTCAAGTACCACCTTTATGCGGATGACACCCAACTCTACCTTTCCTCTCCTGATCTCTCTCCCTCCCTCCTCTCCAGGGTGTCCGACTGCCTCTCTGCCATCTCCTCCTGGATGTCCTCTAAATTTCTCAAACTTAATCTTGCGAAAACCGAACTAATTGTCTTTCCTCCTGCTCATTCCCCCTGCCCTTCAGACCTCTCTATCACTGTACTCAACTCCTCTCTTTCCCCTGTTCCTCAAATTCGCTGCCTCGGTGTCATCCTCGACTCCTCTCTCTCCTTTGCCCCTCACATTCTCTCACTTGCTAAATCTTGCCGCTTCCAGCTGCGCAACATCGCGCGCATTCGGCCCTTCCTTTCCCAAGATGCCACTAAAGCTCTTGTCCACTCTCTTATCATCTCCCGCTTAGACTACTGCAACCTCCTCCTTACTGGAATCCCCCGCTCTCATCTCGCCCCCCTTCGCTCCGTTCTCAATGCTGCCGCTCGGCTTATTTTCCTTTCTCGCCGCTCCTCCTCTGTCTCCCCCCTCTACCAATCCCTTCACTGGCTCCCCTTCCCCTACAGAATCGTGTTCAAGCTCCTTACACTTACCTTCAAGGCCCTCTCCAACTCCACCGCTCCCTACATCTCCAGCCTCATCTCCATCCATGCTCCATCCCGCCCTCTGCGTTCGGCCAATGACCGTCGCCTCTCTTCCCCCCTGGTCACCTCCTCCCACGCTCGCATCCAAGACTTCTCCCGTGCTGCCCCACTCCACTGGAACCAGCTCCCCCGCTCCATCAGAACTTCACCCAACTTGTCCAGCTTCAAACGGGCCTTAAAAACCCACCTCTTCCTTATAGCCTTCCAGTCCCCCACTTAACTGCCCTCCTTCCTGTCTCCCACCTACCTTCCTCCTCGTCGCTCTCCTCTCCCCCCCTCCCCTCCGTCTTTGCCTCCACTCTCCCCCTCTCCTCCTCCTACCCTTGCGTCTCTGTCCGTCCTACCCTCCCCTTAGATTGTACGCTCCTCCGAGCAGGGCCTCCTCTCCTCCTGTTCTCCACCACCTTAACTCTGCTCTCCAGCTCCTTGTCTCTTCTGTGAGGCCCTTCTACCCCTCTAGCTACCCCGCTGGGGCTCTCGCCTGTCATCTAGCTGTACTTTGAGCTTCTGAGTTACTGTGCTTTTTGTTAACTGTTCCGTGATGTCTCACCCTGTACTGTATTTCTGTCTGTCCCTGTACGGCGCTACGGATACCTAGTGGCGCCCTATAAATAAATAATAATAATAATAATAATAATAATAATTGTGTGATTTATATGCACAAAATCAATGTTTACATCCCTAAATGAATCAGGTCCAGTGTGTTTATTTTCAGGTGAAAATAAGTGTGGATAATAACTTATTCAAGTTAATAATAACGTATTCACATAGATTTTAAGCTTGTGAGCAGGGTTCTCTTACCTCTCTGTCTGTATGTATTACCCAGTATTGTTTTATTAATGTTTGTTCCCAATTGTAAAGCGCTACGGAATTTGCTGACGCTATATAAATAAATGTTGATGATGATTCCCTTTTCATATAATGATAAAAAGCTAGAGGGGTTAAGAGGCAATCAGCTAATAGGAAGTCATCTTCTTCATTGTGCACTGGTCTTCCACCCCTTTAGTACATGCAATATATATTCCTCGTAAAATGTATATTTGGAATTGTATCCACGTCTAATTATGCCGCACTTATGTAAACATGCCTTTAATGAAGTCAGATTATGTTTGTCCGTCTCTGCCGGCCTTCACTCCACCTCTGCAGGCCTAAGGGGATGCAAGTCAACAATACACAAAAATCTAGACACTATCCAATCTTTATGCATTTTTTGTGAACATATACAGTATGAAAATGTGTATCTTTTGAGAGAATAAAAATGATGCATGCCCAATTCAAAATGAGCCACAATATATCTTCAAATGTTTGCATACTTCATTTAGGAAAACTGCAAAAAAAGGTGGCCAAACACATAGTAGCCAAGCAAAGGAAAGCAAACAGCTTTACACCAACAAACATTTACCCTTAAATTAAAATAATACATTCTTCCTATGTTCATTATTCAATATTATTAACATAATGCTATTATTATTAAATAAAAATATATAAAAGATTATATTTTCATTAAAGAGTCAAATAATCAAAATAACATATAACCCACATAGAATGCAAATAGATTTCAATAATTCTACAAAGAAAAATTACAATTTCCTTTCACATTTCCAAAATTGGACTACTGTAAATACTAAAATAAACCACCCATTGCCTAGATTTCCCCCGACATACTACTATAGTATTTACTATTTCATTCCACCCTTCAGGGGTCTAAATTTGATGGAGCCACCAATAGGGAGGACTTTGTAGTCATACAAAAACCAGGGAGAGATACTGATAATAGTGGCAGTTATCAGTCTATTATTTCTTTATTAAATGTCAACCTTGAACCTTTTCCTAAAATTATAGCCAATAGATTTGGTGAGATCATACCATCACTGGTCCATCTGGATCAGGTAGGTTTCATGTCGAACCAACAAGTGTTTGATAATATCCGATAATTGAACAAATTGATTAAAGTAGCTAACGCTAGAATACTCCACACACTGGTGATGGCTCTGGATGCCGAGACGGCATTCAATCAGATTTTTTGGCCCTTTCTGCAGAATTATCTTATTCACTTCGGCTACAGGAACGAGTGCCCTGAGGGAACCAGTGCTCTTTACCATAACCTATTGAGTCCTAGCCAATGGTTTTGTCTCACAAACCTTGATATTTGTAGTAGTACCAGATAGGGTCTCCTGTCCCTTTATTTTGCTCATGAATGATAGAAAGATAGCATTTGATCCCTGGGAGCACAAAGTTGCCTTGTGTGCTGAGGACATACTGCTGGCATTGACAAATCAAATTATTTCACTTCTAAATTCAGAGCGTGAAATTCAGGCTTTGGGTGAAGTAAATATCAAGATAAACTTGGATATGGCTGAGGTTTTAGATATTAACTTGCCACACAAAATATAACAGCTGTTAGCTGTGAACTACAATTTTTGATGGAAGGAGATAAGATTAATTTTTGGGATATTTTCATTAAGAGACAATATAGTCAACGATAAGAGGTTAATTATCCAATTGGAATGTACTATTCACTTCTTGGACTGGCAGTCAAGATGAATGTTTTACTGACACTCCCATATGTATTCTATGCACTGCCCATTTATATTCCATCTGTGGCTCTCACAGAACTCCAGCAGAAAATTGTGAAATTCATTTGAGCTGGGAAATGACCTTGGGCACACTCATGCGCTATGTATAAATCTGCATATGAGGGTGACCTGGTAGTCCCCAATCTAAAATTATACTTTAAAGCTGCTCATCTAGCCCAATGCCCTCATAGAGACAGTGATTTTAACTCTTGTGCACATTAACAATCACAGCTACCAACTTTGTAGATGGAATTCGTTTTCTGAGATCATGACTGGTCTGATCTTATTAACAAAATGTCTACTTGTATTATTTGATGATCTGCCACTACTATTATTTGAACACCTATAAATACTGCTGATTTACTACTACGGTGATTTGCTGTAAGGACCGTGTTAATATATACAGAGAGTAAATCAAAGGATCTATATAAACAACAAAGAGCCACCTGTATGTGAAAAATATGAAATTATGTAACATTGTCTGTTGACAGGTAGTTTATGTCATCAGTATAATAATATAAGCAAAGAATATATCCCTCTGACTATTTCTTATAGTAAAGAATATAAAACAATTATGTATCAAGCAGTGCACTAAAGATTGCATCAGTAGGGAAGGTATTGTTACTGCAAAGTCCTTCTCCGTAGCATTAAAAGATTCTTATGACCGCTTTTGATAACTCAGAAATTTGTTAGTCTTCAAATACATATTGTGTTAGGTTGGAGGCAAAAATTCAACTTAGATTGAAAGAGAAATCATTGCATTTATTTTGTGTTTACTCTTAACATACACTATATGGACAAAAGTATTCGGACACTTGACCATTTCACCAACAGGGACTGCAATGACATTGAATTTAAATACATATATTTTAATATGGAGTTGGTCCCCTTTTTGCAGCAATAACAGCTTCCACTCTTCTGGGAAGGCTTTCCACAAGATGTTCAATTGTTTCTGTGGGAATTTGTGCCCATTCATTCTGTAGAGCATTTATAAGGTCAGGCACTGATGTTGAACGAGAAGGCCTGGTTCACAATCTCCGTACCAGTTCATCCCAAAGGTATTCAATGGGGTTGAGGTCAGGGCTCTGTGTGGGCCAGTCAAGCTCTTCCACACCAAACTCATCAAACCATGTCTTTGTAGTCCTTGCTTTGTGCACTGGGGCACAGTCATGTTGGAATAGAAAAGGGCCTTCCCAAACTGTTGCCACAAAGTTGAAAGCATAGCACTATCCAAAGTGACTTGGTATGCTGAAGCATTAAGATTGCCCTTCACTGGAGATAAAGGGCCTAGCCCAGACTCTAAATAACAACCCAAAAAGAATCTGCCAAACCCAGTCAGACTCGCCCATCTGACTGCTAAACAGACAAGCGTGATCCGTCACTCCACAGAACACGTTTCCACTGCTCCACATTCGAGTGTCGGTGTGCTTTACACCACTCCATCCGACGCTTGGATTGGTCTTGGTGATGCGAGGCTTGCATGCAGCTGCTCGGCCAGGGAAAACCATTACATTGTGCTCCTGTCATTTTTGTGCTTACATTAATGCCAGTGGAAGTTCGGAGCTCTTCAGCGATGGAATCAGCAGAGTGTTGGCGACTTGCCCACAATGTGCCTTAGCAGTCGTTGACCCCGCTCTGTGATTTTACGAGGTCTTCCACTTTGGGATTGAGATGCTGTTGTTCCTAAATGCTTCAACTTTCTAATAACATCACTTACGGTTGACTGTGGAATATACAGCAGGGATGAAATTTTATGAACTGCCTTATTGCAAAGGTATTCATTACCACTACCACATTACCAGACTTGAAGTCATTAATCTCTTTAGAATGACCCATTTTGTATCACAAATGTTTGCAAACGTAGACTGCATGGCTAGGTGCCTGATTTTATACACCTCTGGCAACGAGTCCGATTGAAAAACCTCAATTCAAAAATTAACAGGTGTGGCCAAATACTATATATATATACATATATATATATGTGTGTGTGTGTGTGTGTGTGTGTGTGTGTGTGTATACATACTGAAGTGCCTAGTATTGTCTGGTTTTAAATCTTCAAGTTGTTAAGTTATCAATTAGTTAGATGTAACTGTCAACATTTTAAAAATAATTAATAGCTATGATGTCATCCAAATCCATCCAGTGGAAGGCACAGAACAGGCTCCCTGTATCAAAGTTCTGCCCAGCGTACACCAACGGGGGGTCCAGCTGGGACCCCAACCTTTCCTTTAGGCATCCCAGACCAATTGCCACTCCTCTGTGAAGTTTCTAACCAAATCCATCTAGTGTAAGGGCCAGAACAGGCTCTCCGGGTGAAAGTTCTACCCAGTCGGAACGTCAATCCTCTAGTATATCTTCTGGGATCCAATGTTACCACTCTGACATTTTCATTCAAATCCATCCTGTGGAAGGCTAAGTACATGCTCCCAGGTCAAAGTTCTGGCCAACATACAGCAACAGGAGGTATGACTTGGACCCTAACCTCCTAAAACCTGTCCAGAATCCAAATGGACAACCTTGCATTGGTTTCATCTCAATCAGTGCAGGGGTGTCCAAAAGCATAACCAGACAGACAAACAAACAAACATACCAAGGATTTTTATATATAAGACAAGCAAGGTAATCTGGCGTTATGTGCGTCCAATTTGTAATGTGTAGCAATTTTTATATATTAGCCAATTATTTGGTAAATAGACCAAAAATGTTATTTAGAAAATAAGACTTGTTGGATTGTCGCTTTGTCATTATGTTGTGTTGTCGTGAGGTTTCCTTGCAGCAGTCGAATAATTGCTTACAACCCAAAAATTATGTTTTTAATATTTGTCCCTCTGTCGCTTTCTCGCAATGTTGCGTTGTGTCGCAATGTGGTCTAAAGCATGCCTTTTCTATACTAAATAACTATGTAAGATTAGCCAGCCTTACCTTGAGAGCTATAAAAGGTTTTCACTAGCAAACAAGCAAACAAACTCCTGTATATATATATATATATATATATATATATATATATATATATATATAGTGGCAAAAACAACAGAATAGTGTTCTTGGGCAGATATGTTTGTTCCAGGTATCTGACCTATATGTTGCAAAAGCCTCAGGGAGATTGTTTGAGTGGGAAGGAGCTTCTCAAAGAGTGTGTTCAACTGCTTTAGAGATAAGCTAGTAAACATCCCTGGGGTGTAAGTAGAGAGAGAAGGGTGGTCTCCATTTTCAAGGCCCAGTCCAGGTCTTCTGTTCTGCCAGTCTGGCAGCAGATTGGTTAATGGTTGCATCTGTGAGAGGTATTTAAAAATATGTCCGTCTGTCTATGTTTAGGAACATCAGGGGAAGTGTTGGGTTAGCAATGAATAAGACAGAACATCAGGAACAATGACTTGGGTAATATTAGTAAGTAGATGGTGAATAGCTTTCCTGGAGTGGGATTATTTTCAGGCAATGTCACCAAATGTGAGACAGGGTACCAGTGTGACCACAGAGCTGCCAACACAGAGGCGGGGCATATATCTTGGAGCCGATGTGAAACTAGATATCAACGGTAGAAGATTTTATGAGTGTTCTCGGTAATTTTGATGCAATTTGAAGTTTTAGATAAGTTCAATAGGATTTTGCACCACTCCTCTGGGTCAAGTTTTTCCCCCATGTACAGCTCTAATTTGAATTTGTGAGGCTGTCTAGGGTGTCATTCATGTTTTTATATAAGATAGTAAAAAGTGGAGATGAGCCCACAAACGGAGGATCTCAGAGTACAAAATTATACCAGTTTTCACACCCTGCATCTGCTGTGCAGGAAACCACATAGCTAGTTACAGTCCAAATCATTATTTGTCTGTGCAAGCTAGAGGTGCACTTTGGTTTGCGTTGAGGCAGAAAACTCTGAAGAGGCGTACAAAGTTGTAACATCAAGTCCAATCTTCTAGTCTACAACTGTAGAACCACAACTTATATAAAGCGTTTCAGTTTTTCTCCTAAATCACTAGTTGGTTAAGCCTCACATACATTAATCATGAGACACTTTATTACATGTGGCACGTTTGTGTGTTACTATATGACATATTTGTATTTTACAGGTTTATGTGAAATTTTAGGTACCATTTTTTTTTTATGTAATTAGGTATCTTAAATTATCAGTAATAAATTTCTTTTTTCTCTTTCATTAAGTTTGTTGATTCTTATTCTGACTCAAATCAAATGGCTTGAGCAGTCATTTATTGCAGATCATTATCTCGTTCATTGCCTCATCTAATTTCAAGAAGTTCAGCATAATATAATGGTAATAGCTACAATATTTCCTTTGAAGTTAAATTGCTTATTTGACAAGTTTTGGCTTAATGAGAAATCTAATTGTGGATGGTTCTGATAATAGTTATCCTGGGCTTCTGTACACTGTATTGCATAATGGAGTATATTGCTTATAATATAGACAGAAAATTTTATACTTAACCAATTGTATTTATATGCAACCAAATCTAATATAGTCTTTCATTTCATATTTACATTGCTACTATTCAATCCAAACGATCATCTGTAAAGATGGACAAATCAATAAGATGAAGCTTAATATTCACTAACCCTTTCATGATGGTGGTGGTAGTTTGCGCCTTAATGACTGGAATACATTTTGTGCTGCATTGGCTTTACCAGGAAAATCTTATTATATCATTGGGGGGCATTATTGTAACTAGTGAGCATCCTGGGGCATTATTTCAAGTTACGCCCCTCATCGTGCCTTATGTCACTGTTATCGCTGCTGTTAAGGGGGTAATGTAAGTGTGCGCCCATGTACAATGTACTTTACAAAGTGTTGTACATTGTACATGGGCGCATACTTACATTACCCCCTTAACAGCAGTGATAACAGCGACATCTTCACCCTTTGGTGTCAAGATGTCGGGGTAAGTGTTGGATTAATCAGTGTCTTTATACCGTACCCCACCCTTGCATTGCATTAATTCCACCCACTCTATTGCTGTGTAATGGAGAAGGATGCAGTGAGAGTTGAACCTGTGTTCATCGTACAATGTGAAAAGTGCTTGGTCCTGCTGTTTACCTAACATAATCATGCTCAGTCTGTACTAATAATATATTATATACATTATCTTTGTGTTTTTTCAGAAAGTGAACATATGCTATTGCAGTGATTCAGACCCACAAAATTTTGGCAATTACAATTGCTTACACCTGAAGAGTGGCAGCGGACTGAAGGAATGTTCTAACATAGGCAATGTACAGTAAGGACATGTTCAAGCACTTGCTTACAAATTCATACTTGGATGTAGATGCAGATACAAATAAAAAAGCAGTTTTATTTGTGGGTGGTCAGGGGCAGCTGTAAGTAGCAGATTATGATGACACCCGAACTACAGAACCAATTGTAATTAGCTATTTGCCAAAGATTCTCAGACCCTCATTGAGGCTTTAGTAGTTACTCGGCTATAGGGATTAGGATTTGTTAGCATGTTGCAGCAAAGATAAATAAATTGTTACTCTTTATACACGTTAGGATATTGAATCTACTGTATTTGCTAGGCTACTTAAGTGTAAATGATGCTTCATAGCAATTGCCTTTGTAACATAAAAGTTTTTTCTACATGTTTGCAAGTTGGCCGTAAGTGTCTGAGGGATGTGTTTGTTGTCAAGCAGACGGATCTGCTACTTATTCAGCCCTGGACACCTCTTGAACTCTGAAAATGGCATACATACACATACAGTTGCATGCACTTTTTTCAACTGCAAGTTAGCTGTTCCATTCTGAATCAGTTCCTATGTATAGCTATCCATCAAGCGGTTTATCCAGCAACAATCATGGATGAGTACCTGCATTTAAACTAAAGATGCTCGGGCTTGGTTTTCCGAGAACCGAGCCCACCCGAACTTTGCAGATTTGAGTACTTTTGCGTGCGTTCTGAACTGAAAATGAGGCAAAGTGTCATTATTGCATCATCGGATCTCACAAGTTTTGGAATCTATAAGCACCGCCCTCCACGGAGATCCGGCGCCATTTCACAGAGAGACACAGAAGGGGTAGCAGGGTCCTTGGCAGCCTCCAGTGCAGTTAGACAGCATCATTAATGAAAGAGAAAGAGGAGAGGTGGCAGTGTTTTTAAAAGTCTCCGGTGACATTGTACTGTGCCATAGCTCACAGAGAAAGAGGAGAGGTGGCAGTTTCCAGTGCTGAAACAGAAATAATAGGGGAGGCAGTGTTCTTAAAAGTTTCCAGTGACATTGTACTGTGCCATAGCTCACACAGAAATAAGAGAGGTGATAGTGTTCTTGCCAGTCTACAGTGTCAGTGCCATTGCTGAATCAGAGACAGTAGGGATGGCAGTGTTCTTGACAGTCTACAGTGTACGTGCCATTGCTCATTTTCAGTGCTGAAACAGAAATAATAGTGATGACAATGTTCTTAAAAGTCTCCAGCGACATTGTACTGTGCCATAGTTCACAAAGAAAAAGGAGAGGTGGCAGAGTTCTTACCAGTCTACATTGTACGTGCCATCGCTCATTGTCAGTGCTGATACAGAAATAATAGTAATGACAATGTTCTTAAAAGTCTCCAGCGACATTGTACTGTGCCATAGTTCACAAAGAAAAAGGAGAGGTGGCAGAGTTCTTACCAGTCTACATTGTACGTGCCATTGCTCATTGTCAGTGCTGATACATAAATAATAGGGGTGGCAGTGTTCTTAAAAGTCTACAGTCACATTGTTCTGTGCCATCGATATGGTTTCATCAGTCCACAGAAGACCAGGAGCACCAAGCAGCTGCTGGCACAAGTCATGATAGTAATCCCTCTACTTCATCTGCTAAAGACTATGCTGAAATGCATAGTGGTTTTAAGTCAGGGAAACAAAAAAGTAAAAAAACAGCTTTTATCATGGTAAAAAAAAAACTGTAATCAAGGCAAAGTTAACTGCAGAAGAATATTAAATTTGCAACATGCCATTCTAGACATTCAGTGGCAAGGAAAGAATCAGGCCTTCACCTTTCTGTATGAGTGCTATTTCTGCAATTGTCAGTGAGGCATCTTCTTGTAAGGTCAGTCATGATGATGCAAGACCTTGTCATTCTGATTCCAAAAGTGGTGCCCAATTACTTTAAAGTGTAAAAGCCGAGCTGGAAGAAAACAGTAAGGCATTAGAGAAAACTGTATGTTCAGATTCAGAAATTACACAAATCCTTGAGGAGAGTCTGTCCACGGGTGCTATGTGTAAGCCTGTCCTTTCTGATACTTTACTCATAACGAAGCCTCCTTTCAAAATTTCTGCAGATGTGTGGTTGAACAGCCCAAGTATAGCCGGTGATACACAAGTTGAGGATGCCACTTTGGAATTGCAACAGGATGAGGGGGATATTTGTGTAGCTGACGGCGGCGCTAATGAGGATGTTGATGACAATGATGTTGTTTGTGTAAGTCCTGCACCAGTGGAAGCAGTTCTTGCCAGTGATAAGAAGAAGGCCATTGTCATGTCTGGGCATAAGACCAAAAAATACATACTTATGTGTGGAATTATTTTTACCCAAATCCTGACAACAGTTGTCTAGCTATTTGTAGTGTTTGTAAAGCCATAGTCAGTAGAGGTAGGGCCTTAACCATCTAGGAACCTCATCCATGTTACACCATTTGAAGAGAGTTCATGGGAAGCTTTTGGGAAAAACTGAAACTTATGCTACAAAAATAAAAAAAAGCACTCCAGTGTAAGCTAGCTGCCTTTTCTTACCTTGATCCCAACTCCTGCAATCTACACCAACACCACAGTTCTCATCTATGTCCTCACTAGCGATCAGAGTTAGTCCTGCATCCAAGTTGCTAAGGCTAGATGACTCCTCCACTATCCAGGATTCCTCAGGAGAATTATTTAGCTTTAGTGCCCATGCTGCTGCTGCTGCTGGGAGTAGATCTTCATCCTAGAAGCAGACCAAGAAGAAAACTACTAGTGCAACAATTGACTGTTAAACAATCCTTTGCAAGAGGAAGCAAGTATGAAAGCTGTCATGCTAGTATTAGATCTGTGTCTTATATCCACTATTAATGCAGTTGGTTTTAGACAATTAATTGAGGTCTTGTGTCCCTGTTACCAAATTCCATCACAACACTATTTTACTAGAAAAGTTATTCCTCACCTCTACCAGAAAGTTCAAAAAATGTAATTATTGGGCTACAAAATGCCATTCTACCCAATGTACACTTAACCACAGATTTGTGGACAAGCGGAACTGGCCAAACTAAAGATTATATGACTGACAACCCACTGGGTTGGTGATTCGCGTTCACAAGCAGAAACAGCAGCAGCATGTACCAAACTATGTCAGATTTTTCAGAGGCAGGCTACTCTGTGAATCACTGGCTTCATTAAGAGGCATACAGCTGACAATCTGTTACAAAAAGTAAGGGATGGTATTGATTCACGGCTTATCCCACTTGGACTCTCCTCAGGATATGCCATTTCTGAAAACACCACCAATATTGAGAGAGCATTGCAGCTGGGTGAATTACGTCACATTGCCTGTTTTGCTCACACAATCAGCTTGGTGGTGCAGAGCTTTTTGAAAAATGATAGAGACGTGCAGGAGATGCTGTCTGTGGCCCTAAAATTTCAGGACATTTCCAACATTCTGAAACAGAATGTAGGAGATTGCAGCAGCTACAAGAACAATTTATTTTCCCTGCCACCAACTGAAGCAAGGGGTGATAATAAGGTGGAATTCCACCCTTTATATGCTTTTGAGGATAGAGGAACAGCGAAAAGCCATCAGTTTTAGAGTTCATTGGTTTATTAAACTGTACATGCTACCCCTCCTGTTTCTGTGTGAGTTTGTTAAACCCTTTTAGCGTATTTCCCAAGGACAATTCCATCTTGCAATGTTTGACATTTTGGCTTTGGTCTATCATCTTTTGCATTAGTCGACAATTCAGGTTTCAACAGTATTATTAGGTCTTCAATTCACATGATGGACAGTAAGATTAGGTGGAGTATTCAAATGTGGATAGTATTATTATAGGGCTAGGAATATGGTTAAGGACAGGTGTAGGGATAGGTATAGGGACAGGTCTAGGGAAAGGGACAGGCCTAGGGATAGGGACAGATCTAGGGATAGGGACAGGGTTAGAGTTAGGGATAATATTGTCTACACTGCAATTGATGTCCTAATAATACTGTCGATGTAATTATATTTTCAACTTTATAACCTTGTCTACTCTGCTGCCTATCAATCATATTATGTCAATCCAACATAAGGTTGGGTGGGAGTTTCGAAGGACAATTCCATCTTACAACACTTTTCTTTTCTGCCACTGCTGTTTGGCAATGTTTACTAAATGTGCTATGAACTGATATGTCTTTGTTCTGCTACTAATCGACTGAGCAACCAGGCAGCTCACGGCAGTCTTAGAGTTCATTGACAGCACTGTTAGCTTACCTGCCTTAAGCCCACTGTTACCTTGATTTGTGGGGGCCAAAACAAACCAAGAACTTCAGCCACAAGAGTGGCACTCCTTGTTGCTGAAGTGCTTGGTTTTTTTTGTGTGCATGTCCCTTTTAAGATCCATTATAAGGCTGGGTGAGAAGGTCCAAGGACAATTCCATCTTGCACCACTTTTTCTTTCAGCTACCCCTGTGTTCTAATGTTAGATATATGTGCTATAATCTGTTGTATGCTTTGCAAAACTTAGCTTTCCCAAGACACCCATTGATGATGCAGATGACTCAGCACAACATTTTGACATCTGGTCTATTCTATAAGAATAATGCCGTAACTCCACCTAATCCTACTATCAACATTTAAAGAATGGTGGAGGATGATTTTAATGACAGCGTACAAATAAACATGATAGACAGTCCCTTTACATACTGGGAGGAAAAAAAGCAATTTGGAGACCCATGTACAAACTTACTTCAATACCTAAGCTGCCCACCCTCCAGTGAGTACTCAGAAAGAGTTTTCAGCACAGCAGGGAACCTTATCAGCGATCATCGTAGGAGGTTACTTCCTAAAACTGTGCAATTATCAAAATGAGCTGCAAATTCCACGAGGAAGGCCTTTACTGGCAATTACATCAAAGTACAGAGACTTCTGTAAGGGTGCATTCCACAGGGGATGATTTAATATTGCGTGGGCATGATGTACACACTGATGAGGGTGAAGATGATGACAACAACATCTTGCCACTGTGGAGTTCATTGACAGCACTTTTGGGCTTAAGGCAGCTAAGCTATTGGTAGCTGGTTTTATTCGGACCCAAACAAACCAAGCACTTCAGCCACAAAAGTGGCACTCCTTGTCGCTGGAGAGCTTGGTTTGTTAAACTGCACATGTCCTTTTCACATAAGGGTGGGTGGGAGGACCCAAAGACAATTTCATCTTGCACCACCTTTCTTTTCTGCCACTGCTGTGTGGCAATGTTTCCTAGATGTGCTATGGACTGCTGTGTGTTTGTGTCATTGCTCTGTCGCTTAGCATCCAGCCAGCTCGCTGCAGCCTTTGTCCGAACGTGTATGAAAATAATATTGTGACCTGTGAGGTTGTCAAAATTGACTGAAAATTACTGGAAATTAGTGTTATTGGGGTTAATAATAATGTAGGAACAAAAAAGAGCAGAACTATGTGATTTTAGCATATTTTAGCAATTTATCTAAAAAATACAGATCCAAAACCAAGACCAAAACACGTGAGGGCTGTTTTACCAAAACCAAAACCAAAACACAAACTTAATACAGATTCAAAACCAAAACCAAAACACAGGGGTCAGTGAGCATCTCTAATTTAAACATAGTATTATTTTTAAATGCTGGCTTGCATTAGTAGTAGCAAATACCGAGGTGTTATAATTACTGTTATTAGAATTAATTTTAAATAAAAATAAAGAAAAATATTCAGTACAGATAAATGTATGTGAATCAGGGTTAAACAGAGCTGTAATTTGAATGAAATATATGTAGAGACTCTATCTTACATAAATGAGATTCTGCAGCAATCTTTGCTTCATTAGAGGTTTAGAGAATCCTGTAAATACATTAATGTCAAATAATTTTCAGTGGATAAAAACACACAGGGGATTATAAAGTAATTAAGATGTATCATTTCCACATAGCTCCTTTAGCCTTTAATATCATATAATTTGCTACATGTACGAATCCTGTATAAGAAACAAGTTATTATTTCCCATGTCATAATAAGATTATCAGTTTGGTAAAGCTTTTGTAGAATGCTGAATCTTACTGTTAATGCTGAATTTATTAAAGCAGTTTACACCAATGAAATACTTTAAAGGTTCATTTCATTTTATAGCACACCCTACAATTTTAGTTTAGAAAATACAAATCCCCATAGATTCAAAGGAATAGATGCTTCATATGAGCATGGCTTCTTCTGGTTAGCAGAATAATCCTGTCCTAACTCTGCTTCTATGTATACGTTCCCTGACTGGAGACTCAATACACTCATTGAATAATTTCTAATTCTTTAGTTGATTTGGCATGCAATACATTTCCGGCAACCAGCTTTAGGTTAGGCTTTCTATGATTAACAGGGGAAGCCATGACCATCTCATTGACCATAATAAGGCTAAAATAAAGCTACCAAGAAGGGACTATTATATCAAATTACCCTACAGGTATATGTGATTTGTAATATTGAGTCCACCTTGGAAAAAGCCATGTTTTTAAAGCTATGTGGTCAAAATAATCAGTGTTCAAAATGATCAGAGGTATTTTGGCCATACTGATTTTACATATTGGAGATGTCTTGGTTTCATCAGAAATAACTTCTCAAGTAAATAAATTTTATATGATTTATTTTTATGACTTTCTTTTGCTATCATACATTTTCTAGATTCCAACAAATATTACTTTTATACACTTAGGGAAACACCTGAAACACATATTATAGTATATTTGAAACAGTTTTTCATGGGAAACAGAGAAGGATTTTTTTGTAAATATTCTTATTTTTATTTTATTTTTTCATGGGAGACATATCTGACAAATCACTTTAGGTATAGTTCTCAGGTACCCTATCCGGCAAAAAAAGAAATGGGTTTACATAGTAAAGATAATATAAAGAAAACCACTTTAATCATTCGCCGGTGTGCATTTTGCCCTAGTGAGCTTGATCAGTTAGGGTGCCTGAGAAATATACATGTCATCATAACGGGTTTTAGGAGGCAGCAATACACCTTTTTGGTTGGTTACTAATCCAGTGTAGAGATGCTCGGACCTGAGACCAATTAGTAAGAAGCAGAATGAGAGTTTACAGTATACAAGCGATTGGGTAGTATCTCAGGCTGTACTCTAAACATTCCCAGTCTCCTTTTTAGATATATCACTCCTCCAGATCAGTTGCCCAGAAAGCTCACTCGTTACTATATGGGTTAAGGAGGCATAACATATCCTTTCATTAACTTTATTACCTGGTATAGAAGTATCTTCAATGTATTAAGTGTAAACACAAAATAAATGAATTGTTTTCTCTTTCAATCTTGTTAAACTGAAATGAGGGAACTATTGATTATTATCATATTTTGGGAGCCTTAAGCACCTAGAAGTATTAACCAAATATAAGCAACCAGTTAGCCTATTATAGAGAACAGAACCTCTATTTTATACCAGAGATTAGTATATACACTGTTGGTATTATATATATATCTCCATAAACCGAATGTGGGGAAATATCTACATTATCTTTATTATCCTCTCTCACAGAGGAATAACCGCCACTGAACATTTTTTCTTTGAATGCACACATTTCCTTAAATTGTTCACTTATTTATACATGTATTTTTAAAATTAACAAAAGTTACTAATTTCTTTTAACAAATTATAATACAATTTTAAACTTTAAAATATAACTTTTTCTTTATGTTTGAAGTGTGCACCAAACATTAGCAACCAATATTTTCTACACTTTATAATTCTTTTCTTAATAAACTGATGTATGTCAAGATATTGCTCTTTAAAAATGTCTGAGAAATGGGATTTAGAAATGTTAGATGGGTAAGAATGGGAGCCAATTGCTATCCACTAATTTTTGTTGCAGATCACAATGGTGTTAGAATCCATCAAATCTTTTCAACCATCATCATCAGCTATTTATATAGCGCCACTTATTCAGCAGTGCTGCACAGAGAACTCACTGACATCAGTCCCTGCCCCATTGGAGCTTACAGTCTAAATTCCCTAACATACACACACACACACACACACACACACACACACACACACACACACACACACACACACACACACACAGACTAAAGTCAATTTGATAGCTGCCAATTAATCTACTAGTATGTTTTTGGAGTGTGGGAGGATACTGGAGCACCCAGAGGAAACCCACGCAAACATGGGGAGAACATACAAACTCCTCACAGATAAGGCCGTGATCGGGAATTTTAACTCATAGCCCCAGTGTTGTGAGGCAGAAGTGCTAACCACCGAGCCACCGTGGTGCCCAAATACTACTACTACTACGTAGTTCTTTTTAGGAGGACTGGATTGATTTAGTCCTCCATCAGTTTTAACTGTGTTCTTAAGAAGGGGTGCTGGTGTTGTTTCAACACCCTGCTCAAAACAAGTGAGGGGAAGTACATATTAAGGTGGATCTCCATAAATAAACCGTTTAAAGGAGTTTAGTTGCTGGAAGCTTTTGTGAAGCAAAACAATTTGTGCACAGAAAGTCTTGTAGGTCATTTCAACCTAAGATTTTAGTAATTTGTAATAGCCATCTGAGCCTGTATAATAACAGCAGCCCCAACCATCTGAATTATAATTTGTCACAATATGTTTGTCAGGTTAATTGCACTTGGAACAGTCTTTATTGCAGCATATGAGTCACTTTGCTCACCACAGGTTACATTTTAGATTGCTATGATAGATATAGCTGTGGCACATTGCATTAAATGCATGTATCGAATGTGAGCTGAAGTCTGCTCTATTTCTAACTTAATATTAATGTTTCTAAATAAATCTCTCCAGGATCACAGAACTGATCTATTTATGCATCTAATAATGTAATGTATATTGTCCCATATTTGAGAAACTATCAAAACGCACAAGATTCACTTCTACAACTAAATCATTCAAGTTTTACATGAAAAGATCATTTATATCCTGAAGACAAAGATAAATGAAATTGAATGTAATGTATGCTCCATATGAAGCATGGTGACATAATGGTTACCATTGCAGCTGGAGCTTTGGATTTAAGAGAGTTAGAGGAAAGATAGACTGCAAGCTCCACTGGGCAAATGCTCACGTGTCACCATAATGTTCTTTGATTGTACAGTTTGTTAGAACTGTGTGGCGCTATATAAATAAAAGATAATAAAATAACAGAGTGAATACTACTTGCACACACAAATATTTGTCATTCTACAAAATGAGCATTATTGTAGCTGATTTATATATGGCTTTCATGCCTACATTAGCGATAGTGACAGATGTTGTGTACCATGATTGTACCAAGACAGAAATTTTGTAACCAGTTGTGAATTAGGGAACCAGCAACACTTGCGTCTGACATTCGCCAGAGGTACATCTTGCACCCAACTGGCACACGCAAGTACAACAGTGTAGATGGTCCAAAAATAGGATCAGGGTGATGGGGCAGTATGGCGCTTCTAAGAGATCGTTTTCTCTAGCTCTTTTACTCGTTCAGTGTTTTTGAACAATCATGAGATTACAAATGAGAAGTGACATAATACAATGGCGCTTGTCACAGAAGCAAATATAGGGGTTTTATTGGTACAGTTTCATTTACTTTTTGTCAAATGCCATTTATAGATTATTATGTGACCTGCTCCAAGGACAGTGGCAGATGGGGAGTTTGACTGGGGCGGTACACCTGTCAAACTGTGACAGGTGTCCTAAGGCGAGCTCAGGGAGGATAAAAACCTCCCATGGAGCAGAAGAACAATCTGGAGCAGAGCAGTGTATCACTAGGCCTAATAGCAAAATTTGGGTAGCGGTCCAACTGTGCCCGACTCTTGAAAATGCACAGTCCAGTGCATGCACCCAGTGCACAAGGGCCAGTACAATGCCTGCTCAGCAGACTGCTCTATTGAGAGCAGAAGAGCAGAGCCTCAGAGTGGAACGGGGGTCTCAAAGAAGGGGGCAATCCAGCAATGCCAGACCACCCATCTTCTCCGTGGCTTTGTAACGGCCGCACTCCCTGCACCCACTATAATTCCTCTCCTGTATATACATATTATAGCATGGCTTATACTGTTTAAAGCCCATAGTGTAGGAGATATGTCCTAGTAAAGTCTGCAAATTACAGTGTGTATTAAATATTTTGAATGTAATGTCTACCCATAGATTGTAAGCTTGCGAACAGGGCCCTCTTACATGTATTACCCAGTATTGTTTTATTACTGTTTATTCCCTACGGAATTTGCTGGCACTATATAACTAAATGATAATGATGATCCATAAGGTGGACATAATTGGTACATTACCACATTTCGCACAATATTTCTTTTTATTTCTCTATATACCTTAAACTTACAGAGCTCCAAGGGATAAATTTATCAATCTGCCGGTTTGAAAAAGTGTAGATGTTGCCTATACCAACCAATCAGATTCTAATGGGGGTATTCAATTGTTAGCATTAACGGGAAAAAACAAGCGCTCAAAAAATATTACCGTTTATATGGTAATATTGCGCGAGAAAAGCGTTAATACAGCAGTTCACTCGCGGAATTTGCACGCCGCTCAGGGAGCGGCGAGCTGAAATTCCGTGAGTAATTACCGTATTAACGCTAAGATTTTTTGAGCGCTCGTTTTTTCCCGTTAACGCTAACAATTGAATACCCCCCTAACTGTCATTTTGTAGAACATACTAAATAAATGATGCTTAGAATCTGATTGGATGCTGTAGGCAACATCTTCACTTTTTCAAACCCGCAGATTGTTAAATGTACCCTCCAGTCTCTTTTTATCAAGATAAGACTGATATCTGCATTTTACATAATTGAGTCTGTTGAAAGAGCAAAATAAATATAAAATAATAAAATCATAATATAATCATGTTCAATTTGTATCAAGCATAACTGAGAATCTTCTCCTGTATTATTGTAGGTTAAATCTCATCTAACCGTGGCCTCTACTTTTATTGCAACCTATTGTAAGCCTTCATACGATTTAATAGCATTTGGCCTGGCAGTGACTAGTTATATAGTCTATTCAGCTCTCTTCACATAATTGCTGAGACAGCATTGGGTTATATACTAGTTTTATTCCCATATATCGCTATAATTTCTAATTTCTTTTGCACATTTACAACAAGCTTGACAATGTAACAAACAATATAAAAAGTAAAGACTGTTTTAAAATTAAGGTAGACTGAGCTAATTAACCATGTTAATCTTCCGAAGCTGGAGTAGAATAAAGCCGTCATCTCTAGTTGGCAATGTTAGATATACTATCCAGTACCAAATGGAACACTGAGCTTAATGCTGAATTGAGGTATAAAGACATAAATATGTTGATTCGATAGGATGAAGAGGTGTCATGCTTGCCAAAGGTTAATAGTGGATGGAGGCTGTTTACCAGTGGCTGGCACTACTGAACAGAGAGGTGCAGACTCTAACACGCCCCCAGTATTCACTAGGGACCCCTGGGGCTTAGCTTAGCTGTGTGGGACATGCAGGTGGCGGTTCTCTAAGTCAGTCACTGGTAAAATAGATAGGTGAAAAAGCATAGTCAGGCAATCTGTAATCAAGCCGATCAGGAGCGTAGTACTAAATTGGAATTCAGGAAAATGGCCAGGAAGCCTAAGGTCAGGAGCCGGATAAGTGTGCCGACAAAATCAGGATCCAGAAGAAGAGGTCAGAAGTCAAGCCGAGGTCTCAACAGATAAGCTACTCAGCAGGAACAAGGAGACTGGGAACAGAAACAGGAAAGTATGCTATAACTTGGATGGACCTAATACTCTGGCACCCTAACGGTCTTAAATGCACCACTAAATTGCGCTTAAAGCTCACATTAGTTTTAAACTCTTTTTACCCATTTACTCAGTACATGTGTGAGAACAAGCATTAAAGAACACATAAAAACACTTTACACGCAATGTATCTGCTACATACTTTTAATTTTAATTAACTACAGTATAAATAGCTAATGTACTAGCAGGATCACGCGCACCAATAGTGGAACTAGGGGTTGAGGGTGCAAAAATATATTTTGGGCTAGAAACACGGTTGAAAAATACTAATGTGTATGATCCTTCACACAATAACCACCTGTCTTGGAACCAATTATAAATATGGAGAAGAAAAATAGTATTTAAGTAAAATATACACACATACACATTTTTTATGGCTACAGATGTTGTCAATGAATATATTACACAAAAGAGCTCTTGCTCGAACCCAAACATTTATTGTGTTTCTGAGAAACATCCAGTGACATTGTCAAACTCTAGAAAGCTTAGGAATATGAATGTTCTTTGTATAGGACATGGATATCTAGTGATTACAGATAAATAATTCCCTAACCTAATAAAACATTCCAGTGAGACCTTTAAAAAAAATGTCTCATTTATATTATTGACACAATATTACTTTAATTAATTAACTAACTAACTAACTAACTAACTAACTGACAAACTAAGTATCTAACAAAGTCCCAAAAACAATACCTATAGACAATACTTATAAGAAATATCAGTAAGCGAGCCATGAGCCTGATTCATGTACAACTTGCACATATGTTGCATTTTTTTTTAAAAAACATGGAACTTGTCCATAGTTCTGACCATATTCAAATCCAAGCATATCTCTCTATATGTTTCAATTTGAATCTGGGTGTAAGTACGTTCTGCTTAAACAGTACTTGACTTATGTACAGAGCCGTAACTAGGGTGGTGCGGGCGGTGCTGTCGCCCAGGGAGCAAGCCCAAAGGGGCGCAGCAGCCGCCCGCTACCTAGCTCTATATGTACAGCCTTTGACTTCCGCAGTGGAACGCATGTGCGTTCCACAGACAGGAAGTTCGGCATTTGGAACACAAACTTGCGTTCCAAATACCGAACTTCCTCTCTGTGGAACGCACATGCAATCCACTGCGGAAGTCAAAGGCACATCGCTGTATTGACTGAAAGGCTCCGCTGCCATGCACCGCTGCATCGTGTCTGCACTCTCCTCTAGTTCTGCTGTTTGTCCCCTCCCCTGTCTGCAGGTCCTCATATGGAGGGTAAATAACATTGTTTTTGGATCTCTCTCTCTCTCATTACATTGAGCTTTCATTTATTTTCTACACAATGTGAGCATATTTTTCATCCTTTAAATATAAAAAAAACAAAACATTAATTGGTTAAAAACATCAGGACAGTGTGCACATCTCTAGAACATTATATGTGCTAAATTAAAAGTGTTTGGTGAGAAAACATGAACAACGGATTCAGCATAAAAGCTACACACTTTGTTGAGAGTACTCCTGTTATAAAAATTTGATCTTATGTTTGTTAACCAAATTACAGTTTCCTGCTTTTGTTTCTGTTGTCTGGTTTGGACTATGACCCAACACATGCACCTAAGCTGATCATTTTTCCACTAGAAATGTTTGTTC
Organism: Mixophyes fleayi; assembly: GCF_038048845.1. Lineage (NCBI taxonomy): Eukaryota > Metazoa > Chordata > Amphibia > Anura > Limnodynastidae > Mixophyes > Mixophyes fleayi. The sequence continues at coordinate 40,301,850 of NC_134408.1, forward strand.
TGATTGGTGCGGTCTCATACGATCAGACTTTGTTGAAATGTTCACTTTTGGGTCTTTTTCAGTTCAATTAATTTAGCAAAGTAGGCACTTTTTAGAAAGATTTAAACTCAGTCTACAAACTTGCACTCCATATGTGCGTGCAATTGCTGTTTTGTGTGTGTTCTTTTTTTATTTGAGATTTTTCACCGGACATTGGTGACCTTCAAAACTAACTGGTGTTTACTTGGACTTTGAGGCACTTCAGCCTGTTTTTAATAAAAATGATTTGTTATTTAATCTTAATTATATCCTTTATAGGGGCCCTTGAAAATAAGTTCTAACAAAGTGTTTTTGTTGTTGGGTTTTTTTTGTTATCCTATAGTAATGCTCCCTGCCACATTGGGGCTTACAGTCTAAATTCCCTAACAGACAGACACATTCTTATTTGAGCATTAAGTGCATGAGATATTAGAATACCTTTCGCTATATATTTTTTGCATACTTTAAATGGTCATTAGGGCAGAGAGCCGGTTGTTAATTTATTTAAATCCCACCACTATATATATATATATATATATATATATATATATATATATATATATTTGCATTTGCAAATATGTGTAACAGAATTCTTTCAGTAAAGTGCTAGCCACACCCACACATTAGGTTGGCCACACCCACTTGTCAAACGCCACTCCCACATGGGGGGCGCAGGTGCCCTGTCTCGCCCAGGGCACTAGAATGTCTAGTTACGGCACAGCTTATGTAGACACACATAAATAAATAAAATAATAACTAAAATAGCAACTGTTGATAGTATGAAAATTTCTATAAATATTTAGTTAAAAAAGAAAACTTTTATATATTTTTTTACATTATTTGCATGAATAAATGTGCTTGAATAAGTACTGTGCAAACAGTGCATTTTTATTGTATATCTTAGTTGCATACATTTGCTCTGTGATAACAAGTGTCAGGCATATGTGCACATTTTAAATCAAAGAGTAGCCGAGTGCTAAAAGTCAGCATTTATACCTATCAAGCATTCTTATGCCAAACACGGACATTGAACTGTACATGGCCTACGTTAGTCTGTGTCCCCCCTCTTCCGCCTCTCAAGTCAGAGGGAGTCATGAATTGCATTGGCTTAATGTCTGGGCATGCGCAGAGCTATTTCACGCAAGACACGGTACACAAATGGACGTAGGTCTGAGCATGAATCAGGGCCAATATGTGTATATTCAACAAATTAAATTGTAAGTAGAACTATTTATATCAAAATGATAAGTTATGGAAGGACGGCGCTTTCAAGTGTAAAAACAGATAATTGTGTATATATAGTCAGTATGCTCAGAGAGTCCAGAGAACATAAAGTCCCGAGAAAAGTAGTAATGCAGGTGGATATCAGCATATAGTAGCATATATCAGCAAATCAGATGAGACACTGTGCAGATTAATAGTATAGTAGTGTGCGTACCAGAAATAAGTAAAATAACAGCTTATCTGTATATAGGCTCCTCAGTCATACCAGGTGGTGATTTCCTTTGCTCGCAGAGAAAAGATGCAAATATAGTATGTTCTATTTAAAGAGTGGCGGGCTCGGTTCCCCGAGAACCGAACCCATCCGAACTTTGCCTATCCGAGTACCGAGTCGAGCAGGCTGGTACTCTCCCACCTGTTCGGATTCCAAATCGAGGCCGAACGTCATTGTGACATCTTCGGATCTCGGGGCTCGGTTCTCACGATATTTGAAAATAATAAATATCTGCCTCCACAGCAATCCATCGCCATTTGACAGAGGGAGAGAGCAGGGTGTAGTCACAGGCTGATTAGAGCAGGGACAGAGACAACAATTCTGATAACAATTCTGATTACAATTCTGATAACAATTGATAGAGAAGAGAGGAGGATAGATGAGTCTTTTTTTCAATATTTGGCACTACAAGTGCTTTGGGGTGTCCTCCATTCTTTTGCATTAATATTTCTGGCTGTCAAAAGTACTATTTTTCAGCATACTAAAAATATAATATTTAGCACTCCCAAGTGCTTTTGGGGTGTCCCCCATTCTTTTGCATTAATATTTCTGGCTGTCAAAAGTACTATTTTTCAGCAGACTAAAAACATAATATTTAGCACTCCAGGTGCATTTGGGGTGTCCCCCATTCTTTTGCATTAATATTTCTGCCTGTCAAAAGTCCTATTTGTCAGCAGTATCTAAAACAATTTGTAGCACTACAATTGCTTTGGGCTCATAATGGATTCAAAGCAGTCCACATATGAGCAGAATGAGCAACCAGGTTCTGTCACCAGTCCTGATGGTAGTGTTCCCAGTACGTCATTTGGGAAAGGCGATGTCAAACTACACAGTCTTTTGAAATCAGTCAAAAAAACACACACCAAAATTTTTTTTGCCGTGTTGAAGGGAAAAAGAAGTGTAAATGAGAAAAAGTTAACTGCCGATAAAAAAAAAATTGCCAACATGATATTCTACACATGCAGTGGCAAAGAAAGAATGAGGCCTTCGCCTTTCTCTATTAGTGGCAGATCAAAAAATGTTACTGAGCCTTCTTCTTGTACGGACACTCGTAACAAAGCAAAACCAAGTTATTTGTCTAAAAGTGGTGCACAAGTACTGTTACGCGTGAAAGCCGAGCTGCAAGAAATCAGTTAGGCATTAGAGGATAATGTATGCTCTGAATCAGAAATGACACCGATCCCTGTGAAGAGTCCATCCACCAGTGGTATGTCTAATCGTGAGCATTCTGTTAGTGACAGTGTACCCATAAAGAAGGTTCCTTTCAGCAGATCTGCTGATGTGTGCCTTAACAGCCGGAGTGTAGTCGGTGATACACCAATTGAGGATGCCACTTTTGAATTAGAAGAGGATAAGGGGGAGATTTGTGTAGGCGACGAGGGCACTAATGATGATGTTGATGATTATGATGCAGACAGATACCAAATTGCCTTTCTCAATTTCTATTTATATTTTAGAGTCTATAACGGCTGAATAGTTTTCTATTCTTTTCCTAGTGGAGAGGGGGTCTGATACAGACAGATACCAAACTACCTTGGTCCATTTATTTTTACTTTCTAATTCCACAGTCTATGCAGGCTGCTTTTTTTCTATTCGACTTCAAGTGGAGGGCGGGGGGGGGGGGGCATAGATAGCTACCAAACTACCGTGGTCTATTTATTTTTACTTTATAATTCCACTGTCTATGCAGGCTGCTTTTTTTCTATTCAACTACAAGTGGAGGGCGGGGGGGGGGGGGTATAGATAGCCACCAAAACACCGTGGTCCATTTATTTTTACTTTCTAATTCCACAGTCTATGCCGGCTGCTTTTTTTCTATTCAACTACAAGTGGAGGGTGTAATTTACACCCAAAGATGATGGCTACATTGCCAATAATCAAAGATGGAGGAGGTAGACAACCAGGTTTGTCTGTATAATTTGCAGGCAAGTGTTCACATTAAGGACGGCCTACCAGGGATTCAACAGTTTTTTTCATAATTTATTAGCTTTAGAATTACCTCACTTATCCAAGAAACTAGTGGAGCACTAAATTAGGTTATTTTAGACCAAAATTTTTTTATTTTTTTCAAAAATGGCAAAACAAAACCCAACAAAACCAAAACCAAAACCAAAACAAGCAATATACGGTTTGGCAAAACCAAAACCAAAACCAAAACACAACGGTAATCCAGATCCAAAACCAAAACCAAAACACAGCGGTCAGTGAACATCTCTAGTTCTATTAATAACTGCTGCATCACCGCTCAAAAGTAGGAAAGATATAAGAAAGCCACATGGTGTAGTATTTTTGCAAAAAATTTATTCAGCAGACTAACAATATAAAATGCAAACTCACAATGAAGATAATAAATATAAGCTTATCTGTATAATATACAGGCGAGATCACAGAACTATTTATATATTGGAAACCGCCATCCACAAAGCTTTATATTAATTATTAATTTTATTACATCAAGAATATCAATAAACTGCATAGACACACACACACATATATATATATATTCATCTATGCTTATACCTTGAAAACATCTGGTACGCAGTTCATTATATACATCACGTGGGTGTTTAATATATTGCATATGAATCTCCACTTTGGGTATATACGGTTTCTTTCTCACAATAAGGATACCTAAATAGGTGGTGTGCATGTTCACAAGAAGCGTGACATATACCATGACCGTACTACTCTATGTTATTTTTGTTTTTTCTGCATTGTCTGAGCTGTGATTTATTGGGAGGACAGCCCGGAAGGAGAATCTCCCATATACAATTAAGACGACCTACGAATAACTCATGGTACGCAGCTTATTACATCCGTCTATATATATAATCAATTGATAATACACATTGAGGCGCCGTGCCTGTCTTTTGTTGCAATATATATATATATATATATATATATATATATATATATATATTAGTTCTGCTTGATATACATCTATATGTACCTATTTTTTATTTTAAAAAGCATACTAAAAATATACACACTGAATTCATATAAATAGAGAAAAGATACAAACATGTATCTATCTATATCTATCTATCTATCTATCGATATATATATATATATATATATATATATATATATATACATATATACATATATATTTGATTATTAAACTGGTAGGGGGTGGGAATGTCATTTTCAACAAACTGGATTACAGTAAAGAATCCTACAAGGGATATAGACTAAGCGCTCACCTCCTGATGGTTGCAGGAGCTGCAAACAGGACTAGGGATCAGTGGCGCACGCAGGGGGGGTTTCTGAGTCTCTAGGGCCCTAGGCATTTTTAAAAAAGCGGCGCCCCCCCCGCAAAAATGCCCCCCGCAAAAATCTCCGCCCTCCTCTCCTTACCTTGTCTCACCACCGCCGCCTCTCTGCTCCGTCTCCTCCCCTCCACTCACTGACACTAGTAAGTGGAGGGGAGGAGACGGAGCAGAGAGGCGGCGGTGGTGACAAAATAGCCTCTTCCCCGCCTCCCCGTGCGGCGGCCGTGACAGTCATGGTCAGCGGTCGCTGCACAGTTTTAAAGTATTTTAGAATTCTGTGGCACCCTCCAGAGCCCGGCTCCCTAGGCAAGTGCCTAACCTTGCCTAATGGGAGCGCCGGGCCTGACTATAACCTTAAATAGGAAATAAATAAGACGTATTTGTTTAAAAATCCATATTCAAACTCTTTCTGATTTTTATCAAAGCCTGGTCTTTTAAGAAATCGTTTGATTCTTTCTCTATGGTGTGAGGTGTTAGTTACGTTAGTGTTATGTGATCCAAGTATAGCTATATGGGTATGGATATACAAGTTGTGTATTTAGATTCTAAAATGTACTATAAACTATATATACTGTAAGATTTACTAACAATCAACTTTATTCAATTTTAGTAGTTGATATTGCCCGGGTGAGCAAACATATACTGTAATTCATATTGGGTTAAAGATGGAGGATCATGGGTTGAATTAGGCCGAGATCCTGTCATTTTTCATTACTCAACGTCTATTTTTGTAAATGTATGGGGAAAGCAGACTGGGGCCCCACCAGCCCTGGGCGCAAACAAATGTATTAATGGTGGGCTCATTTCTAGGCAGCAGCTGCATCTGAGACATGAGAGTTGGTGTGGGGAGGGACTACGCATAATTAAGGATGTGGAATGGGGGCCCCCTTGTAGGCAGTATGTCTGCTTCCGCTCCCAATATGTCGGGGCCCCACAGTTACCACTATTTGCTCCAGTCCTAGCCCCCAGATGCCCGGCTCCCAGACAGAGATTAATTAAGAACACCACAGCACTGTCAATAGACAGGAGCCGAAAGGAGACAGCAAGAAGACGCAGAGAGGTATATAATATACTGCAGGGGTTAGATGGTACCGGGGATGGGGAGTGACTAGAGAATGGGGGGTAAGGCAAATATTGGGTAGAGAATAATTTGTGTAGTGTATCTTGCATTAAATAGCTCTGTGCATACCCAGAAACAAACATTGCGACTATTATAATAATTGTATGCAATTCATGTCTGAATGCAAATGATATTTACGAATGCCTATGTTTTGAGGTGGATCACAGAACAACTGTATGGAACTAAGGTGTCAAAAAAATTATATCAAATTAAAAGTTATTTAAAAGTTGCTATTTTATTTTATGATCACAAATAAGCTTTATGTGTTCTGATGTGACCTTTTACTGTACATACACATGTGCATATACTGTAGTCTGTTCTGTGTATACATTAAGCAAGTACTGTTTAGGCAGTGCATACTCACACTCAGATTGTATTTACCAAAATGTATTTAGAGATACGCTTGGATTTGAATATGGTTGGCATATTGCACAAGTTCTGTGCTTTGTTTAAAAACATAATGTGACAGGATAGACCGTCTATTCCACCCTGTCCGTTGAGTTGCTGGAGACCAGTTGAGCTTGCCGTGCCACCATCCCCTTTCCGTATTCCAAATGCGCCCTCTAACCACAGTAGGAGGGGCTTAAGCTGCTGCAACCACTGGACTCCTTAGCAGCATCCAGATCAGTGTCCTTCTGGGTAACTGCCGCTGCTAGTATACCCCTTGCTGGTACACCTGGGCTGGTACCCCTGACCTCTTGCCTTCAGATCAGGGTTGCTGTGGATGGTACCCCTGGCCTATAACACTGGCCAGAGCTGCAGGTAGCATGCAAAGCGTCGGTACTGGAAAGCTGGGTCAAACTGCAGAACACCCGGAAATGGATTAGATTTGGGTCTAATCTGTAGGTCACAGGAATTAGGTGTCAAAGCAAGTTCCTTAAGTAGTGATGTTTATTAGCTCAGAAAGTCCTAAAAAGTACAGTTACTACAGCACTAGTTGAAGGTACTAGCGAAATGAAGAAAGGTACAGATGGAAAAATACATTTCAGTACAAGCCAGTGCTCTTTTTATACACATTCTGACACACATCAGCAGGGGGTAAGCCAAACCCCTGATCTGGGATGGCTCCGCCACATCTGAGTTATTTTTAGCATCAGAATGCAATATGTTTCCCAAAATATGAATTTAAATACAATGCAAAGTTAACAAAATTTACACTAATCAGTTATATCCTAAAACTTGCTGGTTGCATTATTCAGACAGGATCTGAGATGCACACTGAAAAGCCATACAAGCAGAGAGGCAGCGGTCCCCTGCTGTGTATATCGGCTAAACAGACATGTTGGCCACTGAGATGAAAACTTCTAATTAACATGAGGGACTTTCTTTAAAAAGTTATACAAATCCAATCATGACATCCTGTTTCAGAAGTTACAAATCAATACCGCAGAAATTAATGCATTTCCTGTACAGAAATATAACACAATATAATAAAATAAGTACATATCTAATATTTAGCCACACATTACTCACATGCAAGTTACGTTTGGACATGAAACATATATTTGTCTCTATGGAGGACTTTGACTCAGCTATTTTTGTCTCAAGCAGGCTTCCTTACTCTGGAACACTTGGGAAGTGTTTCTATTTACTGTTTCTTTGTCCAAATGTTCAGGAAATTTCTGGGAGATCGGGATATACCGGCAACTTATTCTAGTGTTTTAACTTGATTTTTTTTAATATAGGGCTGCCACCAGGTGTCCAGGACAGTTTTAGATGGAAAATGCATTATCATTTTGCTGCTGAGGCTTTTATTTCTATGCAAAGTCTATTTTTTATTGTGTGCTGGCCACATTCCAACATCAAAGGTAATAGTTTTTTTTCTGTTTCATTTTCCAGAATGCACACAAATCAAACCTTGTTTTTTTTAAGACTTTGTTTTTCCTTAAACTATTTTTTAAACATAACCCAAGAAAGGAATGCATAGAAGTAGAATGTGGCATAATAGTCAAATGAATGTTTATGAATTGTTTTACCTTGCTGAATAGCTGAATATCTTCTGTAAAAAATAGTCCTATAGTTTTTTTCTCGTTTTTTTGTATGCACATTTGTATATGTATTGGCTCTTTTTTATTTTCTTTAGTGTAGTTGGTATAATGTCTAAGATCACAGACAGGGAATGACTGTTTGAAAAAAGGGAGTCCGCTTTTTCAAATGATGGAGCCCTCTGCCAGTAGCGGTCATAACTGAGGAAAGCCCCTCCCCCACCTTAGGCTATTCTATTCCCCCCCCCCTTGTGTTGGTGGTGGGTCAGATCCTCTGTGATGTCATCACAGATGCCTGCGACATCATTCTTCTCCATGAACCTGAAGGCTAAACTGTGAATACTCACCAGCCTATTGTTGATTGACCAGTAAATATTACTCCATGGTCCCTGAACCCCATGTAATGCTGAGGATGATTGGCACTTGACTTTGCAGTCATAGGGCATATGTGGAGTCCCACCCACCCATAGAAGTGAAGGGGTTAAACAAACCCAGATCTCCAAAAGTTGCCTACCTGTGGTTCAGTACTCAGGATTGGTTGCCATGATGTCCTGAATATGCCCATTATTTGTCCTGTTCTCCTGTATGGTGAACAACATGCTGCAAGTCTGAAAAAAGACCAGGTAGGCAGGTGCAAGGAGATGACAGACAGGCTGCATGCAGAAGTAAGGGGAACAGCAGCAGGATGTCAGGGGATCTGCCGAAAATCCTGAATACTAGCGCCCCTCCAAAAGTGAATTTTGAGTTGGAGTTAACCAATAATTAAATAAGTCCACCTTGCTCTATTTTGTTCATGTACATGTTGTCATGTTAGGAGAACCTTCATGGTTCATATTGGAACATTTACATTTTAAATTTTAAGTGTTCTCTGAACTTTGCTCTTTCAGAGCTGATTACAAATTATTTTTTTTTAAAAGGGAAAGGAAAATGTATCATTTGGTTTCAGCTGCTTTTGTAAAATTTTAAACAGTGTATATGTGCCATTTTTAATATAAAATGTATAAAACAGATGATTGATCAGATGAATAACAATAAATGAAAAAGGGGTAAGAATAAGGACAGAAATGTTGACTGCCCTTTCAAGCAACTGGCAACAAGAGATGTTTCTATTTCATTTGTTCTACTAAATTAATCTAATCAGTATCACTTTCAGGAAACATTTTCTCTTAATGAGATGAGAAGTGCCAACAAATTTGTATTCCTTCCACAATTCACTGGCATTCGTTTATAATTGGCAAAGAAAGCTCTACATTAACCGATTGCCTGTGACATATTGTAATGGGTTTGAACAGGAGAGTTGTAGAGATAAAACTGTTCTGTATATCGTGGCAGTTTCTACATCTACTAAATGCTATTTTACACTGTTTAACAGTGCATCTTCGGCCCCCTAGCAACATTTGTCTAGGGGCCTAGTAATGCCACTGTAGCTTCCCCATGCTCTGCTCTGAAAAGAGCAGGAAGGGGGTCTATTCTGAGAATGGGGATTTTGTGAAGCAAGGACTGCAATTCAGTTTTTTTCTGCAAACTGCCTGTGTTTACATGTATTGCACAAACATTGTACAATACACTGCAATTCGTGTTGCACAAGTGTGAGGATACTGGGGTAATGTTTAGCATTATGAGCGAAAGTAGCATTATGTGTCAAACTGGCACCCCTGGATACCCCAAAAGAACTTAGTCAGTTAATAGGAGTTTACTATGAAAACCTACACACAGAATTATAGCATTTGCAGGAACAAATACCAGTGGGACATTGTATCAGACCTAGTATACCGCTTGGTTTTCACTCCCTGCATTCACTTGCTGGTCTGAACTGAGCATGTGCACACCTGGGGTAAATGTATCAATGTCCGGATTCTTCAACTCCGGCGAGTTTGGCGTCTTAAGCGCTGAAATTTAAAGCGGCGCTGCCTTGTAAAGGGAAGTTTCCCTTTACAACTCGCCGGAGTTGAAGAATCCGGAGGTTCATACATTTACCCCCTGGTCTTTTCAAAATTTCCTGCATTCACTTGATTGGCTAATTGCCTGTCAGCCCTAACTGTTCGCTTGGACTCCCTACAAGCTGTCCTGCCGACTTCCCAGCCTTCTGCTGCCCCTGAACCGTCTGCTCCTGCTCTAGCAGCTACATCTACTTCGATACATTTACCAACACCCCATAAGTTTGATGGTGACCCCCGTTTCTGTCGGGGATTCTTGAATCAATGTTCTATCCAATCCGAACTCCTCCATAGAATTTCCCCATGGATCGCTACAAAGTTGCTTACATTGTCTCACTCCTCTCTGACCAGGCTCTAGCATGGGCCTCCCCACTTTGGGAGAGGGATGATCCTATTCTTCGAGATTGTGCGGCTTTCATCTCAGCTTTTCGGAAAATTTTTGATGAGCCAGGTCGTGTTTCCTCAGCCGATTCCAGTATACTCAGACTATGCCAAGGTTCTCGTACCCTCACCCAGTATGTGATTCAGTTTCGTACTTTTTCCTCAGAATTACGGTTTAACAATGAAGCCCTTGTTGCTGCCTTCTGACAAGGTCTCACTGATCGAACAAAAGATGTATTGGCCTCTCAAGAATTGCCTACAACTCTGATGATCTGATCTCCCAGTGTCATTGAGTGGACATTTGCTGCCGGGAAACTGCCTCAGAGAAAGAGCCCTCTCGGCGCTCCTCCTTGAAACTAGTACCCACGTTTTCATTCTCCCAATACTCTCGATGAGTCTATGCAACTGGGGTGCTCCCGACTTTCACCTGAAGAAGGACAAAGAAGGATCTCTAATAATCTTTGTATTTACTGTGCTGAATGGGGGACACCTGCTGGCTTCCTGTCCTAAGCGCCAGGCAAACCCAAACCGTGTCTCGGGAGGTCAGGTTAGGGACATTTAAATCCTCCCCTAAACTCAATAACTCTTTGATCTGTGACATTCCTGTTACCCTTCAAAGCCCCTCTGGACTTCAAAAACTTTCAGCCCTCGTAGACTCTGGAACAGCGGGAAATTTCTTAGTAGAATCCTTGTCTCTACCCACCTCTTCTTTATCCAGCCCTGTGGTTCTCATGCTCATTGACGGGAGTTGGATCTCCAGCGGTACTATTCTCAACGAACTGAGCCTCTGAACCTCCAAATAGGAGCTTTGCATTCTGAGAAGCTCTCATTTTTTGTCCTGGCACAAACCACTAGTCCAGTTATTCTGGGCCTACACTGGCTCCAACAGCATTCACTTCAGATTCATTGGAACCATTCTCAAGTATTAGCCTGGAGACCCGCCTGCAATTCCCTTTATCTCGAGCAGCTGAAACTGCTACTTGCCACCTCCACTTGTTCTAAGCCCCCTGAGGTTTTGCTCCCACCTCAGTATGCTTCCTTCCCTTGCGATGCAGAAGTTTTGCCTCTGCATCGCTCTTGGGACTGTCCCATTGACCTTCTTCCCAGTAAGACTCCCGAATTTTTGCTAAACTTGACCTTAGAGGTGCTTACAACTTAGAATCTGCGGGGGAGATGAGTGGAAGACCGCCTTCAACACCAGAGATGGACATTATGAATACTTAGTAATTGGTCCCAGTAACGCTCCAGTGGTATTTCAGAGTTTTGTCAATGAAATTTTCAGAGACCTTCTCTCTGGTGGTTTACATGGATGATATTTTCATCTTTTCCCAAGACATGTCCTCCCACTGTCATCATGTGGCTGAATTACTTTCCAGACTCCGGACTATCCAACTGTACTGCAAGCTTGAAAACTGTGTATTCTAGACCGCTCAAACATCTTTCCTGGGTTATATTGTCTCTGGAAATGGTCTGCAAATGGACTTCGAAAAAGTTTGAGCCATTATCGATTGGTCTATCCCCTTGGAACTAAAGGCCATTCAAAGGTTTCTGGGGTTTGCCAACTACTATAGACAATTAATCCGCAACTACTCTTCCATTGTGGCTTCCATTATTTCTCTGACCTGGAAAGGAGCTGGCACAAAGACCTGGGGGTAAATGTATCAAAGCGCGAGTTTGCCAGCGTGTTTAAATCACGGCAAATCGCGGGTGTTTACCCGCAAGTTTTGAAAAAAAACCTGAAATGTATCAAACTGCGATTTTGACACCGATGTTCAAAATTTTGCATGCCTACTTCATGTTGAGCACCACAGGCCTCAATGTGAACACGGTTGGTTACTATATGAGTGTGCCCATGTTTTCTGCTGAATTCGGGACTCCAACCCCCCTCCATTTGCCTTGTCTGGCTGCAGCACTATTTGCATTGTCTTTACTTTTAAGTTTGGCTTGGCTTCAGCTAGTAGGTAAGGAAAGGGATCTCTCTTAGGGTCATCCATAGGCAACAGCAATCTGGAATTGCCCAATCCTTTCTGTTCAGGTACGGTTTGAACTGGCTGAAGTGATATGTCCTTAGATGTTTGCCTGCGCTATCCAAGGCAACTGTATGGTCAGCTTTCCCAAGTCGCTATATTACAGTTTAGCAGGCATGATAAACTCAAAACCCCAACTAGGCCTAATAATCAAAGTCTAAGTTTGTGTGGGCTGCAAGAAAATAAATAGTCTCATATGCAATTTTGTAAGGTTTTTTATTAAGAATAAACAAAAATAAAGTTTAATGATTTCTTCCTGATGCTTGACATTGTGCCCTCCATGCTGCTTTTGCTCCCTTTAATCCGTCTCCTGTTTCATACTGCACCCTTCATGCTGCTTTTGCTCCCCTTCACCTATCTCCCCTGTTTCATACACAATGAGATTAGTGTGTGTCACAGGTCTGAACTTGATTATCTCCAAAATGGCTGACTTGTAAAATGTTATTCTTCAGAGGTGCATGCAAACCTCCTCCTACAGCTTCAAACTGTGACTTCTAGCAGGTTCTGTTCAGGACTGCGCTGAGCTCTGATATCTCTGCAGACTGTCTGTTCTCTCTGCTCAGACCACCAATCTAGTGCCCTTCTGCCTAGGGTCACCTATCTGGACTGGTCACACAGCTCAGTCTCTCCCAGGAGGCTCCTCTCTCTCTCTCTCTCCACCCTCTGGTTTCTTAGTCTTCTTAGGCTCCGCCCCCTTTTCATAACAGCTTTTCTGGGAGATGTAGTTCCTCCTCCTGGACTGGTAAATAGCTATATGCATCTCTTTACTTACTGATGCAATTGTGATTATTAGCCCCTGGGTGCTCAAGTCCAACTGCAGCATCCCCAGGGGTTACATTTCATAGTGGACAGAAGCAAAGACAGTTGTATCCAGAAAAGGAATGACAGCACTGATGATAAAGAGTTTAGTAAATTTGTAATTACACTGCCCATGGACATAAAATATTTTGTACACAGCTAATGGAACATGTACTTATTCCTTAATACAAGACAGTAAGTAGCTAAATAAGTGTTTTGAACTAGTTCTGTAAATCTGTAATTTCGATAATCAAAACTGTAATGGATGAATGTTATAGTACCATATATATGTTACTTATTTATCTCTAGAAGTTTTTGAATAATCTAAGTGCAATCTGGTAATAAAACATGAAGATATTGAGCTAAATGACAAGTGAGGCTTTTAGGATGAACGCACTTAAAGGGCGACAGTGTTTGTAGCAAGCTGAACAATTACCTGAAGGGGTTAACATTGGGTTGGGCCTGTGGGAGGGTCCTTGATTGAATATAGTAGTATGTAGTTCCTGGTCTGCCTCACTCGGCAGCACGAGATCCCACCACCCACTCCTTAGCTTAAGTATTTTAATGTGTTAATGTTATGCGGTACTGCGTTCAGCGACTGATTAGTGGGCGCACAGGTAGTTGGCCGCAGGTCACTGTCCCCTTAGAGGCACCAGTAACTCCTTTTTAGGTCCTTCGGTGAGGAGGGTCCCTGTCCAGCTCTGTGTGTGAGGGCAGCGTGAGTTTGGAAGGGGTAGTCACTCTGACGCCAATTCAGCGCAAGTAATGTTGGGATGTGTTCCCCTTTGGTTTGTGGACTTACGGCGGTTTGCGCCAGTCCCCATGTGATCTAGTGGTATCAGCTTGAGAGCTGTTTCGCAGTTCCCTTTCTCCGCCACCATAGGTTTAGTTTAATACATAATGATAATAATAAAAGTCCTTCCAATTTTAGCAACTTATACATGACTCCGTGTGTTTATTTGCATGCAAATGTTTATTGTTTAGGGCTGATGTGAAGTTTATGGGCACATACACAGTGAGCCCTTTAAGTATCTCATGCAATATAATCCACCCCATTGTCTCTATTGTGTGCCTATCTGCTTTAAATTGCCACTTACTTTCTCAGGGAAGCAAATAGTATTAGCCTGGAATAATGAATACCTTGTTTTATGGACGGTCTACAAATAATTGCATTTTAGTTAAACAGCTAAATCTGCAATCTTATACATTTGCATTCAAGACTCATGATTTTGTGGTAAGCATAAAATATTCCACAATAATCGTTACAACATAAGGAATATAAATAGGTTGATGCAAGTAAAGCGGAGTTTGCATTATTAGAAAAGCTTATAAAAATGCCTTGGTATAATGTCAGCTAAAACTAAATGGACACATTAAAAGAAGTATTTTGAGAATACGTGGTGTACAAGTTTGATTTGGAGGAAGTGAATTGTCAGCAAGCTGCAAGATCCAAAGCTTTATTTAACATATTCCATGATAAAAAGGTGTATTTTCCTAGAAATGAACAGAAGCACAAATAATAGCAGATGAGCTAAGCATTAATACCATTAACCCTTCCACTGGCATCACTGTATGACAGTTCCTCTCTCGTAATAGGAACATCTATGGAAGGTGGCAGGGGTAGGGGTTACTCTTACTGGTATTGTCAATGACTGCATCTGAAAGCATAAGTGAGCCCCAGCTCTTGTTCAGGAAGGACTCATTGTGAAGAACTGTGGTTCTTACAAGACCCACAGTAGCTCTCCTACAGGTCCATTAGTGTCAGGGAATGTGTCTACATGCTCTAAGAGAGGGTTAAGATAGTCCTGTCATGTTAGAAATGAAAATTCTTTCTCAATTAGCATACTATTCCTTCATGCAAATTAGTTCTGCTTCTTCTTCACCTAACCACTACCTAATGAACTGACTTATATGCTCCTGGCAGCTTTACAACAAAGCAGCAGTGTTGCAATGATTGACAGTACTGGCATTGCTGAGAGTGAATGTTCCCTCGATGGAAAAGAGTCACTTATGAAAGCACAATAAAAAAAATAGTCTCCTCTGCTTTTGGGAATTGCCATAAAGTCCCTATTATAATCAACTACTTGGTGTTGCCATAGCTGATTTTGTTTAATAAGTCAGTTCTAGGTTTTGATAACTATTCGTTATACAAATTGTGTATTTATAATTTAGTCAACAGTGTCAGATTAATAATAATAATAATAATGCAATTACTACATTACTTTGGTTGGTTATTGCTTTGCAATGAATAAGATCTTTATCGGTGGATGTAATTTTAGCTACTGTGGGAAACTGGAGAGTGTTATTGTGGAGCAGGGCTCCCTTACACTTTTTGCTATAGAGCTCACTAATTTATAGTAACACCCATGTCTGGATAAATCGTAGCCGTTAGGTGGACAGGCACAAAGATCTACCAGTCCAGTTTAAGCAGTGTGTGGACTTTAAATGCAGATAAGACCCCTTTCTCCCTTCAGCTAATATTCTGGGTAATCTGCAGCTACACTAAATATGGAGAGAATAAAAGCATATTTGCCAACTTTATGACTCTCCCCTCTGGGAGATTGCTGGAGGGGAGGTCAAGTGGCAAGTACCGGTAGCAGGACACACGTTGCAGTTTATGTATGCTTTTTATTTTATTTTATTTATGATATCATCATCATCATTTATTACTAATTCCGCAACGCTGTACAGAGAACTCTCTCACATTAGTCCCTGCACCAACAGAGCTTACAGTCTAACTTACCTAACACGCGCACAGACAGACTAGGGTCAATTTGATAGCAGCCAATTAACCTACTAGTATATTTTTGGAGTGTGGGAGGAAACTGGAGCACCTGGAGGAAACCCACACAAACACGGAGAGAACATACCGACTCCACACATATAAAGGGTTGGGAATCAAACTCATGACCTCAGTGCTGTGAGTCAGAGGTACTAACCACTAATCCAATGTGTTATTAATTTTATGTAATACATACATGCAAAATATATGATAATGCATTCATTATTCTTATTATACACATTCAACTCCTCTTAAATCATATAAAAGCTTTCATCTGGTAAATAGGTAGGTACACAATCACAAATGGTTGCAGTAAACGTGCATTGTTACTCTGTACCTCAGTAAATGATCCATATCCTCACAAGTTCATAAATTGCTGTGTGTGCATAGGTTAAATACCATGTAACCACTTAGCTTCAATGTTTTACCTACTAGCATGAATGATCTAGTACATCAAAGCTATGTATTGTACTTTAGTAAATGGTTACCAAATACATTTTGATTGTTTCATTTTTTCAAATAACCTATCACACAAGTCCAAACCACAATAGACATCTGTCTCGCCATTGCATAGTAATCTGAATAAATTGTTGATACAGTCCAAATAACGATTTCTGCATATTAAATGTTTAGATTTAAAGAGAGATAGATATAGAAAATCACCTTATCTTTGCCCCGGCAGGGATGTTTATAAAAATTTAATTAGCTTAGTGTAAAACTTTAATGAAATTGCAAAATAAAACCTTAGCTACCAATCTGCAACTGTAGCACTTAAGCAACTGAATTACCTGGGAAAACATGAAAGGAAAAATAATTAAGTAATCATAATCATTAAATAAGCACCAAACACTTTTTGCAGGGAAATCAACAAAATCTTCTTTTCAAACTCTATTATCTGAGTCCTTTATAGTACTTCACAGAGCAACTAGTGCTATGCTGTTTGCCAAAGCTATGACTGATTATCTGCCAAGTCACAGGAGTTTAAAAGCTACTTCTTATTTATAGGGGGAGATTCAATTCAGCGCAATGTGTCTCTGGAACAGACACATTGAGTCAATGTTTGCATGAAATCTCAGCTAATTTCTCCTCGAAACCCATAAAGGTGCACAGAAAAGTGGCAATTTCTAACCATGAATGCAAGAAATATGCACATCCAAACATCAACGCAATATACAGCGGCTCCTTACATTGAGTTGAATCTCTCCTATAGTTTGCTACCTGAATACATTCCTTGTCAACAATCATAATTGCATGGCAGATACTTACATTCATTCCCCTAGCTATTTCCTTAAATAAAATTCTAGCACCCATGCAAATATTAAGGGAGGAGGGCATTAGAGTTTTGAGACTATGCCATAGTAAAGTGTGGACAGATTCCATCTTTTAGCCTTAGACAGGTTCTACTTACATGAGGCTACACTAAATATTATCATCTGTTTCTGTGTTAAACCATACATCTGCTGGCAGCCTGGCAAAAGTTACATATAGTACAGTGCTGAAAGGAAGATTTATCAAATGGACCAGTGACTGATTTGAATAAAAACACTCTAGGCGGAGTTAAACTTTCACTTTGTAACTTAATGATCTCTTGCAAGTGGAATATGTTATCCATGTCTAATGACTAACTTGAGATAGGAATGCCATAAAAACAATTGTAGGTATCAAAATCCTACAGAACAATCCAGCAGTGTGCGTGTTTAATATAGTATAATATACTAGTGGTATTAATTTATATAAACACTCCAGCAAATAATATCTGTAGATTGCTATACATGACAATAGCTCATTAGTTCCTAAACTGGCCCAGATACCATTAACCTTTGGTGCTTGATCACCCAATAAATCAAAGAGAATATTATATGATATCACGGGCAGCTTAATAGAGCACCTCAAGTGTCTAGGCATAATATGGACTATGGGCCTGATGCTGAGTTTCACACCCATTTGTGTAGCATAGATTCTAAAAATTTGCACTGCGCATGCCCACAAAGAGAGTGCACGCACACATATGCATGCATGCAGAGTTGCGTGCATCTTGACACTCTCCATTATGACTGGAGAGGCAGAAGGAGTACATTAACAACGTTTCCATGCAAATGCGGCTGAGGTTGATCAACATTGCATATAGGCCTGTCAGGAGCCACATCTAAAGGGCAGATGAAAACAGATTGATGATGATGACGTTCACCAGTACTAGGTAGCCCAATGATGGGACCCAGGCGGCAGTACGAGCCTTCGCCAGCAGCTCACAGCTCCTTCCTGTTTTAATAGTTACACTTGTTTAAAATTAGTGCTGATATGCTATTAAATATAGATGTCTTTCTTTGACTAAATGTATTGTTTTAACTTATTATTATGATTAAGGGTACTGTGCAGCCATTTTGAAGGTTGGAGGGTCGCTTCTGTGGCCCTTGAAGTGTGCTGCCTTTCGCTGAGCTAGCTGCTGCTGATTGGCTGAATGTGAATTCACAGCTGAAACTGTTAGGTGCTCTCTGCATTGAATATTTCATTCACACTCGAGGAGGAATATTATATCTGCTGTATTATATAATTGCGTATGTGTTTTTTTCTGTAAACTTAAATGTTAACATACGATGACCTGGTTGTGTCTATGTACATGTATGCATACCTCCCAACTGTCTGGATTTTGCAGGGACATCCCAATTTGTGGTCTGTAAAAGAGGAGAAGCTTAACAGAAAAGTGGCTGGAGTTCTACCCAAATTTGTCCAGGGCAGAGTTTGGACAGACCAGGTGCAGGGCTTATTTTGTCCTTATTTCGTGATTCTAAATGTTGGGAGGTATGATGTATGTATGCCTGATATAAGCCTGATGTAATCCTGTTCTGTATGCTGCAGGTGCAGAGTTGGATGCTTCTTGAGATGCCTCTGACTCAGCATATGAGCCAGAATACGCTAATTTTACTGACAACTTTGTTGAGTGCAATTTGCACCCATTTTGTGTCCACCTCTGCATCAGTCCCTATGAGTTCAGAAAACTCCTGGTTATTAAGTAGATAACTTTGCACTACCAATAGCTATCCCTTTTTTAGCCTCTGGGAGGTCTGCAATTATACAGACTTTTGGGGTTAATCAAAATTTCACTCGCAGTTACAAAAAGTATGCAGACAAACAGAATGCCGCAATGCAAATGAATTTGTGTGACACCACACACCTCCATTTCTACAGACGTACTTGTTTTTATGGGTACACTTAAAAATTTGCTGGCCAGTATGGAAGCTGAGGTGCAAAAGTTTTCATCATCTCATGAGAGTCGTTGGAAAAGATTTTAATTTTCCATGACAGGTATATTTAAATGAGCTGCCAAGCTAGGAAAAGGAATATTTAGGTAGGCATTTCTCTTTTTACAAATTGGACGCACACTAACTTAAATTCGCAGGCTGGTCAGAGCTGTCAGAAACACAACCTTGTCCCTATACTGTTAATTAGAGATGTTTACTGACCTACGTGTTTTGGTTTTGGTTTTGGTTTTAGATCTATATTAACTTTGTGTCTTGGTTTTGGCAAAACCACGCTCCGTGTTTTGGTTTTGGTTTTGGATCTGTATTTTTATTAAAAATTGCTAAAATATTCTAAAATCACATCTCTTTTTTTGTTTCTACATTATTATTAACCTCAATAACACTAATTTTCAGTAATTTACAGTCAATTTTGACCACCTAACAGGTCACAATATGATTTTCATGCAGTTTTGGCCAAAGACTGCAGCGAGCTGGCTGGATGCTAAGCGACAGAGCAATCACACAAACACACAGCAGTTTATATCACATCTATGAAACGTTGCTAAACAGCAGTGGCAGAAAAAAAAAGTAGAATGATGCAAGACGGAATTTTCCTTGGGCCCTCCCACCAACCATTACGTTGGATCTTGAAAAGGACATGCACACTTTAACAAATTAAACACTTCAGCGACAAGGAGTGCCAGTTTTGTGGCTGAAGTGCTTGGTTTGTTTTGGCCCCCACAAAACAAGCTAACAATGGGCTTAAGGCAGCTAGCTAACAGTGTTGTCAATTAACTCTGCAGTGGGAAGTCCTGCACCAGTGGAAGCAATTCTTTCCAGTGATAAGAATAAGGCCATTGTCATGCCTGGGCATAAAACCCAAAAATCCACCTCTTATGTGTGGAATTATTTTGACGCAAATCCTGACAACAGTTGGGTAGCCATTGTAGCATTTGTAAAGCCACAGTCAGTACAGGTAGGGACCTTAATCATCTAGGAACCTTAATCCATGTTACACCATTTGAAGCCAGGTCATGGCAAGCTCTTGGGAACATCAAAAATTTATGCTAAAAAAATACAAGCAGTCCAGCATCAACTAGCTCCCTTCTCTTAGCTACATCCCAACACCTGCAATCTACACTGCCAACCCCTTCATCATCAATATCATCATCAACACTAATGATTGGAGTTAGTCCTGCATCCAAGTTGCTAAGGCTAGATGACTCCTCCCCTATCCAGGATTCCTCAGAAGAATTCTTGAGTGTTAGGCCCACTGCTGCTGCTGCTCCTGCTGCTGGGGGTGGATCTTCAACCCAGAAGCAGACCAAGAAGAAAACTACTAGTAGTTTACAACAATTGACTTTGCAAGAGCAAGTAAGTATAAAAGATGTCACCCAGTTGCGAAGCAGATCACAGACATCATGGTGACTATGCTAATATTAGATATGCATTCAATATCAACAATTAATGCAGCTGGTTTTAGACACTTAATTGAAGTCCTGTGTCCCCGTTACCAAATTCCATCACAACATCATTTACTAGAAAAGCAATTCCTCACCTCTACCAGAAGGTTTGAAGAATGTAATTATTGGGCTACAAAACGCCATTATAACCACTGTGCACTTAACCACAGATATGTAGACAAGCGGAACTGGGCAAACTAAATATTATATGACTGTGACAGCCCACTGAGCTGGTGAATCACCTTCAGCAGCAGGAACAGCAGCAGCATCTAACAAACAACGCCAGATCTTTCAGAGGTAGGCTTGGACTCTCCTCCGGATGTGATTTGATTTCTGATAATGCCATCAATATTATGAGAGCATTACAGCGGGGTGAATTCCATCACATTCCCTGTTTTGCTCACACAATCAAGTTGGTTATACAGGGCTTTTTAAAAAATGACAGTAACATGTAGGAGATGCTGTCTGTGTCCCCAAATATTTCGGGACATATTTTGGCATTCTGCAACAGCATGTACAATTTTGCAGCAGCTACAAGAAAAATAGAATTTGCCCTGTCACCAACTAAAGCAAGATGTGGTAGAAAGGTGGAATTCCACCCTTTATATGCTTCTGAGGATGGAGGAACGCGAAAAGCCATCCACGCTTACACAAAAAGCCATGAGATTGGGAAAGGAGGGGGAATATACTTTAGTTCAGCACAGTGGAGAATTCTTTCCATGTTGTGCAAGGTGAAGAAACTACTCGAAGTAGTCACCTGTGAAGTAAGTTCAGACACTGCTAGCTTGAGTCAAGTGATTCCCCCTAATAAGACTTTTAAAAGCACCACGAGAAATTGAAGGAGGGGATGAAACAAAGAAATTGCGCTAAGTGTGTTGGACTTGTAGATCAAGTACTTTATTTGCTTTGCCAGGATCGCAAGAGTTATCAACATCTTGAAATCGGATAACTACATTTCGGAGAATGTGCTTGATCCTAGGTTTAAGAGCTATGTCTTCTCTTTTTTTCCAACTGACTCAGATCTCAAGAGATGCAATGAGCTCCTGGTCAGCAAGTTGACAGATCAAGTGGTACATGACACAATGACATCTCTTCCTTCAGTTTCTCAGGCAACTGCTGTATGGAAAATGTAACTTTCCCAAGAGACCCAGTGGTGATGCAGATGAGTCAGTACAACATTTTGACTCTGGTCTGGTCTAAAAAAATTACCTAAAAATTGTAACAACTCTGACGTATAATTAACTACAAATTCCACAAAGTAGGCCTTTACTGACAAATACATCAGAGTACAGAGACTTCTGTAATGGTGGATTCCAGCTGGGATGAATTAATATTGTGTGAGAATGATGTACGCACTGATGAGGGTGAGGATGATGACAGTGTATATTGCAGGTGGTAGGATCTAACTGAGAGAAGGGAGCTAGCTGATGCTAGAATGCTTATTAATATTTTGGGTAAAATGACATGTGGCAATTTTATGTTTTTCAACAGTAAACTTTCCCTTTATTAGAGGTGTTTTTTTCTTTACCAATAGAAAAGCTTGTTTTTCAGTGATTTCAATTTCCCTGACTTAAACCCACTATGCCCTTGAGCATAGGCTTTAGTAGATGACATAGAAGGACTAGTATAATCACTGGTGCCAGCAGTTGGTTGCTATATCAATGCCTCTGAGCTATGTCACTGAAGACTGATAGGAACACTGCTACCCTTTATGTTTCTGTGTGAGCAATGATACTGAGCAATAGTTCTGAGCAATGTCACTGGAGACTGGAGAGTGACAAGAACACTGCCACCCCTGTTTCAGTGTGAGCAATGGCACTGGGACTGGAGAGTGACAAGAACACTGCTACCCCTGTTTCTGTGTGAGCAAAGGCACTGAGCAATGGCAGTGAGACTTGAGAGTGACAAGAACACTGCTACCCCTGTTTCTGTGTGAGCAATGGCACTGAGCAATGTCACTGGAGACTTCAAAAACACTGCCACACCTATTGTTTGGTTCTGTGTGAGCAATGGCACTGAGGAGAATATAGACTGATAAGAACACTGCCACCCCTATTGTTTCTGTTTGAGCAATGGCGCTGAGCAATGACACACACACTTTAGACTGCCAAGAACACTGCCACCACTCCTGTACAGGCTTGGCTCGGTACTCAGATAGGCGATGTTCGAGCGGGCTCGGTTTTCCGAAAACTGAGCCCCAACATCTCATCTTTTAATAGCATGCATTTTGCACCTAAATGTTGCCTGGGCAAAAGTTTGAACAGTTAAGCTGTGACAGACATTGTACCTGAGGCTGAGTTGAATGGGAGCTGGGATTCATTTTTACTAAAAAGTTGGAGACATCTCCAGTGGTATCCAGCACTGCACCAGGTCATAGGCACAAGAAAAGTCTGTTTTGATATCCAAAAAACACATTCGCTATTAGGCTTCATATAGCAGATATAATATAATATAATATAATATAATATTCCTTTTTGGGTATGAATGAAAAATTATTTTTAAAATATGCTAATGAAATCCTACAATATATGCACAATCAATGCAGCACCTATCAAATTCAGAGGTGAATTCGCAATTAGCTAATTAGTGACTGTCATCATCATCATCATCACCGTGTATTGACACATGCACTCTAACAGAAATAAAATATGTCGTTTCTATCGAGCGTATATGCATCTCCGCGATGGTCTGCATCACATTTACTGTTATCGGCCTAGGTTAGAGCCTCAGTTCCGCAAGTCTGCTTACGCACTTACGTGTGCACTCTCTTTGTAGTTTAAGCTACGCAAATTGGCATAAGTTCAAGTCAGCATCAGGCCTTTGAGTTTATTTTCATTTTGTATGCAATTTAAAAATAAATATGATCCTTAAAATGCTGTTATGAATAAATCTGTTGAGTAGTGGCTGGGCAACTGCCAGATTGTTATACAATATCACCAATGTGGTAACAAAGGGTTTAATATAATAATTCTCCAAGGCATATGACTTTCAGCATGATCAATACTGTCATTAGCACTTTTGTCTGTCTTTTAAAAATGATGATCTGGTTAAACCATGTGCTCAGGGGTAGAGCATCAATAAGCACATTTACGGAACCTCTGATTTTCAAACTAATGCTGAGTCACAGTACAGCATTAAATAAATAGACAATGCAATATCTTCTATCCACAGGCAAGCAGGTAGCTTTGAATGATAGAGTATATTACGATAAAAACAAGAAATTTATTTGCAGTAACTTTGCACATGTATTTGCAGAAAACTATGCTTTAAAAATGTAAATTAAAATCAGAGTACTTACTTTTAATAAACTATATAGTTAATTGCTTTCAGCTGTAAAGGTACTGGTACCTTTATTTCACTATATTAATCTGGACCCCATGCAGCATCTGAACAGACATGAAAATCCTGTGAGGTGGGAGGGACAGCAACAAGGGATATGTCACAATGCCATTGTTAGCAGACAAAAACCTTATTTCCCAGCATGCTCAGTTGTTCTCCCTTGCTTCTGCCCATAAGGGATAGGGTTCGGGGGCAGCAGAGTCTTTGGTTATCTTCGACATGCGGGGAAACACTCTTGGACTGCCAGTGCATGCTGGCACTTATAGTACCATAAGTGCTTGCACTACATTGTTACAATATTAACCCATACTTACCAACTTTCTTCAGCTCTCTTCCGGGAGCCTGCCAGTGGAGGTGGGTGTGAGGGGGCGGGGCGCCAAAAATCGCGTCATTTGGCCCAGCCCCCTGTGACGTAATGACGCAACCGTGTCATTTGACAGTGGGGGGGCGGAGCCAAATGCCGCAATTCCCCCGGGAATCGCGGCGTTTGGGACCTAATTCTGCACACTTCACTAGGAAGTGGGCACTTCCTAGTGAAGTGGGCAGAATTCGGGAGATTGCCACACTCTCCCGGGAGTCCGGGAGATTCTCGCAAAATGCGGGAGTCTCCCGGACATTCCGGGAGAGTTGGTAAGTATGTATTAACCTGGTAACCAACTGCCAGGGATATCAAGAGGGGCCAGTGCTACTCAGCAGTGGACCAGCTGGTCCTCTCTAGGTGCAATAGTTTATTCAGCCTCCTTCCTCCCTATAGGGCCAGGCCCAATGCTGAGCAGACTCGGTTTTTAGGAAATGAAAGGGAAGGGACAATTTTATTTTCAGTTACTCCATTTGAGCCTGGCAGAACGGCACAGTACACCTTCTCTAGACCTTTCATAGGCAAATTAAACGTTAAATTCAGTTTTATCATGCAAGTTTTCCTAAACTGCATGTGATTTAGAGGTTTTTCAAACTGCAACACATTGCATATGGCTTGAGTTCACAATTTCCTAACCACAAGATAGTAAATCTGAAGGCTCGACTGAAAACTGCATCCAATTGTGTGATGGTTTGCAAACAGCATATAATACCGCCCCTTAGCAAATCTCCCCCATAGTATCTTTCTCGCTCTCTTGCTCTGACCACAAAACGTAATGCTCCCCAATTATGCTACTGAAAATATATGTTGTAACATTGTTATGTGAAAAAAAGATAATATATATATACATATATATATATATATATATATATATACACCGTTATTGTGGGTTATCTATAGTATATATGGCATTGATACAGAAACTTAATGTGGTTAACAGGTTGATGTTATTTAAGTAATAAAGAACTGGAAAAGGTGTGGTCTAACACTATAAAACAAAGGTAAGTATAGCTGTGACTAAGCAGCAATGTATCTAAGAACAGTGCATGGAAATGGTGAGTGTATAATATCTATAATATAAATGCTTAGTGGCGTGTGTTAGTCTGTCTGTGTGTGTGTGGAAAAAATAAAACCAAGCTGCAGCGCCACCTGCTGGGCAGAGTTATACACTGACCTACTAAATTCTTAGTGTGTGTGGAAAAAAAAATTCAGAAAGGGCTGAAATTTGGTATACTAAGATGTTTTTAATTTGTTAATTTAATTTGTTAATTGTTAAAAGTGTTTATAAAGATTTTAAAAAAAAAAATATATATATATATATATATATTTATATATATATATATATATATATATATATATTTCTTGAAGGAGAAGTGACAGTGGGGAGTGGTTGGTGGTTGCCGGGGGTGACAGTGGGGAGTGGTTGGTGGTTGAGGCCTGGGCTATGGCCCAAATGCATGACAACAACCTTTTAACACCTTAAGTAGCTTAATTTGACTAGAATGCATGAGTATCATGCACGGGTTAACTTGTATGTAATATGCTCATATTTTTCCTACTTCAAAGCTCCTCAGTCATTCCAGGCAGGAGAGAGAAGAAAAAGAGGCCGGATCCATTAATTTGATTTTAGTGTTTACAGTGACAATGTATAATATTGTAGTGTGGCTAACTAATTAAGTACTATCAGTTAGAGGGATCAAAAAACAGTAAATCAAAAGCTGCTGATATACAGACATAAGTCACCCGTTGTGATTTTGCTTACTTATAATAAATCTTATATAAAGACATTTGTCTTTTAAGTGTAAAGAATATTTTGGATTGTATATTCACTATACCTATCTATCGTAAGTACACTGATATGTACACATAACAATATTGAAAGAATATCACGCTATGTTATAATAATTTCTTTTTTCACATGTGACAAATAATATTGGAAAACTGTGGATGACTGAACATCACTAAATCACTGAATGAAGAATACATACTTCAGGGTAATGTAAGTATTTTATTGCTGATATTTGTTTACTTTGATTATTTGTGTGAACACAATCAATAGCGCTCAAAACTTAATCTTGTATTTTGCTATATATATTGGATTTTGTGTGTGTGTGCTTCTCTTTGAGTAGGAAGCGACAATTGGCAGGAACGCAGTCCATTGCTTATAACTTCATATTTTTGTATAAACTACAGTGACATTGTTGGCTATTATTTTCCTCATTGTGCTTTGTAGTGTTGTATCTTCTTTCAATTCCTTTCAAGCTAACTTGGATCAATATAGAGCATTTAATAAAATTGTTGGCTCTGTGCTCACATGCTTTACCATTCTTAGGGAGGTTTATTGATGATGCCTTCCCCACTCACTTAAGCTGGGTACACACTACAGATTTCTTGCCCAATAATCGCCTCAACCAGCTGACATACGACCGGTTGTTTGAAAGTCAGGTTAGTGTGTGTAGTGACACGATGGTCGAAAGTCTTCCCAAATAGTCGATTGTCGACTCACTTAGTTGGTCGGACTGTTCAATATTTTCGTTCCAATCACCTTTCCATTATGTATTGTGTATAAATTTACAATCGATCCATGATAATCCTCCGATACTTCTTCGAGCTGCGGCTGCGTTGGGGTCATGTGTATGGAAATATCAGATGCCTGTACCTGTCCCACGTGGTGCAGTGTCCACACATTACTGACTTAGATGATTGTAACGGAATAGCAGTAGCAGTAGTCTATTGCACTGATGCGTCTAGCATATGGCAGTCAGTTTTAATAGTGTTATACCAACCTTTTACATCTATTTTGGCAACCTATTCATATTTACCCTTTCTAAACTTATACCTGCATAAACGAATAAACTTATAAACTTTATAAACTAATATTAACCTTTATTAACTAATATTTGTAACATACCCAGGAAAAACCACAGTGTGAATACAACAGTTTTATTGCAGAAAACATTTCAAAAATATTTAGGGCAGAATAATAAAAGTTATAAAAATAGTACTACACTTTAAAGGTGCTAGGGGTTTGTGGCAGAACTGTTCCAAACAATGTAGACATAAAAAAATTCTTCACAAGCTTTTTTCTCCCTCAGAACTTTCATCAGATATGACGATGTTATCTAGGAAACAAGGAAATAAAAAAAAATAGCATTCAAATTCTATATCTGTAATAAAATTAACAAAAGGTTTTATCCAACACCAGAAATAGTCCCATTTGCTCACCTTGCACACTGCTCGAGATCACTTTATGCTGTGGTCCCTCTGGTATAATCGCAACAGTAGTGGGCTTAACCTCCATAGGTTCTGTAAACAGGCACCAGTTTGGTTATTATAACGATACAGGTATGTGCCCAAAGCATTGTGTTGCCTACACATGTTCATTTAAATACCTTCTTTTATAACTTCTTTCATATGTCCGTATTCAACATCAATTTTTTCTTGTTTGATAACAGGTGTAACATTAGTGGTATTAGTGGTATTTAAGCTTCTCTTATCAAAGTTAATTCTTCATTCTGAAAAAACAACCTATGTTACAAATCTAGCATTTGCATTGCTTCAAGTTAAATTTAAATGAAATAAATAAACTCCTTTAAACTGGTACACTATACGTGGTACTCATTTTTTTTTATGTCGCTACGAATTTGCACCAGTCTCCAGTGGTCCAGTACTTTTACCATCATCTCCACCTCTCTTTGGCTCATAGGCTTTGCTCTTTTAACTGCCGTAAATTTTATTTCTTCTTCTTCTTGACCATCTCCATCCCCGGCCACAACTTCTTCATATTTTTTTGGGCCTTCTAGCACCATCTCCGCCTCCATTGCTCCAACCCCCACCGACACCTGCCCCTCATCCCCCATTTTCTCACGTCCTTCGGCGTCAGACAGGCTCCTTGGTAATTTAATACACTCACACATGGGCATTGGTTTCTGCTGTGGACCAATCAGCGATGATGCCCAATAGAATGCAGCATTGTGGGTGAAGTCTATTCATGCATAACAACCTCGTGTATGGAGAATTTTAGCTGAATTTTGTTGTCTTTTGTTTTTTATGCATTTTTTGGGTGCTAACTTTAGTGAAAGCTCTGCCCTTTTATGCTAATGTCTTTGGTATATCGTTACATGACCCGCAAATGTCGCTTCAGTGTGTGCGAAATTAAAATCATTGCTCATGACAACATGACTGTAAAAATTTCTACCGGGTCGGTCGCTCTTCCATTTATCATCTAAAACGAGGCTAGTGTGTATGCAATCTATAGACTGAGCAATCGGATCATCGATCGGCTGTTAAATCGATTGGCATAAAAAGTTGGTGGAAAATTAGAGCCAAGCTTTTAACAAAACTGTGTGTTTACAATTAGCATTTTTGTTTGCCTTGTTTCCTTTGTAAATAATGGAACTTATTCAGTTGGAAATTGTTAATGTATTTTAGTGTAAGGACCAATATAAATATTGCATTTATAATAAGTCCTTGTATGTTGGAGACCCCTGCATGTGCGTGGTATAACCACTTAGCAGGTAGACAATTTTATTTGTGGAGCAAAACCTTAACTGTGGAAGCTGCTATTTGGGATATATACCACCCTTCATTAGGTATGTTCATCTTATTTCTAAAGGCAGGATTAGGGATGTGAAATACATTTCTGAAATTAATAGATTTTTTTGCTATCTTGTTCTCCATGTATGGAGTGCTAGAAATGTCTAGCAAATAAATTGTGAGCAATTTAGAAAAGATTACTATGAAAATGTCTGCCATTAAAACCATTGTCCTGCATAACAAAATTTCACTAGACTTTATGCTGTCCAGGAAAGGAGGTGTTTGTGTGTGACCTAATTGAAGGGAATGTTGTGTCAACATTTCTGGTCATTCACAAGCAATATATGAACACACTGAGCACATTAGAAAGGAAGCAGGAAAATAGCATCAATACAAATCAATGAGTGTGTTTAGTTGACTATAAGATTTAGAGATACAAATATTTTATGGTATCTTGATCTTTGGTGTTTGTATGTTTACTGATTTTTTTGTCCAGTTTATCAAATGCTTCTTACTTATAAGTCTACTAAATGACTAAAGATATACACCACTCATGTAAAAGAAAGCTATTTGAAACGTGGAAATTTGATTTAGGCAATAGACAAAAAGAAATTATCATGTTTGAAGAGTTTTCACATTAATGATGAATTGGAGCCGCAGAGACACAAAAGATGGGAATGTGGAAGAAGGATTTAATGGCTACTGCTTCATGAGGTATAATGTGACAGAAAAAAGTTTTTTGTATTGTTTTATTCGATAAATACCAGAGTTATTACTCTCAGGAATAACTGGCATGGTGAATCTTTGCTGGTGTTAATGCTTTCCATGTATTTACGGATTGCTAAATAACTGTGACCCTGAGCATTTTCACTTCACAGAAGCTACTGTTTCTTCTACAATGTTAGTACATCATCATCATCACCATTTATTTATATAACACCACTGATTCCGCAGCGCTGTACAGAGAACTCATTCACATCAGTCCCTGCCCCATTGGAGCTTACAGTCTAAATTCCCTAACATACACACAAACACACACACACACACACACACACACACACACACACACACACACACACAGACTAGGGTCAACTTAATAGCAGCCAATTAACCTAATTGTATGTTTTTGGAGTGTGGGAGGAAACCAGAGCACCTGGAGGAAACCCACGCAAACACTTGGAGAACATACAAACTCCTCACAGATAGAGCCATTGTGTCAGATCTCCCTTGCTAGAGAGAGAGCTGAGCACCGATATATGTGATTGATAGAGGTCCAGGTTATAAGTGAGTGCTGGGATCCTTCTAAATAAGGTGCATGGGGGATGGTAATCCCTATTTGCTATATGTAGGTGGCATATTTTATTAGGAAGTAGCTGTCCAAAGTGTCAACCCATTAAAACTATAGCGAGTAATGGCATAAAACACATTCTCAAACTTTGATGATGATTGGATGGATATTCTTATAAATAATGCAAGGGAAACCACTAGTGTAGAACAAGATTTGTAGATTATCTCGATAATCCACCAAGTTTATTGAATTGAATAAATTGAATGCATTTAATCCAGACGATACCAACACTGGTGTGTATATTTTTAATATATGTGGTATAAATACCATCTGCACAAAATTTGTGGAAGAAAATATTTGATTGGGGCAGCATGAGTTCTATTCCCGACCATGGCCTTATCTGTGTGGAGTTTGTATGTTCTCCCCGTGTTTGCGTGGGTTTCCTCTGGGTGCTCCGGTTTCCTCCCACACTCCAAAAACATACTAGTAGGTTAATTGGCTGCTATCAAAATTTACCCTAGTCTCTCTCTCTCTCTGTCTGTGTGTGTGTATGTTAGGGAATTTAGACTGTAAGCTCCAATGGGGCAGGGACTGATGTGAATGGGTTCTCTGTACAGCGCTGCGGAATCAGTGGCGATATATAAATAAATGATGATGATGATGATGATTTGATTTACTAATTAGAGATTTATAATGTGGCTCCTGTATTATACTGTTAGATTCACAGAACTCCTCTTTTAAACAATACAAATCTTATCATCTCTTTTTTACATACCCTTACTATGGTGGAAATAGGAACTCCATCAGGGACAGGTTACTACTGGATAAATTATGTGCCGACTTAGAAACTTCGGCTGGACAGTCCCTATGTATAAAGTGTTTATAGTCTCATTTTGAATACTGTACTTTCTGAACTGAATACAGACAGTGTTTTGTTCTAGAGAAGAAATAAGATTGAGTTAGGTTAATCCCATATTATATATGATACCAGCTGACTGGCAATTCAAATGCCCTATATGTATGCAAAACAAAAAGACAGTTGTTATCTGCGCTTATCCTTAACATTGCATAGTGTAATTTTCTACATTTATTAAATACTAAGAGTGTGTGATCTGTCTATAATACCCCCCCAACTATACTCAATAGATGCAAAAGTTACATCACCTTGTGGAATAGCCACAAGAAAAAGGTTGATCTTCAAAGCACTCCAGTCCAAACACAGTTGTAAAAATCACTTTTATTATTATCATATTAAAAATATTACTTGATTGAATATATTGGTCTCCAAAGGCGAAATTATTAAAATCATAATAGGAGAGTAACTAAAGAAAACTGTGAAATAATATAATTTAATTTAAAACCTAGACCCATCGCAGGAGCTGCAAAGTTTTGTGTGATATCTCTTGAAGCTTTAATATTTATTCACTGGCACATGTTTCTATATTGAAAATGAAATTTGAGCAGTATATATCATATATAAAATTTACTTGGTTTGGCACACTTGTATCTTCCTGGAAATTTTAGGAGAATCTACTAGATGACTAAATGAATATGATGGGGAGTGAGAGGGAGATCTATGGCTTACTTTGATCCTGGAAACAGTACTCTCACAAATATTGGCACAAATGCAACAATGGCAATCCTATTCTAACAATATCTAATATAAAACAGGGTTGTTGATAATATTGTTGTAAGTGGCAACAGTTAATTAATGTAGCGTGGTGATAGTAATTGCCACTGTTTTATGTCTTATTAAATCCCTATTGGGTGAACAACTCCTATCTAGCGCTCTGTAATAAAATCATAAGTTCCCTATTAAATGAATTATTCCTATATAGCACCCAGGGCCCCAACACAGTGAGTACAGGCACTCTCGATATTACATGTAACAATATAGCCCTACTGAATCAATACCTGCCCTTGCTTTTTTTAGCTTGGGTGCTTGTGCTGAATCTCCTTGGACCTAAATGCACTAGTATCTCCTATTGTAACAAGAGCGGATCTAATAATGTCCCTTCTCCCGAATTCCCTTAATTTGGGAGAAGATATCCATATTATGCTAGCAGAGTATCTTAGATGCATAAGTGCAAGAAATGCGGCTGAACGCTGCCAGCCGGGCCCCTGCAGCTTCTGGGTCTGTGAATTGAGTAATATTTTAAATATGATAATTGAATTTGGACTGGAGTGGTTTGGAAATCAATGCTTTTCTTGTGGACATTCCACAAAATGATGTAACTTTTGTATGTATTGAGTATAGTGTCATGTCACATTACTTATACTATGATTGTGATTTATGTGACGAGTCCAATCCCTTGAGCGGACCTACTTCTTTTGTCTTAATGTTATAATACATACATGCCAACTTATGAGACCTCCTTCCGGGAGGGCAGATTTCGCTGGTGATTTTTGGTGGCATGGTCAAGCGGAACACGTCATTTGGCCCGCGGGGGCGTTGGGGGACATGATGACATGTGAGTTGCTTAGCTAAGCCCCGCCCCACCATTTAACCGGCAGTTTACTCGGCTTTCCCGGGAAGACTCTCAGACATTTTGAAGTCTCCCGGACATTCTCCCGGGAGAGTAGGCAACTATGCTATAATATACAATATAAGTATGTGTGTAAACTATGTATGTATGTGTGCATATTGTGTACATGTACTATACTGTATATGTGCAAAATTTACAATTATATATCTTCACATAATCTGCATATGAATATATCTTTATTTTTGTTTTTTGGGGTACAAATCAAGGGCATCCATTCTTAAATGTGGATAGTGAAGGTAGGGTGCTGTTAATTTGTATGTAATAATAATTTTAAAATGATATTTAGCCTAACTTTAACCCCCTCTAACACCCACGAACACTCCCCCAAGTAAAATACTACTTTGATACTAAGAGTATAAGGATAAGGTTTCTATGTCCTGCCTGTGAGCAAAGCATGACACACAATACACTGTTTATTAATATCACACTTATAACGCTCATTGTTTTATCATGGTAAAATGTTTGGAATAAAGCCTTGAGAGATCAACAGTTACTTACTATAGTTAAAATAAGATGCTGAAAGACTTGAATTGCATTCGGGAAATTCAGCCTTCAGGCTCCATTTAATGTCTTTAATAATGCTGAGCAATCTTTTTTCAGCAATTTACAACTGATGACAGGTACAGAATGTACACAGTACATAATATGATGAGACAGATACGTGTTTAACCAAAAATAATCAAGGTCTAACCGTAAAAATGATTAATTCTATTTGAGAAAACATGGTTAACTATTTCATTGCTGAAGAATATTCGTGCAGGTTCACATCCTCCTTTAAATATCCTCAAATTCTGACCCCACTGTTTCACGAGACAGCGATCTATACGTTGTCACAACAAGCTGCAATACATAGCTCATCCGCTGGCTAGCCTATGTAAAACTGTAGTTGCATACCTTGCTGTCACTCTTGAGGCAGTCCCCACCACATCTCCTATATGTATCACGCCTTTAATTGCAATGACCCAAAAGAAAATCTCACAAGAACTGTTGTCGTCTTTAGAAAAAAATACTAAATGGGCAAAATCAAATCCTTAAGCAGCGCTGTCGCTAAATAGCATGTGTAGGTTTATACAATTACAATGAGATCACAAGCATGGAGTATCCCTTCTATAGTAGAAATTGTTCTCAGACTGGTTGGCACAGGGATCAATGAGCCACAAAAAGAGTGTGACAACTCCCCCCCATATGCTATCAGAACCACTCTGAAAAGCACCAGAACTCTATCTGACCCCCCCTGAGATTTGGAGGTAGGGGTAATTAAAAAAAAATTGGGACCTTTGAAATGGCTATTTTAACTCCTTGAAGGTCCCAGTATAATGGTCCATAAGAAACACACAATTTTAAAATAAACAATAATTGAATAAAATCCCACCACCACTTTATCTTTCACTTCATCTTCTTTTCTTCACTTAGCAACAAACTCTCATCGCTAAGTGGGGGGGGGGGCACAATGATCATTATCATCATGCCCCACCTCCCCACTGCTCTAATTGGACTCCCATTAGTTGGCAAGCAATCGCAATTTGTTCTATTCCTGGTCACTTTTCATTGGCTGGTGATTAAGGTGAGTTACAGTAATGCCCAGTCATAGACAATTTTGACATCACAGTGGGGAAGAGAACCATAAAAAAGAAGTGTGAATCCCCCTCCCACAGGGATCCCCCACTGAAAAGCACCAGGGTCAGGTGCCATTATTAAGCTATACATTAAGTAAAGGATTACTTCATTGACTTTGGTTATTGTTTGAAGACTTCATTTGGCTGTGATATATAAGAGTGAGGTGCAGGGAACATATATTGCCTTTCTTAATTTTATTCCCAACTCTGAATATAGGGTTTGTCCTGTAAAATTATTGCTTAATGTCCCTAATTTATAGGACTATATTGGCCTAGGTGCTAACAGGAAAAATGAATGCAAGAATGGGTTGGAGGTTCAGTGAAGTAGTTATTATAAAACAGGGCAATACAGAAAAGTTGCATAGAGTACTTACCATTCTGCTGTGGACCACATCAGATTATGCAGTACAATGAACATACTTACCTGTTTACTGATAATGACTCCAGCTCAAGCTTACCAGGAGTTAGTTTTTTATTGTATACTGACATATTTCAGGTTAAAGCACATATGAACAGAAAAATATCATATACTACGTAGTTCACTTTGAATAAGTGTAATTGTGGGTTGGTGTATTTTGTATGCTATGACTGTCTTTTTTAAGTCCTTCCCTAGAGGCAGGGATTTAATCTGTGAAGGCCTCTATTTTCTTGATCACTGAACTCAAACTGCAGGATTACTGTTGGAGGTGAGAAAGTATGTGAACACATCTTTGTGATATGTGATACATAGAAGAAACATAGCAATTCCTAGATTGGCTTAAATACTTAAAAATACAATAATTTTTAGCAGGGCAACAGACTGCAAGATTGCAACTACATCAAGTAACAAATGTGAAACATAAACCCCCCCATATGAGAACCATTGTGGCTAAATTATAAATGGGGATAGAGACCAAGAACGTGCATAAGGATTGTCATACTGAGGGATGCTGTGTAGATCTTTGAGGAAAGAAGTGTCTGAAGAGAATCTGAAAGTGGGCACAGGATAATAAGCAAAGGAATAGATAAATGTACTATAGTAACATCTATAGGGGAAGATTCAATTCTCTGCATTGTTGTATAGAACGCGGGGTGAGCATCATTACCGTTACTACAGTAATTGATGTGCATTATTATCGTTAGTACGGTAATTTCAATGCTGATGTTTGCTCGCAGCTCCCTGAGCCACAAGCAGAAATCCGTGTTAAAATTACCGTACTGACGGTAATGATGCATAAACCGCGTTGGTCTCATCATGTCCTGACACTGTCAGTGAGGAGCTGCACTGAGAGGAGCAGCTGACAGAAAACAAGATAGAAGAAAAGTAGGTAAGCAAATAATTGTGTGATGAAGGGGGCAGTGTGAAAGGGGGCAGCAGAGTGATAGGAGGTCACAGTGTGATAAAGGGCAGCAATGTGAAAAGGGGGCACAGTGAGAAAAGGGGGCACAGTGTGGCAAGAGCAGAAGCAGGCAGCTGTCCCGTAGGAGCAGCGTGGCGGCGCCTGAGCTCCAAATTTATTTAGTGGGGCTATTAATGTAATGTTGAAGACTTTTAATGTAATGTGGTAGTTTGTGGGCTATTAAAGTAATGTGGGAAATATTAATGCTATACAGTAAGGGATATTAATACTGTTGCTGCTGGCAGGAGTTGTTAATGTAATGTTGAAACTATTCATGTAATGTAGCAATAGGTGGAGTCCTTTAATGTAGCAAAAGATGGAGAATCTATTTTATTAATTGCAGAGTGTATTATTATAATGAGTAGATAGGTGCTACCAATATATTGTAGGGGTTAATAATTAGATATATTTACTGACACCCGTGTTTTGGTTTTGGTTTTGGATCTGGATTAACTTTATGTTTTGGTTTTGGCAAAACCGCCCTTGCGTGTTTTGGTTTTGGTCTGAGAACGGGCGAAAGTACCGAGCCGACTCGCGAGCCTACTCGTATCCCATAAGTTCGGGTGGGTTTAGTTTTCAGAAAACCAAGCCCGAGCATCTCTATTAATAATGCAGTGTGTTATCTGTATTATATATGAGGGGCAATAATGTAATGAGGGGCTATTTGTGTAGAAGGATGCCTATTTATTTAGGGCCTCGTTCAAGTCCGAACGCAACTTGCATGTAAGCGTGTATTATATACTCTACCTACAAAATACTTTCAGTATATTGACAGAGAGCATAAACAATTGATCATGAAAGAAAATAACAACTGTTATCAGTGTAAGCATTTATAAAAATATTACATTTCAAATAATATTTTTGAACAGGGGCACAAACTGACTCAATTTTCAGGGCCTAGCCTGCATCCTTCAAGGAAACCTAAATTCACACAACTCCCCCCATTAGGAAAATCAACAGTTAACATTTCTGAATCACTGTCAAGTTCTGCTAAGACATCAATGGACCTATAGTATGTAAATGGATACTTAAAAAAAATACTTCTATAACATCACATAACTGTGGTTGTACTGCTACTTCAGAAATTACCCTTCCTGGTGCTTCTCTCGGACTTCCTTTATAAGCCTGTCTGTTTGTAAAATGATTGTGCATTATAACTTGTTTTTTAAACTGTGTACCAAACTTGTGCTGTTACCAACTACACTTCTGCTTTAGTTTTTCAGTAAATTACCTTGTATGTGATCCATGTACTGAACGTTGACTGTTAATAATTATGCGTCAGCTAGTCGGACATTATATCTGTCTATGGCTGTCCATTATTCTATCACACACCTGGAACTGAAGGTGGACAGATATGACCTCCAGTATTAGGCTGGACATGTTTGTTTACCCTCTCCCCACTGACTCCAGCGGACCATTAGAAACCACCAGTTAGGCCATTAACATTGCCCATACAAATAAATTTGTAATCACAGAACACCATGCTCTCAGGGCACTGGTGAGATATTTAAATATTTTAATACACTGGCATCAGCAGAACCTGGTATCAAGTCCTAAGAGCTTTGAGTTATTTTTATATCTCCATTTTATTTTTTACAAATTTTTATACAGCAGTCTAGCTGAAGCTGCTGGACAACATATATAGACTTCACTGATTAGTTAGAGAATCCTTTTTGCTGGGTTTCCATAGCAACTACGCATTCGTTGATGATTCACCTACTTATTGCTGAATGTTACCAGGATTGAACTCAATGCTGATCAGTACTCCACTCATCACAGAACTGTCAATAGCCTTGTAAAATATCCCTGCAATAAGCAATAAACAGAAGCAATAAGTGATATTAAGTGATAGAGGGTCAGTCTCATTGGTTACCATCGTCAGAAAAAGCCATGGCATCAATATGTACATAGAAATGCAGTTAGAGGGGCTATTAACCATACAACCTAAATCATTGCAGTAAACACATACAGTACCACCAGCGCCGGTGCTAGGGTTCACGGCGCCCTAGGCAAAATAACGCCGCCGCCGCTCGCTCCCCGCCCGCTGACTAGAAAATCTAGTCAGCGGCGCCCTGCAGGTCCCGGCGCCCTAGGCAACTGCCTAAGGTTGCCTAATGGGAGCGCCGGGCCTGAGTAACACAGCCTATATTATAATGATAAAATAATAAGAAATGTGCTTAAGATAACAATCTCCACTATCAAGAATCTTTTATGACCCTACAGAGGGTAACACAGGAGGACATCAACAACCAGTTCTATATCTTCTCTACTCTTTCTATAGTGATATCAATTTAGTTTTACTACACACCAGAAAATTATTGTTTGCAGTCGCCTTATTCTTTATTTATATTAAGAACAGTAATAAGGGTTTATTTTAAAATAATATACAAGGTGTATATATATATATATATATATATATATATATATAGAGAGAGAGAGAGAGAGAGAGAGAGAGAGAGAGAGAGAGAGATTACAACTTAAGTAATCAATAATTTTGGTTTTGTGCTGTACTCTGAGCTCACAATGCCCCTCTAAGTTACTAGAAAAACCATGTGATGAAAGTGGATCAATAGTTTTTTTTAGCAGCTACTACTACAGAAAAGTACAATGAGGTCCTCAATTTTTTCCTGTTTGTACAATACATCTGATGAGTGCACCACAACATGCTTAATATTTCTTGGTATTCAACAAGCTTTTTGTTGTTTGCATTATATTTCTGAGAATCTATTTTTTCAATCTTTAAAGACAGTGAAAAATTGATATGTATCCTCTGGGTCTAGGAACACATATGGAGATCTCCACAATAGAGCATCTATATAACAAATTAAGAATAAGTATGCACGTGTTACATATATGTGGGTTTAAAAAGCCTTCCATTGTCCATCGCCATCTATTCTCTTCTGTCATGCTGAGATACGTCCTGGAAACAATCTTGTAACAAAAGAGACCTAAGGTGGTGTTCTGAACATGTGCTGCAGATTCGATTTAGTACACTCTGTTCTATAAGTACTGCCTGTAATTATTACAGCAAGCAGCATCCATAAATGACTCGGAAAAAAAAAGATTGGGATGTCAAATAGTGTTTATTTCTGGTTATCAGTTATTGCAGAGATTCTATTGATCAGACATCTTAATTGTTCATGTTTCTGTAATAGTGAAGTGAAAAATTAAATCATCACTCTGCATAGACCTGCATTACACTGCTATATTTATGTAAG
The DNA here is from genome assembly GCF_038048845.1 of Mixophyes fleayi. Lineage (NCBI taxonomy): Eukaryota > Metazoa > Chordata > Amphibia > Anura > Limnodynastidae > Mixophyes > Mixophyes fleayi. Next base: position 40,340,647 of record NC_134408.1, read on the forward strand.
ATGATTGTTGTTGTTTCCACTCATTCAGTTGCAACTGTCACTTGTGAAAACAATGCACTTAATTTACTAAATTTGTGCATTTTGATTTGTGTCAAATATGTAAGAGGTTATAGAATTTTGGAAATGTGCAATAAGATAGACAGACACAATTATTTTCCAGTTTGGCAACACAAGAGCAGCTGAATCACTTTCAAATCACATGGGGCCTGTTAGAACGGCTGTCAGAGTATTACACACACAAGCCGGTTGTCATCTGCTGACTGGATTGATGGGCATGTCTGTAAATGCACAATTCAAATTCAATTGGATCGTACTCGGGGAATGTGCTAGCAAACCATACAATATCACTGCTTGTGTTGTCGGATTTACAGTCCCCAGCTTATGAGAGATTCAAATCTCAAATGTCAAAAATCAATCAGTGTCATTTATCTCAGTATACATAGCAAAATGTAAAAAAAAATCCCCAGGAGTATACAAAGCAGAACACATACTGCAATATTTTCAAATGTATTTTTCGAAACCTCCAAAAAATCGAATGTCGCTTTTTTTTTTTCCAGTGTGCGTGCTACAAGACACATCAAAGGGTAATTTTCAAAACAAAATTTTGTTGTACTAACATTCTCCAAAATAGCATCGCTTTTTTTTATCCAGCAACTGATAATCCTAGTGAAATTGAAATCCAAACAGTGCTGTGTTACTTTCTTTTTAGAGAAAGACACTGCTAATTTACAAACTCTCGCCACTGCTTGCACCAACCCTTCTAACAGTTCTCAATGGGGAAAAGTAACGGTAACAGTGCTGATAAGGTCATCATCTCAAGGTCACCAGAGGTCTCTAGGATGGGATAACCATAGTTCTGTTAGTCAGAGGGGAGAGGGACAACAGTTGACAGATTTGGTGGAATTAACATATAAAGTTGATCTCCCACCAAACTTTGCATTTACTATTTTAAAATAAAATTCTGAGTTTTACTGACCTGTATCAGGCTGCTCTCTCTAGTAACCAGGGTTCCTGAAGCCTCTAATACTTATGTGCTGTGCTGCTCTGCCACACACTATTATCTCATCCCCATGTCCATGTATTCTCCTCTGTGATTTCCTATTTACATGCACTGTGCAGAGAGTCATTGACAATGCATTTGCCTGAATTGTGCAAGCAGTAGTAGCATACAACAGTGCTGAAGAGAACACACTAATTTGGGTGAACACTGCACAAGGGTTAATAAAACACTATCATTTATTTTAGCATAGTGAATTCCACCTAATGCTAGTGTTGGGTGGAATTTTAATTTACAGTTTTGGAAACAATTTCCGTCTAAAAATCAGGTGTATATTGAACCCAGAAAAGACACATTCTAGTATGCTGGTCATCATCATTATCAGTTCTTAAATACACCAGGGGTAGAGCACCACAACAGATAAGTTTCTTAAAAGGCATATCTCCATCCAGCTCTGCTTGGTCACATTTGCTTAAACATGACATTATTGGCCTTTGCCTATGCTTGTAGACCCCTTGTGTCCCCTGAACTGACTCTATAAGTGAAAGGAGTTATATGCAAGAAGCCACTGTCCCTGCATATAGACTCAAGCATAATCCTTTTTTGTGGGCATGTGTAGTAGTGAAATTCATATTGTGCACTATGCAAATGGACCTGCATAGCCCCTAATGTACAGTGACATATAAAGTTAAATATCCGTTACCACAATCCATCAGCCATAGTTGTAGCTAATAGTTACACATATCCCCCATTTAACATTTTCAATGTCAAGTGTCAAAGCTGCCCCCTATTTCCATTAATATTCGCTCTTACTATAAAGCCCCTTAAAATTTGGTTAAACCCTGATATCACAGAAATTGGAAGTTAGCTGCTCTGAGCACAAGATTGTGCTATATGCAGATGACATCCTGCTTTAACTCAAAACCACTGACATCCCTTCTTAACCTACCTATCAATATGAAACAATGTATATTGCTCTCAAAAAATACAATGAATGCAAACAAAGTAGATGTATTGTATTTTAATATCCCTGCTGCCACTGAGAGTCATTTAGAACATAACTTTAATTTAAAATGGCAATCTGCTCATATTAAATACTTAAGTATATTTAAAATGAGACATTGGCGCCAATTTTATCAGACAAAATGCCATCACTATCCTAACATCTTTTAAGAAAGGCCTACCTAACTCAATACAAAATAATGTTAGTCTCCTGGATTGGTTGAATTAATTATGTTAAGATGAATATCCTTCCAAGATTTCTCTCCCTCCCCCCCACATAGTTTAAATTCCTTCAACACTACACTTAGCTTTCGATTTGAAAACACTCGGAGTGCTGTACTCCTGAGGTAATCTAGATACCCGAACCTTTGGTCTTTCCGAATCCTTCTAATCACTGAACTCTAGACCATGCTGTTTTTGCAATAACGTGGTGGTAAAGACAAAACTCCCGTTCAAGCAGCCTTTGCAGTCTTGTGATAGTAAAGACAAAACTCCCTTACAAGTGGTCCTTGCAATCTCGCAGCACTACATCTTTATGATTTTGATGATCCCGGGAATCACAATGTAGCTGGTGAGTGAAAAAAACTCTACACCAAGCTCAAGAAATCCCGGAACACACTTTGGTCCCCCTGCAGGCTCTTTTAAACAGTGTTAATATCCACCCTGTAATGGTAGTCCTAAAAATGTTTGGTTCAGGATTGGTCAGAATGAAAAAATGGTTAGGTAATGGGGAAGGATTAGGATTCTTCCCACGTGTGGCTCTCTCCTCCAAAGCTGGTGCCTTCAAGTCTACTAGAATCCAGGGGAGAACAATGGTGGTCAAAACTGGTTAACAAGATTTCTAACCCCTGTTGATGAAGATCTACTTATTCTTTTAACTGCTTACAAGCGTTTGTGATGTTGAAGGGCCTAAAAGAGCTGCTAACTTCCTGTGTATGTGATGAGAAGGGGATGGAGTCCAGGAAATAGGAAAGCCACCATTTTGAACATCCATGATAAATGCGAGGTAGTCCACCTGCCTCTATTTCAGAACCTTGGTGGTGCAAGTTCTCATAAAAGTCCACATGAATGAAGTTTTTAAATATTCAAGGTCCAAATAAGAATAAATGGGTTTAACAATCGGGAAAAACAAATACGTCCACATGATCCATATGAAATTAAGACATACAGCAGACTGTAATGTCCTCTGTAGTCCATGCAGTCACGGTGGTCAATGCTACCACCGAAAAACCTTTGACCACACTCTGGAGTTGTTTGAGGTTTGTCACAAAGAGCAACCCATTTGGGTACATCCAATCAATGAAGCAGAAGGTATTGGAGAAGCAATTTGTGGGCAGTATTTAACTGCATACAAATTATCATCCAGCACTAGCTAAGGTAGAAGCAATGTGGAAGATCTGTCTCAACAATCCATTGTGGTGTTAAAAGGCAGAGTAGACTTTTTTTTAGCAGGTTACCAGGATCATACAGCTGAATAAAAATGGGAAAGGGTAGACGGACATAGTCAATGTACAATAAGGGCGTGCGGATGCAGTGGATGTCAAGTCCCTGTTTCTCGTAAGTATGCTTATTTCAACCGTATGATTTACACCAGCTACAGGACAGGTATGAGTGATGACTGTCATTAATACATCTATTTTATTGGTATGCATTAAAAATATTATTTAGGCTTCCTATAAACCATAAATAAAACCTTTTATATGAAACCTAAATAATATTTTAAATTGATACCAATAAAATAGATGTTTTAATATGAAATGACATCCCGGAGTGCCTCAATATATACTGCTTGGTCTTTTTCTTTGTATTATATTTAAGTATTTGGGTGCACCCTTCAGAGATATATTAATAACAGTAATCTGGATTAACTGCATAATCAGTAAACTGAGGGATGTTTTATGATCAAATATCAATCTAATAGCTTGGTGCGGTTAATCCTGGTATCTATATCTAACATAGAATACACTGCTGGATACTTCCAATTAGAGATGTTCACCTGTGTCCGTGTTTTGGTTTTGGTTTTGGATCTGGATTTTTTAGAAAAATTGCTAAAACATACTAAAATCACCTAATTTTTGCTCTTTCCTACATTATTATTAACCTCAATAACACTAATTTCAAGTCATTTGCAGTCAATTTTGACCATCTCACAGGTCACATTATTATTTTCATACACTTTCAAACAAAGACTGCAGCAGTTCTTGCCAGTGATAAGAAGAAGGCCATTGTCATGCCTAGGCAGAAGACCAAAAATCCACCTCTTATGTGTGGAATTATTTTTACCCATATTCTGACAACAGTTGTCTAGCCATTTGTAGCATTGTAAAGCCACACTCAGTAGAGGTAGGGACCTTAAGCAAGAACAATGCCACCCCACCTGTTTCTGTTTGAGCTATGGCACAGTAGAATGTCACTGGAGACTTTTAAGAACACTAACAGCCCTATTATTACAATTTCTGTTTCAGTACTGAACCCTGCCACCTCTCCTTTTTCTGAGTGAGCTTTGGTACAGTAAAATGTAACTGCAGATTTAGACCAAGCCTGCCAGCCCTATTATTTCTATTTCAGCAATGACAATTAGTAATGGAGCAATGGAGCTCTCCTCTTTGTGTGTAACCTATATAACACCATACAATTTGACTGCAGATTTACACCAAGCCTGTCAGCCCTAGTATTTGTATTTCAGCAATGACCATTAGCAATGGAGCAATGGATCTCTCCTCTTTGTGTATAACCTATATTACACTGTACAATTTTACTGCAGATTTACACCAAGCCTGCCAGGCCTAGTATTTTTATTTCAGTAATGACAATTAGCAATGAAGCAATGGAGCTCTTCTCTTTGTGTGTTACCTATATAACACAGTACAATGTGGCTGCAGATATACAGCAAGCCTGCTAGCCCTGGTATTTGTATTTCAGCAATGACAATTACCAATGGAGTAATGGAGCTCTCCTCTTTGTGTGTTACCTATATAACACTGTACATTATGGGACTGCAGATTTAGAAGACCTGCCAGACCTATTATTGATTACATTTCAGCAATGGAGCAATAGAGCTCTCCTGACTGTAGACTTTGAAAAACACTGCTACCCCCTCCTCTTTCTATTCTAACTATGACGCTGCCTAACTGCTCTACAGACTGTGCTACATGTGAAATGGCACTGGATCGCCGTGGAGGGCTGTACTTATAGAATCCAAACCTCGCAAGATCCGACAACGTAACAATGTCATTTTCAATTCCGAAAGCTCGCGAAAATACCAGGCCTGAGCATCTCTACTTCCAATACGTATGTGGAAGATAAAGTCACAAAAAAAGTGCAGAAAAAAAAATGATTCAATTAACGTCACCTGTTAATATAAGGCATAATTCATTAAGGAAAGTTAAGCCAATAATTGAGTAAGTTTGTTTACTCAAGTTTTCAGGACAAAACCATGTTACAATGCAAGGGGTGCGAATGAGTTTATTATTTTGCACAAGTTAAATACTGGCTGTTTTTTCATGTAGCACACAAATACTTGATAGCTTATTTGTACACTGAAATCTAAAGTTGATCTAGGACATGCTCTACCCCAAGTATAAATCTGCCATCACACATTAAATTTACCACCCCCTCCAATGCAGCATGGTTTTGCCTTACTTTTACTTAACTTTCCTTAATGTCGTTAATGACAAAACATTAAAAAAAAATAACAAAATGTTGTTTTTCTGTCTCCGAAAAAATAAATTTATTAGGATGCTATAAATGTCTACTCTATATAAAAGCGATTTTTACAATTGCCGTAACGAGGGTCGTGTGGGCGTTGCGGTGGGAGCGCAATGCAGTCCAATATATGCAGCCCCCAGTGCTGTCATTTCTTAGTGACAGGGAGCTGCTACAATGAGAAAGATGACCTAGCTCCCAGCTTCCTGCAGTGTAGCTGGCATGCAAATGTGACTTCAGGACAGTTTTGCCTTTAAAGCCATTTCCACTTTAAATTTACAATGCAAAGTTGCCAGATTTGACCTTTTAAAAAAAATAAAAGAGATTGAACTTGTTTTGAGTTTACGTTTTCTGGTTCATGATACTGTTATTATTAGGAATACTATTGTTGTTTTAGTGTTTGTAAGTCTTGTTTTTTGCTTTTTTTAATAAATAAATACGGTTTAGGATACACTTAAGATTTTTATATATGCTTCAATTTGTGACTTTATTTTTAGTAGAGACAAAGGTTTGCACTGAAGATCTTTTATTTCCTTGTAGATCGGGGTCAAGGCTAATTAGGTCTCTTTTTAAATTCCGGAATGTTGAAAGTTGTTATTTTGATATCAGAAATCTACTATTGCTTCATAGCGATATTATTTCATATTAATTATGGACGAACTTTATTTAAAAAAAATAACACCAGTTGAGGAATTTTCTTCAAAGTGGTATTTTTTTCTCATTTATTTTTTTAACTAGCTCTTAAAGGTCATTAATCACATAAAATATATAATAGGAAATTCAAGACATATAATTAACATTTTTTTCTGTTCTTCAAATGCTCATGTATATTAGCAAATAAGTCTATTTGTTTTATTACAAAGGCTCTGATAAGCTAAACTCCACAGATTATTCATAATGTAAGAAAGTTAATTGCAGGGATTTTTAAGCTTTTCTTTTGTGTAATAATGTACCGAGTTCATGTTAGTGGTAATGAAATTCATGAGTGATTTTTTTTTTTTAATGCATAAAAATATTACTATGAACAAAGTGATTTTCCTGTCTATTGACTAGAAGGGGAACCCTGTGGAAAAAGCCATTGGATCTCGTCCACATAAATGCCTCAGTAAACCAATCCTCCAGCAAACCATCAATCTCACATGCGAAAAATGAGAGGTCCATGTTTTGTGATAAATGCATTTTCATTAAAGCAAAGTGAACATTTGACTGTATGAAGAAGTCATTTACTGTGACTTATTTAAAGATTAAAAATCTTGTTGTGAGAGTTTCTCCAGCCTTCAGCTGCTCCTTATCCTTGAGTGCTGTAATCTCGAAACCTTTGAAGGTTAAAGTTGACTTTAAGGCTTTACCTTACAGAGGCTCTCCTTGCTTGAACTAAAACTAAAGTGTGTTTAGTTTATTTTTAAAAAACTTTATCTTTTACCCTATGGGTGCCAGGCATAGGTAGGTTTCCCCATTTGTTTCACCAGCAGGGCCAGGGCAATTTGCAAAAAGATGACATAAATCATCAGAGGGTTTATTCCCCTTAATACATTCGTCTTCACGTTCTTAATGGGCCTGATTCATCTTTGGACGTAAGTCCTGTTGAGTGCTGCATTTTGCGTAAAATTGCTCTGCGCATGCTCAGAAACAGACTTTACGTCAGTGAATGCAGTTGCATCCGATTCATGTCCAAACGCAAATGACACTTCCGACTGCCTGTGTCTGGAAGGGGGGGACCAGGGCGGGAAGAGGCGGACGAAGGTAGGCAATGTACAGTAAGGGTGCGTCTATATTGAGAACACGCACATTCATCCAATTCAAACTCTGGGCATCTCTCCGATTTTTAGCCGTATCACTTGCACCAGCTACTGGGCAGGTGTAAGTGCCGAAGACTGAAAGTGAAAACATGTATGCGTGCCAGAATATGTGTTTGCAAGTAAGGAAAGCTATAAAATGCATTTTATGTACAGAATGCATTAAGAACATCCTGATTTATATATTTCATATTAAAATAAAAACTTTTTAACATGTATTTTTAAAAATGATTATAGTATTAAGAGTGGTTAATTTATTAATATACTTTTTTATGGCATGCATTCCGATGAGACCTTATATTACATATATGCATGTGTGTATCCTGCATGTTACTTGATAGCTTATTTGTACACTGAAATTTAAAGATGATCTAGGACAGTGTTGGCTAACCTGTGACACTCCAGGGGGTAAATGTATCAATATGCGGGTTCTACAACACCCGCGTGTTCAGCCTCTTCCGCGATTAAATTTCAAGCGGCGCTGCATTGTAAAGGGAAGTTAACCCTTTACAATGCAGCGCCGCTTGAAATTTAATCGCGGAAGAGGCTGAACACGCGGGTGTTGTAGAACACGCATATTGATACATTTACCCCCAGATGTTGTGAAGCTACAAGTCCCAGCATGCTTTGCCAATATATAGTAGCTTATTACTGGAAGGGTATGCTGGGACTTGTAGTTTCACAACACCTGGAGTGTCACAGGTTAGCCAACACTGACCTAGGACATGCTCTACCCCTTCTATAAGTTTGCCATCGCATTTTAAATTTACATCCCCCTCCAATGCAACATGGTTTTGCCAAGGTGCAAAGTTACTCACTTTTTTTTTGGGCTTTCCTTCCTTAATGAATCAGGCTCATTATGGTTATTGTTTGCACAAGGTATTTTTTTTCATTCGTATCTGACTTAAATAACATTTTATATCTATCCTTACAATATGATGTATTGTAATACATTTGATAATGCATTTTTTCCACTTGCACAATAAAGTAAATACATTAACTAAAACTAGCATATTTTTTATATTCGTAAGTACACTGACACCATATATGTATACATTCACATTTTTTACACCCTACACATTCAAATAAGGGATTCTAAAGTCATAATAATACAAAAATGTACAAAAATCAGAATGCCCAAAAAGCACAAAATGTGCTGAGAGCTTAAAAGTCACACTGAATACAGATGGAGCACGTTATTGGAGGCGAACAGTGGGATGCCGCATATGTAGGCATGGAGAAAATGTGACGTGAGCAACTTTCTCTCTTGAAGGTGCTATTATAGGCCTGATAATGACATGCCACAGGGTCGCACGCAGGATTGTTAGGGGGGGGGGGGGGTTCCCCCCCTCCAAAAAAAAAACAAAAAAAAAACAGAGAGAGCTGCTGCGCATGCACCCGCTCATGCACAGCAGCTTTGTTTCGGCAGCACTGTACTATACAGCGCCACGGCTGCTGTATAGTACAGTGCTGCTATGTGGGGCACTTTGTTAGAAGGGGGGAAAGGCTTCTGGAGACCCAGAACCCCCCCCCCCCCTGTGTGTGCCACTGTGCCACTACACCTGCCACTTTCAGGCCTGCCCTTGCTAACTTAATTACAGCAGATGTCATTGCCTCTCATAAGATTTGCATATTCATATGCAGAATTATCTGATCATTTATTCATTAATCTATCCCCACCCACTTCAAAATTTACACAGTTGAGTAGTACACAAAGTCAAGTACAGCTTATAAACGCTGACTGTGTAGCATATGACTTATTTTAAAATATTCTATGATGGAATGAGTTTTACTATGGCAACAGGTGCTTCCAAAGTTATATAGTGATATAGTCAGTTACTTCTGCAGCTCAGTGGTTGTGTTGTTGTGTGTTAAAAATACTCAACCTATAAAATAAGGTGCAATATAATTTTATAGTTGGCGAATTAAATGTCAACCTTTTTTTACTTCAGCACTGCAGAGATACTGATGTGTTTTGTCTTCACTAACAATTGCTAAAGAAATAATCTAATAACCCTAAATTAGAATCTCAATCAATTCAGTTAATTTTCCTAATGTAAATTCTTGAACAGTTATACAACTCCCAAAGTAATCTTATTATCTCTCTTGTGTGACTAATTGGAATGGAAGCTATGAACAATGATTGGGCATCTTGTTTGCCAGCTTTTGTTTTCTTTTCGTTGCTTTTTTAAGCTTCATGTATTTTCTCATTTATTAATTGTTAATTAGTTGTAAATGTATTTATAAAATGCTTTTGAACCACCTATAGTGGTATTTGTTTGACTGAATGGATGTTGTTTATTAGTTACACTAGTTAGTTTTCAAAAGGTATATGACAATAGTTTGGGACTAACAAATTAACTTAAAAAACTACCTGAAAAGACAGAGGTATAACATTACATCAATTGTTATTGTTGGTACAGGGTCAATGATAGAGAAGGTCAAACTGGGCAAATGCCCCAGGCCCCCAAACTTCTTCAAACTTCAGTCACATTGTCATACTGATTAAAACCGCCTTGTTATTGCTATCCACATGTCCTAACGAATTTCGTTAGCTTCTGTGACTCTGAAACGAAATATTCTGTCTCAGAACAAACAAATTAATTATTCTTTCTACAGCGCTCTCTACATGTATTCACTCTGACATTCAGTGCTAACATCGGCTGAAAAGAGCCCGACTCTGTAAACTCTATGGAGATCATCAGCATGAGTGCATACACACTACATGATCGTTAGGTGATTGATCGGAAAAAATTGAAGAGTACGACCAACCAAATAAGGCGATAATCGTCTATTTGGCAAACTTTCAACCAACGTGTCACTACACACACTGACCCGACTTTCGAACCAGCGGTCGTATGTTGGCTGGTTGAGCCGATTATTAAACAAAAACCCTGTAGTGTGTACCCATCTTTACAGTGAACTCCAGCTCTCTGATGGGGTGCAGTGTGTCAGTGCTTCATTATCAGCCAGCAGTGGTTGGTTGATGTTATCATTATCTGCCAGAGCTATTTAGAGGATCCTCTTCACTGCAGAGGAAGAGCGAAAACACAGAAAGATTCACTAGTTATATCTGGACACAGAGATTAAAAAAATGTTTCTATCATAAAAAAAGTATACCTGCTCATATTGGTATTTAGCTACTGGCACTACTACCGACCCAATGCAGAATGGAGTTGAGTGCAGAATGCTCAGTGACTGCAGCTTGCAACTATTTCATGAAAAGCGAACAGAGGCTGAGCAACAAAATTTAGGCTCTCAAATAAGATCATTATCACTCTCAGACCCACCAACTCCTATTGATATTGCAAAACTTTCCAGATTGCCAATCCTATCACCTGCATATTACATTTAGCATCTCGTGGACTAGGTATGGCTTTATATGTTAGACTTTAATTCCAAAGGAAGGAACTGTACTCCTTATATATGAAAATAAAGAAAAAGCTTTATTCCATTCCAGCCACGCAAAAGATTAAAATAGCAAGATTTCACACAGACTTTAAATTATGTAAGCCAGTAGTCAAAGTGGGGGTGTATACGATGGTATGCCATACCTCTACTTCTCCTACTGCCTTCATTGTAACACTATTAAATTCCATTCACTTACATTCCCAATACATTTTTTATACCGTCACTTCTAAATTTCCACTTCAACCACTGATGTAAACTATACTGTATATCTTTATCAACTGCATGGCAATAATATCTAATGTGTTAACTCCCTTATAAGCTGGGTAGATATAGGAAAACGAAACTCCCCTGAAGGTGACTCCTCTTTCCCTGTGTGTATTTTCCTGCCACTTAGCGGAGTAAGCAGTGTGTAAGTATAATTATTTACATTTCCCTCGCGACTATGCTTCTGGCTAAACATCCAGTTTCCTTACTAGACACTGGTCAGTATATAGCGTTGGTCACCCTGCCCACAACACAAAACCAGCTACTTATGCTTCCTCCCCAGCACCAACTACACCAGTAAATAATCATACACATGTGCTCCATCTGTGAACCTGTGTTCTGTGTGTAAAAAAGTGTGCAGGATTAACTCTGTCTTATAAAAAGGTGCATGTATGGTGAGTAACAGATTAGTATACAGGACATAACCTTACCCTAACTTCTGTAACCCAACTATTATTCACTAGTTCAATACTAATAATTGGGGAAATAACTGAGATTTTCTTCAGAAATAGCTCTATTGTTTTTAATATTATTAGTTTATTTCTATACTGTTCATTTTTAAGAATTTTCAACTAGTTTTTATCAGAAAACAAAAATACTTTCTGTTTTTTAACAATGATCTTTACAAATAAAGATTGAACTGTCATTTTTAATAATGTTTATTGAGGAAGGGCTTCTTTAAATAGCCCCCCTTTATTTCAAGAAATTATCTTTGTGAAAGTCAGCAAAGGACAAAACACATTGATATCATACCACCATTGGAATTGGACTTTACAGGCTTCCATACCTCTGTGGTCCAAATGCTTTTCACAGAAACTAGGAAGTGAAGCGATGCTCGATCAGTGGCATGAAGCAAGGACTAGGTCTACATACTTAACAGCATTGAATGGAACTGAGAGGACAGAAGTTAGATAAGATCATGGACCTTGTGCCTGTATTCTATACTGTCCCTCACTTTATACGGACACGTTTACAAGATTTCAATTACTATCTTTTCTACAAAATATCTATAACACTTATGCAATAAAGCACTTGCTTCTCATCAAGTTACCGGCCTGCAAAACAGTATTCTAGGCAATAAGGTGCCAGTACTTCTTGACAACTTTTAGATTCTTTCAGAAGTAAGGAACAGAGTCAAGGGCGGAAGTCCTATCAATGACTCTTTCCTGGCACAACTACACTGAGGTCAGTGGGTTGCAGAATTATGCAGAGATTTAGACACTTATCACTTAAGATTGTATGGCTCTTGTGAAATCCATTCTCCACGCAATGAAGAAGCGAGACTTCCTTACTTTCATATAGCTACAAGATGCTTATCTTCTGTCTACATCTCCATGGTCCTTCCTCATGGTGCAAGTAGTTTGCATGACTGCTCTCAAGAAATGAAGAATTGCGTACATGACTACAGAGCAAAAAGCAGCTGCATGCAACCATTCTGGGCAAAAGACAACGTAGTTAGCCAAAGACAACAGCATAGCAGATTATCTGAGCAGGTCCCAGATCAGTCCAGGGTAATGGTAATTGCAGAAAAAATATATTCAAATTCCCATCTGGAAGTTTTGATTCCCTGTATAAGTTTAAAGGTGAAAACTCAGAATGCAAAAGCTGGTTGACCGTGGTTTGCAATAGTTTAGGAAGTGCACCAAGAATAGCCTTGGATTCGAACACTGAGATCAGTTCTACTTCTGTATCCAAATCTGGACGTCCTCTTTTTAATGGTGTAGAATAGAGATAGCGCAGTCTTAGCTGAGGTGCAATGGTATCTCTGGCAAGGTTATTTAAGTACATTTTCAAGCTAAATATCAAAACTTATCCAATATTTATTATAGGATTTGAAGCAGGTTCATTCTGTGGTACAAGTCCAAATTGGAGGATCCTATTTTGCTAGACTTTCCACATGTTCTTGATTTTCTTCATGATTGCTTCAGCAATGTCTTTGCTCTCACCATATCTGTGTTTACTACTTCTGGACATTAGATTTTGGATGAACTTATTTTTCATTTTTTTCAAGCAATAAAGATAATTTGTCCTCTTATTAAGCCTTCAGTGGCATCTTAGGATTTCACTGATGCCCTGAATGCATTAATGCTTAATCACTTTGAGCCTTTACAAGAGGTCCCACTCATGTGTCTCACTTTTACGGTGTTGTTTCTGGTAGAAATCAAGTCTGCCTGATGAGATTAAACCCGAAAAATAATATAATGGATACGTCCAGCCGTATAACTCATTCAACGGGCTGGGCTGAGTGGGCCCCAGTTAACAACTAAAAAGAAGTGTCCAGAAATACAGATGTCCTTTAAGGGACATACACAAATATCCAAAACGTGAAATGTCCTTATTAGGGGAAACAGTCCCTATTTTTGGGTCATACATATGTGAGTTTTTATGTTGAGAGCTAACTTACCAAAATGCTCCCGAAAATGCTATCAAATGGCAATAAAGCACCAGCACTCCCCATCAGCTACTTATACCAAACATGCCTCTCAAAACAATAAGTTGAAGTTGCTCTATCAATTTATATGTTCACAGAAGATGCTTGAAAGGAAAGAGTCAGAATTCTAACATCTAGCTAAGGTAATCTTCGAACACTCAGACCTTCCCTTGCAGGGTCTTTTTAACAGGTCCAGAATTCCCACGAGGAAAGTTTCACCCTGCAAGGCCATCCTGGTTAATAATTTTGTCATTGGCCGAGAGCTGACCAAAGGTTAGAAATGGGTGGGATGGATACTCAGCCCCATGCTATATTTTCCCCTTACAGACATGGTTACCAAAAGTCTAGTAAAGTCCAGAGGAAAACAATAATTGCTCAAACTGGCTAATGCAGCCCTGAATCACAGTTAATAAAGGGCAGCTACCTTTTTTTTTAACCCCTTCCATGATTTATGATGTGGAAGGGGTTTCAGCTGCCCCATATCTTCTGTCCACATGATAGAAGGGGGTTTTTGAACAGGAACCACTTTAGCAACTATTTTGTAGTCCAAATATAAAAATGTGCAGCCCGCCTGGCTACATATAAGAATAAGCGTATGTAGTCCATCACCTCTTCGTTCCCCAAAACATCCTATTAAGTCCAAAAAACAGTGAAAATATTTGGTGAGCGTTACATGATATTCAAACAAATACAATAAAGGTATTTTATATGAAAAGAATACACAATTTTATTGCTTAAATTATATTTAAAATGTTAAAAATATACCGATATGATAGCAATTTAAAATGGACAATATGAATAATACAGCATTATGGACACACTTATAGCATGCAATTCAGGAACAGCCAGTCCTATAAATGCCTTTTTGAAGAGGCTTTTTCCCTTTAAAAGATGTAGCAATAGTGTCCTTATGCTGAGTATATATAATTTGGTAAATGATAGAATCAGCTTAACATCGTTTTCCGAAGTTAACCCGCAGTTCCAGCAGAAGCATGTGTCTTTCCCTCTCAATGCAGTCCGGTTTTAGTAGTCAACCAAAATCCAATCTAGTTACCTAATTAATTATCGTCCAGCTGAGTAGGCCCTGGGAGAGGCTGTATAGTTGCACTGCTTTTTAGCAGGCTTCTCAATAGAGGCAGAAATTTAATTTAGATAAACATCTAACAAATTGCCATATATTAATATATAAAACAACATATACATAATATATACAGATACATATAAAACCAAATACAACTATTCGTGAAACAACACAGAGTTGATCTTAAACAGACATCTGAATAATTAAAACATTCAATCATTGCAAAGGAATATCTTGCTTACAGTACACAGGTTCTAATAATAAACAACCAAACCTTCTACCCAATGTTTTATCAGAAGTGAACCAATGTCTACTTCAATATGAAGGAAGTACATCATTGCTATATAAAAATTAATTAAAATTACTCCACAATGGGGACTCAATATTTAATTATCATGGATCTAGGAGCCAAAATGAAAAGCTCCTAGCAATATACTTAAACTATATCACATATTATTTTTGAAATACAGAAGAGACAGAAAGCAAGAGATCAATACTCATAGATAACATATTTGGGTAAATTTGTGGATTTTATTATTCTGGTAAGCAGAACATTTTTCCATAGTTATGAGGTACCACATTTTGCTGTACACTCTGCACGTAGGAGGGATCAGGTTTTTTCCTGTGGCAAGCTACTAAGCATCAAGCAGCATTGAGAATTTGAATAGCTAGTTTGTCAGAGGTATTATCCAAGCCTTCAATCAGCAGCCTCAAGTAGAATAACCATGGATTTTTAGAGAAGGGTGTTAAGATGACATTGGATATATGTCAGCCTGGAACTTTTAGAACATGTCCACCAGATGTGGAGGAAAGAGCCTAATGCACCGCATCCTCTGAAGGCTCGGCATCCTTGAGGGAAAGCCGAGCCAAACATCCTCTGGAGTCTAGTTGGTACCAAGTACCACCTGTAATCGATTTTATATGTATTTTTCATAATAAGGGTTAAGATCAAGCATTTTGACACTCATTTCTTTTAATTTTTGACCATGAGTCATCGTCTGGAGGTATGCACAAGTCTGTTTCCCAATTAGTATCACACTTAGGGATAGAAGATTGTTTAGCATTTACTAATAGATTATAGTGGGAGAAGATAATTTCCTTTGAAAGGGGATCTCTATAGCCTCTAACTGTGACAGAGGGCTGGCAACTAGTGTTTTACAGAGTGAAGAGACATAGGGATAAATTTATCAAGCTGCGGGTTTGAAAAAGTGGAGATGTTGCCTATGGCAAATAATCAGATTTTAGCTATCATTTTGTTGAATGTACTAATTAAATGCTAACTAGAATCTGATTGGTTGCTTTAGGCAACATCTCTACTTTTTCAAACCCGCAGCTTGATAAATTCACACTTTAATTGTAAATATTCAAAGAAACTCGCCAACCGGAGCCTATATTTCTGCAGCAGCATCCCCAATGTAGCACAATTACTCTGCTCTAGAAACATTGTGTACTACTCTAATTCTGTTGGAGGATCAATGTACAATGTACAAAATAGGTGGAAGATTGGTCTGCAACAAACTCAGGGTTGTTGCAAAGCGTTAGAGTTTTGCAATGGTCCCATATTTGACAGGAAAAGAAAACTAATGTATGTGAGAGCCAGGGCAACCATCAGAAGAGTACGGGTGGGGCGAGGGGTACAGATTTAGGGGCTCCATCGTGACTCCTTTTAATTTTTCTTGTACTTTTAAATGCAGTGGCTCCCAATCACTGATAGGCTGGGAGAGCACCACCAAGGACCAGCCACTACACTGATACGGCAGAATCTAGAGGGTGTATATATATTTACGTTCCTCTAATTACTTCACTTCTGCTGACATCCTATGTCAAGTGGGAGGGCACACACCACATGACAAGTGTGTCCTCTCATCTCCCAGGAAACAAGAGAGGCAGTCAGAAGACTTTCCAACAAAGCATTGGCATTGCATTATATCTAGGTGAAGCAAGTGGGCTGCAAGTGCTTTTTGTATGTAGCATAATGTTGTGTGATGTTGTTACCTATATGGCTGTATCTAACTAAAGTCTGTAAAACATTTAATGCCGCCCACTCCTCGCACCTGACCTCTCCATTCAACAGTATTTTAAAAAGAGGGCAAAGGCCCGTGCAACTGCGCTCACTAACGAATGCCCGATTTCTCCATTTAACATGGGCATCAGAATCTAAGCGAAAGTCTTAGTGGAATGCCTGAATGCAGTGCTACCTCAGTTAGTGCATCGCAACCATGTACGCTTTGTCCCTGACAGATAAGCCCATGACAAAACAGGGTGCTGGTTGGGCTGTGGTCTTTGTTTGACTGGAGTTGTTTTGAGAATGTCTATTACCTCTATCTCTGTGATCTCGGATCCAAGTACCCCTAGAGTGCCTGTCGTACGCTTTAGCAGATGTCATTGGGCTAGAAAGTCTTGCGCTGATTCTGTAGTTTGGGTTGGAACATTTGTAGTATATGCAATATTATAACGTTTACTGTAGAATTTAACAAATTCACCTATAGTTTGCTTGAAGTTCTTAATTAAAATGCCAGAGGCAAATCTAACTAACATGACATTACTATGAGATAATTTAGTTCTTAACCAAAATGATTGGTTCAGACATTTGAGAGAATTTTCATCTTGAGCCAGTAATAGCAAGCTTAGCTGTCCTATGATTGAGACCAGCTTGTCATAATCCTCAGCTAGCCCTGATTTTTGTGTAGTTTATCTATGGTTTTTACCTGTTCCAAGAATCTTTTTTAGCGTATGTGTTACACTGACGGTCTGTTCACAAACTCACAGAACTAGTTGGCGGAGGTCTTCACCTTTAGCAGCCGCCTTTCCCATAGAGCTTTATATGCTCAGTGGTACTCAGATGCCCACAGGACTTAACTCCAGATGTAGTGTAAGTTTGTAAAACAAAACCGAAGCGGCAGGCCAGGAGGCAGCATAGATGGTAGCGGATGGGCAGACAAAAGCAGTGGTCAGAGGTCACTAGCAAGCAGAATAATCAGGTGACACACTAAAGGACAGGGTCACAGGCAATACAGCGGGGTCCAAGGTACAGGCAAACGGATGTCCCTACACCTTCCTACTCCATGCCACAAAGATAAGCTCAAGGAAAAATAACAGTGCATTGTAACCAATGCACACACCCAGCTGCTAGATCACGCCAGGATGCGGCATGACAGTATGCTGTAGCTCTGATCAAATTTCTCCTAATCACAGCTTTATGGGCATCCCATAGTAGCATGGGGGGAATTGTTGGGATGACATTAAGGATAGTTCTGTCATTAAGGTGCCAAACGAATTGACGCTGTCCAAAGCGGGAATCTGCTATATCAGCTGTAACTGAACCATAGTCTGACCACATGCTGGGGAAAATGGAGGCATCTGAGGTATTCTGAGCAGGATAAATACTAATAAAATTCATGTCTATTCTGGTATGGACATCATGTAGAAAACAGTGTAGTCTCTCACATTGGAATCGTCCAGGCATCAAAAAGGTGCTGGGTGAGGAGATGCATCAGAGCTTTAGAGTTCTTAGCATCAGCATTCTGGATAGAATTTTTTTTTGGGGGGTAGGGGCTTGGACCTATTCAGGTGGTCATCTAGGGTAGACATACCAGGAGGGGTAAAACAAATGATTGATGATCTAGGTAGACTACATACATAGTCAAGAGAGTGGCAAATACAGTCTAGTGCCAATGCAAAATCATGCCCTTGGGTCTCAAAAACCCAAAGGTTAAAAATAGCTTTAATGGCACTATAATGGAAACTACTGAGGAGGAAAGAGATCAGGGAGTCACTATTTCAGGTGACTTAAAGGCAGGGAAGCAATGTAACAAAACAATGAGGAAGGCAAGTCAGATGCTTGGTTGCATAGGGAGAGGAATCAGTAGCAGAAAGAAGTAATAATGCCACTGTATAGGTATGGCCTCATCTATAATACTGTGTTTTGGAGTCCATCTCCAGAAGGATATAAATACACTAGAGACTGTACAAAGAAGGGCAACTAAAATGGTGCATGGTCTACAGGACAAAATTTACCCGGAAAGACTAAAAGAACCAAATAAGTATAGTTTGGAGCAGGAAGGGAAAGGGGAATATGATAGAAACGTTTAAATATATCAAAGGTTTTAACAAGGTACGGGAGGGAAACATTATTCAAAGGAAGAGAAATATTAGAATACAAGGACATGCACGGAAACTGGAGGGATGTAGGTTCAGAGGAAATTGCGAAAATACTACTTCACAGAAAGGGTAGTGGATAAGTGGAATAGCCTCCCATCAGAGGTGGTAGAGGCTAATGCATTAGAGCAATTCAAACATGTTTGGGAATCGACATAGGCTATTCTTACAAAGATTAAATGGCCAAATAAGGTTTGAG
Source organism: Mixophyes fleayi (assembly GCF_038048845.1). NCBI lineage: Eukaryota > Metazoa > Chordata > Amphibia > Anura > Limnodynastidae > Mixophyes > Mixophyes fleayi. Next base: position 40,359,691 of record NC_134408.1, read on the forward strand.
GTTACCATTGGTTAATAAAATAATGGGCAGACTAGGTGGGCCAAGCAAGTTCTTACTTGCCGACAAATTCTATGTTTCTATGTTAGATTGGTCTAATCTACAGGTCACAGGAATCGCCACAGGTAAGTAGGCCTCAGGACAGGATCTTGAAGCAGTGATGTTTTATTAGCTCAAGTAGTCCTAATAAGGACAGTTACATACACTAGTTTAAGATATTAGTGATCTCCAAAAGTACAAATGGTATAATGATACATTACATGGTCAAACTGTCTGCTTTTTATACAGATTTACACAGATACCCTGGCAGGAGGTAATCCAGCATCCTGCCCCTCTAACCATTCCAGGTGGCTCCTGCAGCCTGCAATTAACATATAAGCCTGGGGGGGGTTTAACACCTTTTTACATTGCTGCTAGTGGTCCCACAGCATCTGAGATTTCATACTGGATGCTTACCATTAGGATATAACATTTCTCTAATATTGCAATTTTACTTGCAAAATTCACATTAATTTGTGATCACTTGCATCCTGAGTTTTACACACATAAGAAGTCTACCAGCCAGTCTAACTACCCCCCCCCCCCCCCCTCACTTTCAGACTCAACAGACGGCTGGCCATTCAGAGATGAAAAGGTCTAATTAACAGGAGATTACTTGTCTCCAGACAGTTGGAAAAACACAACCCCTCCACTCAGATGCTTACATGGGAGTTCCGATAGAAAAGATACAAAACCCAAACATGACATACTGTCTCTGAAAACAGTACATTTCCATAAAAACACATACCACTATATAAAAGAAAATACATTTGCAATTATGTAAATTGGCTGCTGCACCACTAATTGAAACAAAATTTCTACATTTCTACGTGATCCAGCCACAGTTAGTATATAGAATTATGAGCTGGTTGAAAACAATGGAAGTATTTGTACCAGGGCCACCTGGGCCCCCGGGAGGTTGCCTCATGTTTACAGAGGAAGGGGAAGGGGCGAAAGGGGAGGTAGATGTTCCCAGGAGTTTTTTGGAGGTGGCCTTACAGGATGAAAGGTAATGTGAAACAGAAGATTGAAAGCGTAAGGAGGACTCTTATCCAGGGTCCAGGGTCAAAAACATGAATAGCCCTAGGAATCGGAACCAAGGAGGGAAGTGGTAAAAATGCCTAAGTTGCCCAAAACTGGCCATAGGTACCAGAAGGGGATAATGTGTCATTGATTTCACTATATTTGATGGGTAAATGTTTTAAGACTATAGAGTTCAAAGTTTGTGGTGTACAGTTTATGAATGATTGAAAAATAAAGTATTGGGATGAGTCAGGTGGTACATTAGTGAGGTAGAGAGGGTGAAGGCAGTTATGTGTCTTATAATCTAGATCCTAGTGTAAACAATAAAAGCAGCAGTTTAACAATAACATGATATAGTAGATTGCAACTTATCTAACCGTCATGTCTAGAATTCCTCTAACCTCAGAACTATGTTTTGACACAAACTTACATATACATATTAAGATTCCTTAAAACCAAATTAATTTTCCCAAATTTCTAATGATTAGTTGAAAAATTAAATAAAATATACAGATATTAATTTTCGAAAATCCAATTCTATAGTTTAATTTAGACCTTCAGGTGATAAAGTTCTGAGGTTTTGAATCCAGAACACTTCTCTAATGCACAGGAGTGTGCTAAATGGAAATAACCTTTAAACATCGTGTATCTCCAGAATGTGCCTCTTAAGTATGTCTTGGTACATTATGCTCTTCAAATTTTTTTAGGACGTTTCTCCTATGTTCAAGAAATCTAACATTTAAAGTTCTTGTCCTATGTCTGATATATTGAATGTTACAGGCACATTGTAAAACATAGATAATGTACCTAGTTTGACAATTTATACAACTTTTTATCTGAAAACTTTTTCTGCTAAATATGTGAACTAAAGTTATTTGTCTTGTTTCATATGTTTGAACAGGTAATATAATTTTGTTTGCCACATTTGAAATGCCTTTTTGGCTTTTCAGGTAACTAAGTTCTAACTCCATCAATCAACTGTTCATTGTTATATTATTTTTATCGCTCCTAGCTTAAAAAAGCTAGGAGCGAGGCTGTTTCACAGATTGTCAGCTTTTCTAAAAAGTCCACATTAATTCTACATTTTCCAAACAAATGCCATAATCAAGTCTTAATATCTTCATGCAAGAGTACCGTAAATGTCCAAGAATTTATCCTGCAGATGTAGTCCTTTGTTTAGGCCGGCGGTTCCCAAAGTGTGCGCCGCGGCTCCCAGGGGTGCCGCGACGCTGTCATTGGGGTGCCGCGGGACAGACATAGCAAAAAGAAAGAACACAAAAACTTACCAATCCGCCGGGCGCCGGGACCCTGCAGCCTCCTCTCTCCCGCAGCAGCTTGTCACTGACGTCGATATTCAGTGACAGCTGTGGGAGAGAGGAGGCTGCAGGGTCCCGGCGCCCGGCGGATTGGTAAGTTTTTGTGTTCTTTCTTTTTTTTCCTATGGCTGGCGCGCGGCAGAGGAGTGAGAGGGATTGTGACAGGGGCAGGGTTGGGGAACACAGCGTGACAGGGGCAGTGTTGGGGTACACAGCGTGACAGGGGCACTGTTGGGGGGCACAGCGTGACAGGGGCAGTGTTGGGGGACACAGCGTGACAGGGGCAGTGTTGGTGGACACAGCGTGACAAGGGCAGTGTTGGGGGACACAGCGTGACAGGGGCAGTGTTGGGGGACACAGCATGACAGGCACAGTGTTGGGGGGCACAGCGTGACAGGGGCAGTGTTGGGGGACACAGTGTGAGAGAGGGCAGAGGAGGGGGGACAGCGTGACAGGGGCAGTGTTGGGGGACACAGCGTGACAGGGACAGTGTTGGAGGGCACAGCATGACAGGGGCAGTGTTGGGGGACACAGCGTGAGAGAGGGCAGAGGAGGGGGGACAGCGTGACAGGGCAGTGTTGGGGGGCACAGCATGACACGGGCAGTGTTGGGGGACACAGCGTGAGAGAGGGCAAAGGAGGGGGGACAGCGTGACAGAGGGCAGTGTGAGAGAGGACAGTGTGTCTGGATGCAGAGGGGGCAGTGTGTTTGGATGCAGAGGGGGCAGAGTGCCTGAGGGCAGAGTGTCTGGATGCAGAGGGGGCATTTTTGCATATAACTAAATAAGTATTTCTGTCCTGACCTAAATACTTATTACAATTTTTTGACCCAACTACTTCTAAAACAGGACTGCTCAATAATTATTTTGGAGGGGTGCCTTGAAAAAATTTGGAGACTCTAAGGGTGCCGCGAACTGCAAAAGTTTGGGAACCACTGGTTTAGTCGACAGGTGAGTAGGTTATAACTTGCAGTCCTATCTCGTCACTGGGCTCATTTACAGTATGACGTAAGCCATTTCTTTTTAGAAAGATATGCATTGCACATATGGACAAAAATTGCGTAGGCCTATTTATCTATCTATCTATTTACATAGATATCTAGATTTTAGCGTATTTTTTATTTACATACCCTTCTCCCTGTAGAGGTGATACAGGGGCAGAGATATATAGGCTGAATACAGTAAATGTAATTTCATGTAATTTCTATTCTAATTACTATTGTGAATGTATAGTTTTTGGAGGTGTATCTCTTGCAGGTACTGGAGCTGGTGCAATGATACACAATGATGATTCCCATTTGATTTTTAAAAGGGAAAACAATAAATGTTGTGTGTGTCTTTTACTACGGACAATAGGTGCGCAAATGCGTCCAGCTATAGATGAGCCCTTAAAGAACTATGAAATTATAGAGTATGAGTTGGGGAGTAAAACCATAAGAAGTGACAGTAAATAATGTATAATTAATAAATAAAGCTACTTGTATTTACAACTTGTGTTCAACTAGAATCCCTGAAATTTCCTGTTGTTCCTTTATATACAGGCATATAAAACTCTTGGGCCGGTGGTTGTGATTATTCCAGCTTAAATAATACAGACAGTATTTAAACTGTTTTTAAGGGGACAATGGCAAGACCCAGCGCATCTATAATGTGGAACTCTTAATTCTAACCTTAAATGTAAGCCTCATTTTAACCCTTACCCTAATCGTAAACCTAACCCTAACCCTTAAGCTAACTGTAACATTACATTATAGATGCGTGCTGTCACCGAGCGCTGGTCAGCGCAGAAAACAGTGACGTCTTCCATGTAGAGCGAACACTTGGCCTCTAGACAGTCTGGACCCGGTGCTGTGATGCCTCTTTTTTCTGGATTCCGCCTGATGCATATCACGAAGAGCTCTGTACAACAAACAAAAAGAAGAGGTTAAAGAGGCCAGCCTTGTTTGACCCTAGACATGACAGGAAGGGGGTCAGTCTTCCAGCCGTTCACCAACACCGAGCTGTAAATGTCAAGGTACATCAGGTTAACATATGAACAAAACATCTCTCCCAAACCAAACCTGCACAACATCCTATGCAAAAAATCATGAGAAACACAATCAAAGACCTTCTCCTGATCAATACTGACCAGGGCCATGTGTGCATGGCGATCTTTGATGTAACGGACTGTGTGCCTCAGCAGCGCAAGGCTGTCTGCAATTCTGCGACCAGGAATGCCACATGTCTGATCCGGATGAACAATCTGCACAATTACAACCTTTAGCATGTTGACTAGTAATTTTGCAAGGATTTTGTAGTCCATGTTCAGAAGAGAGATGGGCCTCCAAATTTTTAGGTCACATCTCTCCCCCACTCGCTTGTACAGGATCCTGATCAGTCGCTCTCACAGAGTAGGAGGCATTCTGCCCTCCACCACCATTTCCTCGCACAGCTCTAGCAGGTCAAGGCCAATGGGGTCCCACAGTGCTACATAGAGCTGGGAGACCGTCATTCCCCGGGGTCCTACCTGGCCTAAAAGATCTAGTGGCAGAGAGTAGTTCACCCATCATCAGTGGGGATTCCATGGCTTCTTTACCTGCAGGATCAATAGTGTTAGTGATACCTGACAGGAATGAATCAGCTGTATCTGTGTCGATGGTCTTAGGGGAGTAGAGGTTGCTGTAGTAGTCTGTAATGGCTCCCATGGCTCTTTCCCCTTTCGGGGAATGCTGTTCTTGTCTCACAGCTCAGTCAAGGGCAGAGTGGAGCTTTCTAAAAAAGAAAGAGTTACATTTCTCACCCTTTTCCAGGTTCCTTGGAACGGAAGACAATGCGCTTGGATTTGGGACTGATTTGTCACCACTCCATCGGGAAATACCTGTAGATTCTAGGAAATTGGTGAGCCTATATCCATAGGGAGACTGCTATCCAGAGTTCCACCAAATTAATGGAGCGTTGGTTAAGCGGCCAGGATCAGCAAGTGCACAAACCTACCTACCAGATCGGAATCCCAAATACCTGGCCCACCTTGATTGTTCATCTGGGGACTTTATTACTGGGAGTTTGCGACTGTTGGAACTCTGAGCAGTGAGGTAACATGCTGGGGACATTGTTAGAGGTTTTGCTGACACTGGTGAAGTTACTGACACTTTGTTAAATTTGGTGGGGGAATATGTTTTTCCTTGGCGAGCACTGTAGCATTTACTTTGTGTGTACACATTTGATAAATAAAGAGGTTATTGCCTCCTTACCTATGTAGTCTTTGAACCTAGATAGCAGGGTACCTAGAGAACTACGTTTCCAATGCTAGGATCCTTATACAAGTTTTCACAGAAGAATTTGAAGAAATGTGGAATTTCCCAAACTGAGGCAGTGCCATAGATGGGAAACATATCAGAATTATTCCACCCTCAAAAACGAGTTTCTATATCTACAGTTACAAAGGATTATTTAATATTATACTGATAGAAGCTTTCTGCCTGACATTTCTATTTCTGTTTTCTATTTCTGTTGACAACAAGACCATAAATCTCACAGCGCAGCTTCTACTTTGGAGCATAGTACAGATTGTGTTGAGATAGTGGTAGGGTTCGGATTCGTCAAGGCCCCTATCCTGCCAATTTGTGTGTATCGTATGCAAAATTACTCCGCGCTTAGTCAATGTACAGTACATCCGAATCAAGCTCTCTGCACATCAAATTTACTTGTTTTTCTATTGTATCTCTTGCTCCAGCTATTATGCACAGTAGACAATAAGTTCATCCTAATAAATGTATTTTGTGATAAAAAAAAATATTTTGATTTTAAAGGCCTTTATTATTAACAGGTGACATTAATTGAATAGTTTTTTTTCTGGGCATTCTTTTTCGAATGTATATTCTACATAGGCATTGGATGTATCCTGCAGTGTCTTTTGTAGTAGAAAAGAGCAGACCTACACCCAAATTCGTTAGTGGATGTATCTTCAGATCCGTTCCTTGTTGAATTCGTAAGTATGCAGAGCCAATTTACTTGCGTTTTTAAACACTCGATCAGAATGTGTGCCTTGATGAATCAGGCCCTCTATGTTATATTGAAGTACTCATTTTGACCAATATGTAAAAAATATTTTAAGCATTCATGATTGATTGTGTGTTTACTTACTATGTCACTTGACAGTATGTCTTCTGTTTCTTGAGGGGCAGATAAGGAACTCGACTCTCTCCTGGGGCAAGTTGCTAGTAGATAGTCTGGCAATTTCCTGATCCACTGTGAACTTCAAGAGATCAAACTACTACAGCCAGAGATGATGATCAGAAATCTGGACCAACATGACTATGACTGATTAAAAAAAAAATAATAAAAAAAAATTACAGTAAGGAAATAATAATGCAGAGATTGATTATTATGTTAAGAGATCAACTGGGAAAAAGACGAAATAAAAGCGAAAGACGAAGCAAATTTCAAATACAGAAGTGATGGTCAGATTTGAAGAACAAGGAACAAGGGCAGTTAAAGAGAACAGGGACAAACATTAAGAAGTGAGTAATTAAACTTGGGATAAACATTTGGGAAAAAATTGTTAGCAATGCAATTAACAATGCCAATAATTATTTTGTACTAAATATGTGTTCAACTATCTACAATCAGCAGAGAAAAAAATGTGAAGCAGCCATAGCCAATGTGGAAATAAAAGAGGGAGTCAGAGGAGGTAAACAACAATCATAAATAAGGAAAATGTCATGTCATGTACTCTCATCATCATCAACATTTATTTATATAGCGCCAGCAAATTCCGTAGCGCTTTACAATTGGGAATAAACATTAATAAGACAATACTGGGTATTGTCTTATTAATACTGTGCCTTTATGTGAATAAACTATATTGAGATTACATTACAGTTGGTATGGACCTTCACGATTGCATACCAGAACAATCCCAAGAGGCCCACAGAGTGGGTTCAAGCAGTGTCCAAGGTGAGTAAATACTAGTAGTCAATTGAATGTTAAAAATATATGGTGTGTCCCATTAAACGTGAATGTTAACTACTTTTCGGTTCCGTTCTTCGCATTGATACCATCGTCATTTCAGACGAAGTTCGGAATGAGAAAATGATGGGTCAAGCATCAAAACTTCTCAGGCTTCTGATGATGCAATCGGTGTAACTGAAAAGATGTTAAAGATGCAAGATCATCTCAATACATTGGGGGAATTCAATTGAAAAATAAAAATCAGTGTTTAAATTACCGTACTAACTGTAATAATGCGGACTATTACCGTAGTATTGGTAATAGAATGCGGGCTGCGCTGTTATCACGAACAACATGGTCAAGTGAATTCCCCTCATTGAGGGAAAACATTAATGATGTGGAAAACAAATTAGTTTAACTTGATTTATTTTGATTTATATCACATGTATGAGAAAATACTGCTGGAAGGCTCTATCTAGCTCAAATGATAAATTCGTAATATTGTTCAACCTAGTTAAATCATAAAGTTCAAATATATGGATTTATAGACTCTTCTCTGCATAAAGAGAGTGTTGCAATTTGTTAAGGATCTCACTATATCAGTTTTGGCTATATAACATATATGTTTGGTTATATGTATATATAATATGCACATATATTGTAAAAAAAATGGTAAAAATCATATATATTCAAGGCATACTTATACCACAGTAGAGAATATATGTTGTACCCTGTGTACAGCATGTGAACTTGAAATGGTTATATATAGTATGTATGCCGTTTGTTAAATGATTATATTGAGATGACAAATACCTATATCTGGAAGCTGTATAGTATTGATTATTGAATTCTTATTTGTGAACAGCCCATATATGTATATGTTTTTTTTTATCAATCATTGCATTCTATACTGACAACAATTTTCAAAGACAATTCAAAACAACTTTCTCTGTTGGAAAATAAACGTATTTTGAAAGAAAATTCTGTTTTTTTGAGGTTTTTTGGTGGCATTCCTTCATAAGGCTGGAATAAATTCCTAAGCAGTTGACATGTAATGTGGTACACATAGCACGTTAGTAAATAAATAGTAAATAGTAAATAAATGAGACTTTATTGAGAATATATGTTTGTACTTCTGTTTACAAGTTATGTTTACTATTGATTCGTTGTAAAATCACTGTATTTCCATGTACTTACAGCATGTTGGAGACTACATTATAGATTTAAATATGCCCGCCCACAAAGGCGTTGCTGTTGGAGGAGCGATCGGCAGAACTGTTGGACAGACGGTCGTGAGTGCGTACACACTTCGAAATTTGCACAACATTGTTCCATCGTTGATTGGGATAATTAAGACCTTTAGAAAACCAAATCAAACAATACGATGTGCTTTGGTACGATAAAACATGATTGTGGGAGCGTACACACTCTTGCAATATCGGTCTAAATGGTCGTGTATCGTGTGGTCTGCACAATAATTGCATAATTGTGTACTCAGCTTTACCTGCAAAGATGCATCTATCCTTAAGGATATGCCATTGGATAGCAATTACATAGTGATAACACTTTGACAACAGAGTAAAATATGGGGCTCATACCACCATGGAGATTGTCCTTATTGTTGTCTCATTTTATGAGAGCAGAAGGCAAGAAAAATAAGTTGAAGCATTTTTCAAATTGCAATGCGCCATATGATATTTATTCCCCTGAGGAGCCGGCTGTGTACCGGTAATACATGCATGGGGTATTTATGGTGTACTGAGGCAAGGTGATTCCCCCTTCTGTTCTTATTCCTGTTACAACACGTTGTGTCCAGATGGAAATTTAATTTTAATTATTGAGCAACTGTCTCCAACCCTACGTGGACTGGAGTGTCTTATAGAACCTGGACAAAGTATGAGTGGAGCAGATATGTATAAGCGACAGATGCTTGTGCCAGGGACATCTGCTCTCCTGAGGACCAATGCGGCAGTACTCCTTATACCATCAGGACACTTGTGCATAATAAATGTAAGCTGAACTGTAATGTAAGCCCATGGTAATATCATTATGTAAATGAGTGAATATATATTGCAAATACCTATTTATTATATGCACAAAGGAGGGTAATATGTATTCTGGATGAACTAAATCTTTGCATATTGAAATTTATTTAATTGTGAAAAGATCCTCCTGTTAATTGGTCGACTTACACATAAGCTTTATAGTAAAGGATTTATTTATGAACCATGTTATATTGTAAGGCATGTATTTTTGGCTGGATACAAAATTATCATATGAACTGCCAAACAAAGATAAAGGTTAGTCGTGAAATTATTGCAATTGTGTGTCATTGTATTAGAATTGTGTGACCTATGAATAAAATACACATATGTATATTGTGGCATACATTGCAAATATTGGCTGCTAATTAATTTAGTGGTTTATCTTTAAGGGAAACATCTTATACTAGTTTTAATGCATTAATTTAGAAGTAGCTGTCATCTGTCAGACTGTGGTCTAATTAGGCCTGGCAGTTTTTTGAGCTTCCCATTACTGTTTTCTAAGGCACTTTTTTGTGGCAGTATATATTAAGCTTTTTTTTAAAAGTGTAAAGGTGATGGAATGCATAATTTTTCAGCAAGATGAAATTACATCAACTAGATATCCATAATATTTTTTTCTTTTAAGCACTCAAAGATGTAAAAATATTATATTAACCATTAGAGCTAGTGAGCAGACTATGCAACAAGTTCTGTGCACACACATTTTATACACGCTGTTGTAAACCTTTGGTAACTAAACAGAAAGCTAATATCAAAATTACCATGCATTGAGAACTGGAGAATACCATATGCATGGACAGAGGTCACAAACTGTAAATGCCTAGTCAGGTTCCTTGAGGTATTCAGATTCATACCGTATGAATCTGAATGGTCATTTACAAAATTACAAAAATTGTGCAGATGCCTTTATGTGATTTTTGAGCAATCTGTAGTTTCATTGGCTGGCGGAATCTAAGACACTTTCTTAGCAGAAATTATTTTACAGATGTTATAGTTTGTTTTATGTGCATACCAATAAATGTCAGAAAGATATTATGCTATGAGAGACCTTTTCTTTTCCCATATAAAATCACTTTGGAACAGAGTGGAGATTTGAATTTGGGGAGAATCAGTCAGACGATTGCTTGATATATATGCAGGGCCGGTGCTAGCCTCCATGGCGCCCTAGGCATTTTTACAAAATCGGCGCCCCAGCCCCCCCCCCGCAACAATCGGCGCCCTCCTCCCCCCTCACCCCGTCTTTCCTTACCTCACCACCGCCGCCTCTCTGCTTCGTCTCCTCCCCTCCACTCACTGACACTAGTAAGTGGAGGGGAGGAGACGGAGCAGAGAGGCGGCGGTAGTGAGAAATAGCCTCTTCCCCCCCCTCCCCCGTGCATCTGAATGCTGTGCGGCGGCCGTGACAGGTATGGTCAGCGGTCGCCGCACAGTTTTAAAGTAATTTTCATTCTGGAGGGCGCCATCCAGAGCCCGGCGCCCTAGGCAAGTGCCTAACCTTGCCTAATGGGAGCGCCGGGCCTGTATATATGACGAATATATTTCCTTTTTTTACATGTAAGTGTATAACCAAAAGGGGCCAAGGAGTGCATCACGTGGTGATTGTTGTACCTCTGTATTTCACACATTGGTTTAAGTGGGATCGAGAGATATCTAAGACACTTTAATATATGGGTCGCACTATGATATTTTTCTGATTCCCTTTTTTATCTACCATGTGGAGAAGTGGATTGTCTATAGCCGAGCTAAGGAGATATATTTATTAGGAGTGAAGCTTACATGAGGAACTGAATATCATCTTGTGACAGTTGGTCCTCATCAAGAAATAATTGGACTACCCATAACTGAACAAAGGAGATATGTTTGTTTGAATTTAAGCTTATATGTGTAACTGAACATTATCTTGGAACAATTGGTCCGCATTAAGGAATTTATGTGAGAAACTTTGTTTAATCAGAAGCGCCATCCTCTTCTTCATAAATTTACACAGCTTAAAGCAGTTGGCTTGGCTTCAACTTGTCTTGATACAGAAAATCTTGTTTTGAAGTCAATTAACTTGTAAACCAAATTCATCTGTTTAGCGTTTGTTAAACCAAAAACTGACCTATTACCTTACACTCCTAAGCAGCACATGGCAGATCTCACATTTGTAAATTTAGCCCTTAGGGTCTTAATATATTTTCACCAAAGTAACAGTTTGTGCTGTACATATCAGATTCTATTTAACATTGATCGACACTAGCTCACGCAGGTCTGTGTTTATGCCTGAATAGGTTATAGGTGCTCTAATCTTTTACCAGCAGTACAGAAGAACATTATTATAATTGAAATGCATCTTAAAATTGTTTTTATTCACTGCGTTTTTAAAGAACGCTGGTTATAACATAACAAAATATAGAGCATTACTGGGAAACATTACCTTTCAACGTGTTCAGACACAAATTCAATGATAATTAGTGAACCTTAGCACAAGGTGTAACCCAGTCTTTTGTCTGGCAAAACATTTTATGTCTTCTAAAACTGCTAGGTACCATGGCAACACTTACAGTATATTATGTCTGCAATCTAATTTAGTAAATATAATAGCCTGGGGTGAGTTTTACTCCCACTTGTAGTTATTCATCATCAAGGTCCACATTGTACACTGTGTTATTTTAGTGACATGCTTTAATTATGTAATAGTTTCTTTGCTCATTTTTATCACATACACATAAGTATATATACAATTTTAGGCAATTGTGACCACCCTTGATTAAATTGTATATTTCACTGGATTTTTAAGTGAAAAGAAGTT